>NC_092860.1:8167883-8197326 GCF_032062135.1 Pyxicephalus adspersus | reverse complement strand
TTTTTGAACTGATTCAAATGATGATGTGAACAAATGCCCATCTACAAGGCTGTGAATTTTTCCTTTTTAGTGTAGGTATAACCAAGAATGGGGGGGAATTAAAACACCTGGCAGGCTATTTATTTGGAGACATTTCACTTTCTGTCTCAGAGATGCCACAAGAAGTTAGAAAAAATCTAAGTGTATTCTCTCCAGCCTACCAACACACATATATTTAAAAAAAATCTTTTGGCTAGAGACACACCTTAATAAATTGCCCCCTGAGTGCAAATGTATGTGTGAGGGAGGTTTGGGGCCAATAAGTCCTGATGCAAGCGGATGTTGCTTTGGAGCAGTTATGCAAACATTGTAATGTCTTGATTATTGCATTTGCAGCCAGGCTTGTCAAATGGGATTCTGTCTGTCTTGTTGCAGCTTCTAATGCACATCATGAGAATCAGAGTAAGCAATGTCAGTCCAGGTGAGGAGTCTGTGGCACCGTGCATGAATGTAGGTGCAGCTTTTAGGACCCCCAGAATGCACACCTGCCAATTGATTTCACTTGTCGCCTAGAATTCTAGCTTAATTGTGTTTTCGGTTTCAGTTTCCATTTGTCGTTCTTGGAAACGGAGGAATATTTGATGCTGCAGCATGTGGTGAACGAAACGCATTGTGGAATCAGGACGGCATGGGAGCGAATAGAGCAAAGCTCTGCAGGGATTGAGAGATCTGCGGAAATAAAAGTAAATGGGATTTTTTAATTTTACTAATAGTTCCACTTTAATAGATCGGTATGCATGTTGGATTGTCAATTCTCATTTCTAGAATTTTGGAAACTCATATCACTAAATATCTCAGAACTTTGGTTCTTTGGATGGCTATGGATTGACTAGCCGGAAGCCACTCCACCCTGATAACCTATGCTATTGTAAGCAGCAAGTGTCTATCTGCTGAATGGATGAGAACTTTTGCCCTTAAGGATAGCATGGGGGCAGAGCGACCACCAGGTAGCCGGTCTGTAGCTGCGCTGTATAAATTGTGCCGTAATGAGTGCTTGAAGCAGAACTTAAACAGAACTCAACAAAAAGTTACAAGGCAGTAGGATTTTTTGGCAAGGAAGACATGCAAAGTCACCTTGCTTAAAAACCATTTTCCCTGCCCCTGGAGGCTTTTTGGCTTTCATGCTTTCATTGCATGGCGCATACTCAATGCAATATTAGGCAGGTCTCCTTGTGGCACCATTGAAAATAAATTTAGAAGTTGCGGACAATGTAATTTCTGTGTTTGCCTGTTGGTCAAAGAGGAACATGGTGGACCCAGAAGAGTCTGCAGAAACAAGTCCTTGTACCAGTCATTGCTTCTGGGATAATTGGCTATATGGTCACACTGTGCATAGGTGCCAATTATGGCAAAAGCTCACCCACATCAAAAGTTTATTTCTACTTTAAAGAACATAACGTTAAATGTGAGGTCACTTTAGCTAATTTAAGCACATTTTAAAATTCTTTAAGTGCTGTTTAAGGCTTTATAAATCAAGCCTGGAATGGCTACTGGAATCACCTACCCCAATAAAGAGCAGAACTTTCAATCTCCTTATACTTATTCCCCTAAGTTGCTGGGTATTTATACCTGCTTTACCCATTACATCCTCCTTGGCATAAATTCCTGGGCCTGTACCCTTGCTGTGCCCATTATGACGGGTTCCCACTATCTCTGCTCTGGGTTCCCATAACTGCACACATGCTGTGCCCATTACAAATGGCCCACACCTTTCTTGCCCCAAGTTCCCAGGTCCGTAGATCTGTTTTGCCCATTATTAAAACCCACCACCTTCCTTGCCCCAAATCCTTAAGTGTAAATCACACTTATTGACCCCACCAGAGTAAGTTGGAGATGCAGAATAATATCAAAATGATATATTAAATGCCTTTAAATAATTTATCAGCACACTGGGAGCTGGAAACATATTTTAGAAAAGGAGATTTGAGGTATACGGATGGAGTGTCAGTTTAAATTTCATTATATGGACGCATGAAAATACATAAACAGAGATGAAAACATTTCAGATTCGGCAGGTAGCATGACAGGTTATTGCTTTGCTAAAATCTGTTGATATATTCTTGTAATTTTTTTTGTTGAGATCTGAAAAGGGCGTCTCATCAGACGTCTCTGATGGTGATTATAGCGAGGGCCCCCGTTAAACGAGTCACATCACGGGAGCTCAACAGAAGGACGAACTTGAGTGTGCCGAGAGATCTTGGGAACTGATTCTCGGAGATCAGAGGTTAATTATGTAAGCTGAGAAATGCAGCGCTGTCGGTAAAAGCCTCTTCTATGTTGCTTCAATCAACTCTTTTTTTTTCTTTCTAAATAGCTTAAAAACAACCCTTTTAGATGGAGAAATATTTAACCTTTTTGAATGATATGATGGCTTACAAAATAGCCTTTATCTGGGATTGATGCTGGTGGGAATAACTAAAACTGCACTTTTTTACGCAGCTTTTTCATGTTTCTAGAGCCCGATGATAATTGCTTTTCAGGCCCGAACCAGCCAACTGCTGATTCAGGCATTTACCGGAAGATGGGTATTAATTCCCATGGATTGAGGTGTAACTCCAACCCAGCATCAGTCATTCATTGGAGGGGAATAGGAGAGGAGAGCCATTACTGACTTTAAGGTTTTAAGGTGAAAGGATGTTATCTTTGCTTCATTACTTAAAAATCCACCATCATGACATGACCAAACTGGAGTACTATACAAAAGTTTGTTGTTCTTCACTAGCTTTGGGAGTACAAAGCTTGCAGATCATAATAAAATAAATGAAATTGCTGGACAGGAAGTCATTTTGTATTGGGAGGAAATATTCTTTCTGTCTGCGGCTTTACTTTAGACATTGGGCAAAGACTCAGCATGGATCCACTTGTGGTTAGCTATATCAATGTCGGAGCAGCCTTCGTAGGCCACCTGCAATGTCTGACCCTTTGCACATTCCAGATGTGTTTGTTTACAACCAAGGAAGAGAACTTCAAATGAAAACCGCACACAATATTTCCCACACTGATACACCAGTACACCAATATATATTTAAAATGCGTCCATGAGTTCATGGACGCATTTTAAATACTTATCTTCAAGCTGCACCATGTAGAAATAGCAGAAATGACAGTCAATCTTGGGGCTTGAGGAGCCCACTGGTACACAATACACCGAAAGTAGGCTAAAGCAGTTTTTCTTAAATTGTTGACGTCTAAGAAACCCTTGGAATTATGTTCAGGACTTGGGAAACCTCTTCCAAAACCAATTTGGGGGGTTCATGGGAACAAACACTGTGTGGCACCCTAAAACAACCTAGGAGATCATCGTGCAGCTGGCCCTTCCACATGGCTTTGGGCCCTAGAACTATAGAGGAACCATCAAATATGAGGTCGATCAGTCACAGTCAGAGGCACCCCTTGAAACTCCTGGAGGAACCCTGATTTAGAATAGCAAATCCAAACCCTCATTAGTTGGCTATACCACACACATCAAATATATATATATATAATGTGTTTTGGCTTGCAAGCTACTTTTAAAATGACCAAGTCAAAATGATCTACTAAAAATAAAAACTTGAACTCTTTATAACTCTAATAACTTTATTTTGAAAGGCAGGGCTCCGCGATCTACTCGCGTTGCCTTTGCAATATACCGGTAGATCGTGATCCATCTGTTGGGCACCCCTGATGTATATGAAATTGTATTTATGGTTCATCATCCTTTATTCAATATTACTTTGGGAATTTACCTTTCATGCAAACATTTCAGTGCTGGACCATACATCCCATTATAAACAAGATATTAATTCACAGTGCTGGCAGTTTCCAGGCAGATAGATCTCTTTATATAGATACAGCTATATAATATTGACCTAACAATATCCATTGGGGCTCTTCACACTGTTACACTCCATTAGCACTTGTGCGTTAACGTGTGTTATGTTGTACAATAATGTGTGTATTGCAAAGAAAGCTCATTCACTAGGAAAGGTGGAAGTCATCTTTGGACACAACAGGAATACAGACCCAGGAACTTGGGGCAAGGAAGGTGGATGCTCTTTGTAGTAGGCACAGTATGTGTGCAGTTATGGGAGCCCAGAGCAGAGAGAGTGGGAACCGCTCATAGTGGGTACAGCAAGAATGGGTACAAACTCAAGAATTTAGAGCAGGGAAGATGGGGGCTCTGTGTAATGGGTACAGAAGGACTACAGACCCAGCAACTTAGGGAAGCAAGGCTCTTTTTAATGGGTACAACAGGTGTACAGACCTGGGAACATGGGGCAAGGAAGGAGAGGGCTCTTTATAATTTGCACAAGTGGTATAAACTTGGGGACTTAGAGCAAAGAAGGTGGGGACTTTTTGTAATGGCCGCAACAAGTGTACAGACCTCAGAACTTGGGGCATAAAAAGTGGGGGCCATTTGTAATAGGAATAGCATGTGTGCAGTTATGGGAACCAAGAGCAGAGATAGTGGCAATCCCTCATAATTGGGCACATCAAGTGTACAGACCCAGGAATTTAGGGCAAAGAAGGTGTATGGACCTGGGAATTTGGGGCAAGAACAGTGTGGACTTTTTGCAATGGGAACCTAAAGCAAAGTGGGAACCCCTCATAAAAGGCAAAGCAAGTGTACAGACCCAAAAACTCAGCAGGGATCTTAGAACCCCTTGTCATAGGCATAGCAGGTGTACAAAGCTGGCAGCTTGGCACAGAGATCTCACCAACTAACAGAGGAGAGACAGGAGAGATGTCAGGGGATTTATCTTTAACATCTACCAAAGACTAGAAAAAATTAGTTTTGGACAGATTGACCTTTGAAAACATGTGAACAGTTTTCGGTAACATGAAAATGATATATTCAGCTCTAAATCAAGCACAATTCTACAAAAGCACAGTACATTTTTGGGTAAAAAAATAAGAAAGCCAAAAACATGACAGCGGCTTGTCTGCTTATGGATCATATTATCAGCTTGTCAAGCTGAGCAAAAAAAACGAGGAACAAGTGTACGGACACAAACCGTAGAAGCGGATGATTTCATAACTGAGTCGGCAAATGATTTGTAAATTGATGGATCTATTTGCAGTGAAAGTGAATTTTTTTTGAGAATGGTATCTGATCTGTTTCTGAAATAATACACCATGGCTTACTACAATGCTTTCATAGCTTTGGCTCGGTCTGGCTTTCTCAAAGCCCAGAATTTTATGGTGCCTCCTGTCTTCACCTTAAGGCCCTATAGCACTACTTTATATTTTTTATTTTTACTTTTTGATGTTTTTTAGACAGTCACATGATTTGCTAACTCATTCCTGGATGAGGCAGCAAATGATCAGCGCCAGGCATCATTAAACACAAAAGACTGAGAACAACATGTGGAGACGAAGGAGTACTGCAGCACCGGACTTCATATTTAGGTGAGTATTACAGCTAGAGGGACATTTGAGCAAAATACACAGCATTAGATGTTAATAATAAATAATGCTCAGAGTTACACACAAAAAATTATTAAACAATCCACTCCTAGATGAAAAGATAAAATCCCACCATATAAAATCTGTTTTCTAAAAAGTGCTTAATTAAGAGTTTTTTGAGTTTATGAGTCAGGAGATCTTAGATAAATTTCATTATTTTGGCTAAATATATCAAGATCAATGTGGAAAGTGAAATTACATTTTTTAGTTGGTTTATATGGACACAGTGGGCTTCAAATGGCCCCTAGTAGCACCATTCAGCTATCATAGATGCATTCTTGTGCCAAAAAATGTTCCTTTGCTGGTCTCATTATTGGCACGTAAAGTGGAAAGGGTTTAAGAACCTTGTCAAATTTGTATTGCTGTCTGTGTCCTTATTAGGAAGATTCCCTCAACTTTCACCAGAAATAAAAGTAAGAATCAAAAATACTACATTTTGCATTGCCACCAGAACAGGAAAAGTTTTCATTTAGGACACTTAAGATCTAGGATTTAGATATACTGACAGATACATAAAGAAGAACACAAAAAACAAAAAACTAAAGTATTATCTAAATTACCCAAAAGCATTGGCTTACCCAATAGGGAAACAGATTTTCCCCCTAATTTGCCAAAAAGAGGTCTTTTTGATCCCCTTCCAAACTGCTTCTGGACCTCCTTACTTGGTTTACCTAATAGGAATTGTGACCCCAATTATTATAGTGAATTACAGTAGGTATAAACCATAACTAAATGTCATGGGGGATGATTTTTGCACCCTTGTTTCGTCCCCAAGCTCATGCAATTCATTACAGTCACTTCCAGTCTACATGGACCTCAATGATGGGTGCAGGAGAGAACCCCCTTTGCATTATTCCCAGCACTGTCATTTATTTATCTAATACATTCACATGGACGTAGTAGCTGGACAGAAATGGGAGAGTTAGTGGGAAGTTCTCCCAGCTGGAGTTTCTGAGAAATGTAAAAGTTAGCATGGGATCCAACTTGTTAGAAACCACACAAAGCTGAAATATCAACCTTGCATGGCAAAAGCTTTGAGGGGGTCATTGAATCCAAAAGTGATTAATGAAGCCCTTGTCTTTGGATACGTTTTGGATATTTTAATCACATGATCTTCTTCCTATGTTTTCCGATTTTGGTATACTTGTCCCCCCTGGAAG
Organism: Pyxicephalus adspersus; assembly: GCF_032062135.1. Classification (NCBI taxonomy): domain Eukaryota; kingdom Metazoa; phylum Chordata; class Amphibia; order Anura; family Pyxicephalidae; genus Pyxicephalus; species Pyxicephalus adspersus. The sequence continues at coordinate 8,190,682 of NC_092860.1, read as the reverse complement.
TTTTTATGGGAGTGTTTGAATACCTCCAGTTACATTCTTTGTAAAATAAATTGAATATAAAATTAAGTAGGGTAAGTTGGAGCCACTCATGATGGGCAAAGGAAGTGTGCAAACCTGGCAACTCCTTGCAAGGATGGTAGGAAGCACTCATAATGAGCACAGAAGGTGTTCAGACCAGGGAATTCTGTGCAGAGATAACGAAAATCACTCAAAACTGGCAGAGCAGTTGTATAGAAATAGGGAAGGTTGGTGGTTACCTTTATAACTGGCACAACAGGTATACAGACCTGGGGGCTTAGGACAGGGATGGCAGGACCCCTTCATAATGGGCACAAAAAGTGTGCAGAACCAGGAATTCAGCACGGGAATAGAAAGAAATCCTCATAATGGGCACAACAGGTGTATAGAAATGGGGGTGCAGCACATGGATGGCAGGATCCTCTCATAATGGGCATAGCAAGTCCAAGGGTGGTGGGAAACCATATAACTGGCCCAGCAGGTGTACAGACCCGGGAACTCAGCTCAGTGAATAGTAAGAACCCCTCGTAATGGGCACAGCGCGTGTGTAGTCCCGGGATGAGTGATAGAGTTCCCAAGAAATAGAAGAGACAAGCCTAAATCAGGGCTCAGCTCCCTTCTCCCGCTCCTGTCCTGGAGGCCTTCTAAACTGTATCTATTCCTTTTTATATACTCACCTTTGGCAGATGTCTTTAGCCGGGTCACAGGGTACATTTGGTCTTTTTCCTATTTCCTTCCAGTTCCAGAAGGTATTTTTCCCCATGCTTTCCCAATGTTTTAATACACTAAAGGTAAAGTTCATTGTGGTGACCTGTGGTGCCCATTCATGGTACATCATCAGTCTCTTAGGTTGCCATTTAACCCAAAAGAGTGCACCTTGTGGAGGAATTCAAGTACTGCAGGGACAACTCTGGATTAAAGGGGAGTGCTGCAAACTGAGCCACTGAACCATTTTTACCGCAGGAAAAAAATATCCAACTGCTCTTTAACATCAATCAAACAAGAATGATCCTTTCATTAAAAGGAAAAAAAATTTTCCTTCTGATCCTTCTTTCCAGAAGCAGCAGGTATCAACTCATTCCCCGATATAAACTCCCTGCTGTTTTTGAACTTTTTTGCATTAGCGTTCTGACCTTACAAGAGCCTTCGTACAACTTATTTACCGTCCTAAACACTTTCCAACCCGTCTGCTGAGAATGCTTTTAATGTAATAGCTTCCTCATTCACCAGCCCTTTGCAAATAACAAAATGTATTTTTTTGTTTTTCCCCCCGGAGCGGAACAGCAACCGCGTGTTCATAAATTGGGTGTACCAGGAACGCTTTGATTGTGCTTCCGCAAACCCATAGAGGATATAAACGGCGCAAAGTCCCAAATCTACTTCTGTTTTCACCTCTTATCGAATTACTCTGAGATGTGTGGAACCCCTTGTTTTAGAATCTGCATCCCGTCCTCTAACAGAGGCTTCATGATAACTCAATTTATCCCTGGAATATGTTATGCAGCTGAACACATTTTTTTTGCAATGTTTGGCAGTAACCGAATTAGGGGCCACTTAGAGAATAATCAGTTTTTGTAACTGTTGTGGATTTGTTAAAAGAGAAAAAAAATGTAGAGATGTTTTATAAACAATCCCATATTGTTAGCGGAATATTGCAGAATTAGCGGTCAAGAATTGGATAGACGGGAAATAAAAATGTGTGCTGTCACATCCTCCCACCCTCCTCCTGTCCCCGTCTTGTCTGTTTGGGGATTTGGTGGCATTTTTATTCTGTTATATTTAGAATTAATGATGTAAATGGAGAGAGTTGCTGTGAAGGCAGCTTGGCACTTCTTTCTCCGCCTGCTGGGATTCAGTCCCAATAGGACAGCTTGGATTCAACAGACAAAAAGAAAATGAAATAAAAAAAAAGTTTGCTAAAGTGATAACTGGTTGGATTATTGGTTGGGGAAGGATGGCTTCAATTACAGGCACGTCGTTTTTTTTCCTCAGCGAGTAAAAAAATTTTGAAGAAAACAGCAAAAAGGAAAATAAGGTGTTTTGTGTCCTGAGATTTGATGTGTTTTATTCAGCAACATTATATTCTGTTTAAAGAAAAAGCCGCATCTTTTGTCATGGAAAAGGCAGACCGGCGGCATTGCCAAACTGGGATGATTCCATCAGTCTGCTGAAGATCCAAAAAATGAACTAATATACCTATTTATTTTTGAAATAACAAAAATAAAATAACAGGAAAACTTCACTGACTCTAGTATAAACCTAGAGCACAAAATGTGGCCATCAGTGCTAAGATTCAGAACCGTAATCTACAAAAATGCCAATATAAATGTGAATAAATACATCTATGGTGTGTTATTTAGCCTGGTAATCTTTTCCCCTCTTTTTTACAGAATAAAGTATTTTGTACTTTTGAAATGGTTATGATAGGTTTCTTGTTCTTAAATGATCTTTTGTTAATATTGTTGGTCACCAGTAGATGGTGTTGTGTCCATGTAAATCATGTAACAAACTATTAAAATGTCTCATATGGTCAAAGCTTGTTATGCATTTTACATAAGGACACGGTGCCATCTACAGGTGTGACCCAAATATAAACCAAGATTTTTTTTGAGAATTAATTTTAATGTAATGCATTTTTTTTAATATATAGGAATACCTTAGATGACAAATGTAAAATACCGTTCCAATCCACTTAAAATGAGGGATCGATAGTTTACTTATATCAACTAATACAGTCAACACATTTTAGGGGGTTAGAAAAATCTTCATCAGGGTTACAAAAAAAAACTTAAGTTCAAAATGATTACAAAAACAATGGGAGCCTGTCTGGCAAATGAACTGATGTTTCTCTGCAAGCAACAGAAGGATATGCTCCTCCATTTTCTATTCTACTCTCACCTCAAACCATCATGCTCATTGCACTTCAGAAAAGCTGATTGGCTGGATGTGCTGCTTTTTCTGCTCCCTTTCTGAGCCCAGGTGTACAAACTGATGAATTCTTCCCAGCACAATCATTAAACTGCTTTAGTAAACAGATAGAACACATCAGACTTATTTTATTAAATCTCTGGAGAAGATAAACTATCATGGGTGAACCTGGGTGCTCCAGCAAACCTGGGATGGATCTGGTCCGGAATCGCAAACATTTTCCAACTAATAGCAAATGATTTTTAAAGAATCCATTCCAAGTTTGCTGGATCACCCAAGCCTTGGGGTTGAAATTTAATTGACTGGTATTGCAACCCTTCTATTTTCCAGTCCTCCAGTTTTAAAAATCTTCCACTGAACTTACTATCAGTTTTACTTTGCTTTGTGTATTTTTTACACCCCCTCTGTTCACATTTAATACACTCAGCCTCTCAGGCAGGAGAGGCTGCTATAAATAAAATTAATTTTAAATTTTATTTCTATTTATAATAATAAAGTTAATAAATGAGAAGGCTCAGGTGGCGTTCTCTGTGAAAATCAATAGAGCGGACAGCGCGTCTGAATATAATTCAGGTAATATATTACCCAGGTTATATGAAAAACTTCATCAGCATAGATATATAGTGCTTTCCTCGGGGGGACTTACCGAGCTGTACAAATATAAACGGAGAAATGATATGTAATGATAATGTAGAACAGAGAGCAGCTCGGCTTGCCGTATTGATTAAAAGCTTTTCAGAGCGAGCTTTCCTTTAAATGCACTTGGGATGGGCTCCAAGTTTACCTGCCAAACTGCATGTAGAAAAGTCCAACTTGCATTCTCTTTTCCTGATCTTATCTGTTCTGATATCCAATTTGTAACAGCAGTGAGGTCCAAGCTGTACATTTCCCATGGACAGTTCCTGGGCAATCAGAAGATATTTGACAACATGCAAGTGGTCACCACCATTTTGCTCAACATAAATGAGCTTTTAGTTGGCATTGGCCAATTACCTATTTTGGATCTAGAGACATTGGGCCTGATTTATTAAAGCTTTCCAGGAGAAGATTAATTGTCATGGAAAAACCTGGCTGATCCAGGCAGAATGATCTGGTCCAGGAGTGAAACCATTTGCCACATAATAACTAAAGAAAATAATTCCGGGTTTGCTGGATCACCCAGGTTCTTGTATGATAGTCAGTCTTCTGCAGTCTTGTAGAGCTAATGAATCAGACTTATTGCCGAAAGCATCTCCCAATCATCTGCGGTTACAAGCATCTGTGAAGCTTTACAACCATCCATGTGACCAAGCCCCTAATAGACAATTCTAGGTAATGTGTATGAACCCGTGTCAATGGACTTTTGTTTGCATTCCCCAAAAAATATAGACAAATGCAAATGACACTTCCCAGTCCCATCCAATGCAGATCAAGTCAACTGTATGCCAATAAATTCTGAAATTATCTCAAACTAATGTCAAGTGTAAGCCATTGGCAGAAGTCCAAATGATACAATGGATGCCATTATAAGCCCAAAATCATCAATCCAATCCCCAATGTAATGGTAATTAAATATATTGATTCAAAGGGAATAATGCAAATTTTCTTTGTTATTTTTCAAAAGAAGTAGAAACCTATTTGATTTTCATTGATGGTTAGAGAAAAAACTGTCATTCCTATGCTGTTCATCCAGAATTCGTAGGGTTTTGGAAATGCAAAAACTTGCTCCATTGGAGCAGATGATTTTATCTTTCTGGATTTTCCCTCTTCATTATCTGTTGTGATTTCATTATTTGTAGGAGGATCAGTCGTATAGATAAAATTAGGCATTCTTTGGACATACGTTGAATAGTTGTATCTACTTACCTCCCAGCCTTTACAAAGCTTGGGGTACAGGTGACCAATCTCCCAGCATCGGCATTAGTTATAGTAATTGGTGGTCAGTAGTAGGAAGACCTTCCCCCAATTCCAGGCATTGGTGTCATTGGAATATCAACCCTTTTACCAGCCTTTGGTTAATAGAATATCCTCTTATCATTGGTGGTGGTCACTGGTCAGCACTCCTTGACATGGCCTGTGGGCCCCTCTGATTTTGTTTGAATAGTCCTTTCGGATTTAGGAATTTTGGTTCAGCTCATTATTTGCAGCATGGTAGCTGACTCTGCTTTTGTAAGGATCCAGAGCCCCTGTTCTATCCGGGTTTATTCTGCATAGATTATAAATCCTCAAAACCCTAAAACTGCACCTCCGCTTTTGGAAAATATTGAAAACAATTTGGGCAGTTGGGCCAGGAGTTCAGCAGAGCCAGAAGTTATCTGATAGATGCAGCAAAGCAAGTTTAATGAATGCAATAAAAGGTCAATACTATTAGATGTGCACAACAACAGAAAAAGCAAATTAAGCAGTTTCCAGAGTGGACAGAACTAGTTTGTTTAGTAATTAGCTGCGGAGGGAGAATGGCAGATTTTGTAGAGGAGGCCTGTCAGGTGCTGCAGAAGAGGACAGCGGTTGGAAAAGAGAATGCTTAACAGCTGATGATAGATGCAGAAAAATCTGTTAAGTAGCTGTAAAAATGCAAACTGAGTTCTGTAAAAGGATAAATTCAGGGCTACTCCAGTGAATGTGAAGAAGACATTCAGTGTGACAACAGAGGAGAAATCTGTCTAGCTCTATGGTCATTTTATTTCCCCCACAAGGACCTGCCATGATTGTGCCATCTGTGAGCCAGTGCTTTGATGAAATGACCTGCCCAGAGTCAAGGTGACCTAACTTTGGTGCTAAAATCTGATCCTGCTGCCTAACCCTATCCATCTTCACCACCAACTCCACAGTGGACTGCTGAGTGGACAGCCATTCTCTTCGACCATTGCACCAGGACCATTGCAGGAGTTACATTGTCTCCGGTGGCTGGGTCTGTGTGTGGCTACCTCCTGGTGAGTTCATGTTTTTTGAGTTTGGGTCTACTTTGCCTTCTTAGTGCCTAACCTTAACCTTCTCCCTGTGCCTAACCTGAACAGCCCTAACCCTTTCCATCTAAGTGTCTAAGTTTAAGCCACATTCTTAACGCCTAACCATACCCCCCGCCCTACTGCCTTGTTCCTAAGCCTTAGCAGCCTCTCCTTAGCCTCTAACTTACCCAAAACCTAACCTCTAACATTAATCGGTCCAACTTCACTTTTCAGGGAGCTTGATGGGTAGGCTATTTTGACAAAACACGGGCACTGGAAGCAGATGGTGACCCTGGGTGATGGCTGCACAAAGATGGGAAAAGGCATTGTCATGGGGGTGAGGATGTACTAGAACCTATATAAGAGATAATACATACCTGGAAGCCTTACATTACTTAGCATGCATGCAAAATATAATATCTAAAACCTTTTGCTTGGCTTTGGATGGAGTTGGGAACAATTGCTATATGTACCCCTATTGGGGAGGATCACCCTCCTTATCTGTCCTGGTGACCATTGTCAATGGGATTAGAAATAATTGGGAATTTTGACTTGTCAAAGGAACAGGAGTAGAAGAGAGAAATATTCCAATGAGGACACTAGTTCTGATGACTTGAATAAGATTTGGGGACAGAAAATGAGGAAAAATCTCCTGATTAGGAAAGTTTGTTAGCTCTGGGACAAAATATTCATAAAAAATGTACGAGCTACAGAATAAAGTCGGTTTGAAATGATGAGCTACATAGGGCCCAAGTACCACCACCTCCCCCCACCGCATTCCCTCTCCAAGCACCTACCTGGCAGAACCTTATATCATGCCAGCGCATTAGTCAAGCACGCTTTTTCCATTCCATAAACTTTGAAGGCTCTTTTATCAATCCTTGTACAAACAACCCCCATTACACAAGGATCTGAGCGTGTCAGGCTGGCCGTTTTGTTCCTCAGCTCTAATTAAATGAGAGCTAATTAGTTATGGATTTCTGCAACCATTTATTAATGAGTCCCAGGCAGATGCTGCTGCGTTTTATCAATGGGCTATTTTTGTCCCGGGTGGCGCTCGGCTTAGCGGTGGATGAGATACCCTTTGCTGGGTAACACCTTATCTCGCTCGTCACATGATCCCCGCGCAGTAATTAATTTTCCTTGTCTCCCATTGTTTTTTTGCAGAAACTGTAATATTCAGGTGTGCGGATCTTCCTGTGCTTTTATTTCAGTTCTAAATTTAGAGCACGTTAAATGGAGACTCCGGGGTTTTTTTTATGCAAACAATGTTATTGGATCTATGCAAATTGTTAAAGTTTGCTTTCCTTGGAAAACAGCCACAGTCTGACAATGGCAAAGCCTGTCCCCTGCCCACATGCTCGGACCCTTGGTCTCAATGTGGTCTTTCTACCAAAGACCCCAAATGCTGTTTCAGACCTATACCTTTGCAAACCTCAAGGCTGATGCTCCTTGCTAATTGGAGAGCTCTGCTTTCTTCCAATCGAGAACTGATTGGCTTCTTATGTTGCTTCTCGTTTTCACACTCCAGCCTTGCTACATTGGTATGGCAAGGATGCCACCAAGTCAGATTCAGGGATTTACGCTTGCATATTCTTATTGCATGCTGTGCAGTCACACAGGACTCTCCTAAAACACCAAAAAGTCCATAAAGCACCTTAAAGCAGAACTGTAAAAAAAATAAAAAAAATCTGACTTATCTTTTGCAGAACCTCAATCCCTCCATACTTGGTCTCCATTTGGTCCTGCGCTATCCTGGAATCCTCCTTCGTCCTAGCGTGGAATAAGCACCAGATGCAGCCATCTTGTTCCTTCTGGCTACGTCACGTGATCTCACGCATGCACAATGCTGTAACTGTTTTCAGTGCCTGGAAAAGCCCCCAAAATTGGCCATGCGCAGAAGGAGCAGCTTGAAGCCTCCTGGGATAAGTGACATAGGAATCCCTGGAGGCTTTGCTTTTCCATCCAATCTTTACCGCCACAGCAGTAAAGACAGAAGGGGAGGGGCTTCCATTTTTTTTTACCTTATATAAAAAGGTTATCTATCCTTTATTTTAAAATAAAGATGTTGGTGTAAGTAACTTACCCGTCCTGCGAGCCTGCGGCGCCCCTGGGGATCCCAGCCACAGAGGGAGACGCCGCTGTAGCAGGCAGCATGGCAGAGGCTGCTGCTCTACTCGCAGCTTGTCTCTCTCTGCAGGCCGCAGGGGATTCAGTTACTGTCCAATCAAATGGCGCCAGGTGGCGGAAGGTCATTGGTCACTCTGGCCATTTAAGGAGAGCCTGTCCTGTACACCATTGCCCGCTATAAGCCTCTCTGAACACAGTGAGCTTGGGTGCATCCTTGTATTAGTTTATGCTAATCCCATTTGTCATTTTCATAGCGACCTGGTCTGAACCTGACTCTTGCCTGAACTCTGCCTGCCCTGACCTCGTATTGTTAATGACCATTCTTGTCTGCTGCCTGCCCTGACCTTGGATTGTTTCTGACCTGCCTTTGCCTTATCCTCCTGTACTTTGCTCATTTGGACTTAACCCTTGTCGTGTTTTATGACATTATTAAAACGTGATAGAAGGATATCTGGAGTTGGTTGTAGTTTGTGTGCCCAGGCACATTACAGTTGGTGATAGGTCCCCTTTAACTTTCACCTTTTCTTCCCCTGGTATTGGAGAAGGAGTTTTTGCTGCCCTATCAAGGGGTCACTAATTCCCTTCACCCCTGGGACTATATAAAGCCATTAAATGGCGGTTGGCCTTTTTTATTTCCATGGTAGTACTACATAATGGCAGATAATTACCCGAAACCACCGGCTGCAAAATTCTAGCCTGAGTCTCCCGGCAAATATCTCAGCCAAATTTTACAGAAGTTAGAGAGCAATAATGGAATCAACGCAATCTCGAAAGCTGTATTTGATATTTGGGAAATTGGTCTGAAATAACGGAATTTTGTAAGTCAAATACCAGAGCTGTTAATGGGATAGTATTGAGAAATGTGATGCCGCCAGGGATTCCTAAATCTAAGAACACAAAACAGTATTCATTTCTCAGAAATAGTATTTATTTAATATGCATCTCCGTGTAATAAGGAATTTCTAGACGTCGTTTTTTATGATGTATTTATTATGTTTATGGCTGAATATACTTTTTATATTTCTTTTCTGTGCAGCACTTCTGTTGAATGTTCTATACTTTCTCTGCAGCACTTCTGTTGAATTATTTAATGCAATGATGTGAATCTCCAGCTAAATACACACACGGACGATTGAGATAAATGTTACCTTTGTGCATGCTAGTTCAAATGAAGTTGAATGGATTATTAGGCTATGTACACACGCTAGATAATGATCGTCCGAGATGAATGAATATGATTGTCTCGGGTAAAAATATAGGATGTTGTCCTGTAATGCCATTCAATGATCCAAAATGGTAATTTCCAGGTACGGAAATCCATTGTGTGCACATTGCCTTATTGAGAAGGTTTCAAAGATGAGCTAGTAGTGCTGGACCTTCTTATTAGTAAGCCCAGCATTCTCTGCAAACCAAACACCCAAACCCAGAAAAAGACTTGGCATAGATGGTGGTGCCGGAGCGAAGAGAAGTGCAAAGAAAAAATGTGAAAAGGCAGAAAAGTTTATTTTGTGAGTCATCGCCATTTCTTTCTGCAATCAACAACCTGGCTGCTCTAATTATTTTACTTTTAAAGCTTAGTTCTGATTTAAGCACTGCAATGATTGAAAATTAGGTAAACAGGGTTCCTTTTGGGCACAAGAATTAATCTCTAATTGCAAGGAGCTTCTATAGTTAAAGAAATTTTAAACATATTGCATCCCTAAAAAACACTTAAAATATCTAAATTTTACCTTTCCTATTGACTTTCATGTATTTTTCTAAATTTTGAATTAAAAACGTATCTTTGACAAAATTTAAGTAAGTTTTTGCACCTATTCATGCCAAAATTCCAATCTCATACTCCAGTCTAGGGAATGCCTCTTACATTCTCGCCAAAATTTCCCTGAATCTCCGATGGGTCCGCAAAATTTCAGCAAGACGATGTCACGAATTTCATAGAAGTGCAGGTTCCTACACTCCCTGGGCTGTATTGATAAGCACGCGAGTGCCTCCAATCAGCTGTGATTGGAAGCGAACTCCAGATGAACTCTCAATGGAGATTCTCCATTGAGAGATCATCTGAGTTTGGCGAGAACATGACCTCGTAGCGAACCACAAGACCGCTCTCGCTTACATGTTCTGTAAGCGAGAAAGGCCCGATATGCAATGAGATCGAAAATTTTGCTCACTCATCCCTACTCCAGTCTACAGTTGTGCATAATGCATCCATTTTTGGATACAGCTGTAATTGATTCGGATCCCTACCACAGAACTCTACCACGGCGAGAACGTTTTGCATGCTTTAGTCGTATTACGCCTCATTCCGCTAGACGCTGTCGCTTGAAAGATTAGCTTCCTGCAGACCAGGTTCTTTGAAAGCCTAACCGGAGTGAAGAGGACATTAAAGGAAATTATCATTTTAAATATGCTTGTGTTTCACGAGTTAGTCCCCGCGGGGTGGAGAGAAGCGTTATTAAAAGACGCTCCCGCCAAGGTCTAAAATTGGTTCGGCTTAGAAACAACCTGTCAAAAGACAAGCTTATTGCAGAAAGGCCTATCTTCTTCTACGGGAGAGGGCCTCGGGGTGTCCTTTTATTTCAATTTCAAAGCCGGCACATGAGATAAAAAAAGGCAGATATGTGAAAGAGGGAGAAGAGGAAAAAAAAAAATAAATATAAATATATATGACATGACGGTTCAATCTTCTTGTTGGCTGGGAAGGAGAAACTGGATCTGAGAGATCTGGCAATTACAGTGACTAGCACAGCGTTGTGTACGTAGCGTTTCTCGCTGCCATAACACCTTATTAAATACTGTTCCGCCAAGCTGTTTGTGCATGCTGAGTTGAAGCATCTGATAAATTGGCGTTTTATCCGGTATTTGTAAGTAAACACCTGTCTCATCCTGCAGATACAGCAGCATCAAGTAATCATCTCTTTTAAAACAAACTGTCTTTAAAGCTTAATTCCAGGACATGTCTTTTAGTTTTGATCCTAGTGGATTAGAAGCACCGGGAAGTTCTTTTTTATAACTGTTGGCCTCACTGTTGCAAAAGTTCTCTTCTTGTCCTTTTTTTTTTACTACAATTTAGCATTATCAGGTCCTTAAAAAAAAAAAGTTTGGGCTGTAATACTTTCATCCATTACAAAGCTGCATCCTGCAGTACCTTTTATTTACCACAAGATGTCCTCAGTCTTTTGCTAACACTCAATGCCTGTTAGACTGAGGGCTGTGAATTAGGGGTGCCATGTAGCGTGCCATTGTAATGCGGTATAGAAAGAGGTGACATAGCCATCATAAATGCGAAATAGCAAAGAGGAAGAAAAGAAACCTGTAGGGTACATAAAGGCTTAGAAAAAAAATATACTAAAAAAAAGCATAACATACATGATGGGGGTAAGAGGATACCCTTTAGGGTAAGAGGAAGGGCACAATAGGGTCAATGTAACTAAAAGCAGAACTGAGGCAAATGCCTTCTCTAGGACTCCAACAGAGGGCAAATGTACAGGAAGCTGAAAACTAATTTGGGGTCCTCACTTCATATTTGTCCAGGGTCCCTTTTTATCTAAATCACTGGTGCTGAGATAAGGCAGTACATGCACGGCTTTTTGTTACCATCCTACCACAAGGCATCAGGTGTTGATAGTGATGTAAATGCAAGTCTACCGTCAAGGTGCATTGGGGTGCCATTAAGAATTGATGGAGCTCTAGTGTACCAATGCTTGGTGCATGGATTACCCAGCCTTATGAAGATACCTTTAAGCAGCACTTGGAATACCAAACACCCATGGCATTACATCTGACGACCAGGCTACTCCTGAATGACTTTGGAAAATGTCAGGAAGGCACCAGGAGTGCCAAACCCCAATGCATATAGAACATGGAAGCCATGGTGCCATTGAATAGCTTATATAGCATTGTATTTGATGACCCAACTCCTACTGAATGTCTTTAAAAAATGGCAGGAAGGCACTTGGAGTGCCAAACTCCAATGCAATGGAACATGGAAGCCATGGTGCCCTTTAATTATTAATTTGGCATTGTATCTGATGACTCAGCCCTTCTTGAATGACTTCAGAAAGTGTCAGGAAGTGCCAAATACTGGTCCATACAGAACATGGCAACCATGGTGCCCTCAAATTGCTAATATAGCATTGAATCTGATGTCCCAACCCCTGCTGAATGACTTTAGAAAATGGCAGAAAGGCACTTGGTGTGCCAAACCCCAGCGCATATGGAAAATAGCAGCCATGATGCCCTTGAATTGTTAATATGGTATTGTATCTGATGACCCCAACCTTCTGAACGACTTTGGAAAGTGGCAGGAAGTGCCAAATACCGGTCCAGACAGAACATGGCAACTATGATACTCTTAAATTGCTTATATATCATTGTATTGGATGACCCAGCACACCTCGGCATGGGAGTTATTTGTTCCAGCACAGCCAATCAAAATGGCTCAAGATCATCCAGAAGAGGCAGAAGAGCTGCAACTTGGCAGTGCCAGTCATTGGAACACGGATAAGTGAGTTGGCGTGGGTTCTCAAATTTTTGCCAAGAACCCTCAAAAGTTGGACACATTCAGCTTGGTCTAAACGGCAGAACCCCAGATGACTCCCAACCTGGACAAATCCTTACTATTGGTCTTACCGCTATCACATTGCGATCGTATATAAGTTGCACCTTCACTACACCTGTAAGCCGCCCGCGTCACTCTGCTGAACTCTCGACTGCCAATTCTCCGGATCTCCTCTGGCTATAAAAGGATTAATCTGTTTCTCTATAATTACGGAAAGCTCACGGAAGGCGATTCAGCGAGATTGTCGTTTGCTTGAATGCATTTTATTATTACATCTGCTAGACATGCGACAGTCAGGAGCAAAGCTTACTTTGTTACAAGCCTTGTTACCAGTGCAAATGGAAATTAAGAAAAACAAAAAAATACATAATTTGCGTTGCAAATCAGCGCTAATTATCCAATTTCTTTTGGAAACCAAGACTTGGTAAACAAACACTTGATTTTCAAGCAGGCCCTGTAAGGGGAGCTTTACGAGCGGGTATAATATGTAATCATGCAATTATTTTTTTTTTTCATTTTCGCATGTGCAAATTGAATCCATCTGCAGTAGTTCATTAAGCTGCGTCTTTTAATAAATGGGCTTTCGTTTGAAGATTACTTGCACGCTCTTTGTAAACCCTAAGGAGCCCTGCGTGACAGAGGTTCCATTTTGAACATACAGGGAGCGGGCTAATCCGCTCATAGCTTTGCTGTTTTTACATTTTTCTGCCTTCTGTATCCTGATACCATACCATGAGCCTTGTTTAACTCCTGACAATTACAATAATATTGATCACTCTTTGTATTATTTTATTCAAATATTTATTTTACAAGCAAACTTTTTTTTTTTTTCATTTTTGAGCTTAGCAGATATTGCCACCATCCTGCCTTCCTGCCATGTTTCCACCTTGGCAGATTTTTCTGCCATCCACTGCTTCATTTGGCTCAGGTGGGCAGTTGCCAATTGGAGGAGCCACCCCACCTGGCCGCTTTCCCTTCATTTTCCAGCCTTGGCAGATTTTCCCGGCATTCAGTGGTCCATTTAGGGCTCAAAGGACTTTGCCAACCGCAGGAGCCAACTTGCCTTGCTGCCTTCTCAACAATTTCCCTCCTTGGTAGATTTTACTGCCATCCAGAGTACATTTGGCCTATAAGGGCATTTGCCACCTGTAGGCGCCACCTTGCCTGGCCGCCTTCCCGCCGTTTTCCCACCTTGGCAGATTTTCCCACTTTCCAGTGTTCCATTTGGCTCCAGTTGACCACTTCCAGGTTCCCTTTTTGCAATGCTGATAGGAATCAGGTGTGTTCAATAGGATTTTTAGGAGGCATTTGTTGAAGAGGTTGAACGTCTATGTGGTTTGAGCACCAGATACCCAAAAAATGCACCGTAACCAAATGCCCCGACTGTAAGGAATTTCAATTTATTTCAATGATAATAAATACTTTGGGGCAGTGGTCTACAGCCGTACCACTGTTAACCCCCCCAACTTACTTACAGAAAGTTGGCGGAAATACACGTTCCGAAATTAAAGCCTAAATGCCTTTTTTTTTTTAAATGTAGAGGAGAGATAAAAAAAACCCACATTGGAGAGCTAAATCCCTGTTGCTGATTTTCCCTTGCTTCTTGAAAGTGTTGTCAACTGGACAGGAAGTGAGGATAAATCTTGGCACTTAGATGGCAGCCCTACGAGGAATTCTAATCCTTCCAAAACTAGAAAAATAGTATTTGGCTTGACTTAGATCCATACTTCAGTGTGTGTGCAGTGCATGCTGGGCTTTCCCAAAATAGAAAGCCCAGCACTAGCTATGCACCAAGCTCACAATGTCTTTAAGCAGTGTCAGGATAAAAACACTGACTTACAAATACTTTGGTGAAAAGGTAAATGTTTCCCTTCTACCTGGAGTTCAGCTTTAAGAACAGAGCCTGCAGAAACCTACAAAACAATTCAGAAATCATCACAAAAGCAGAGGGTTCCTGAAGCACTGCATGCTGATTACACACAGCCATTCATCGTATTTAATAAGTTGCATTTGGCACAATCTGAGCCACTTCTACCCAATTCTTAATTACCTTCTATTCTGCCTGTGCTCTGTGTGGGTACTTCTAACCAGCGACCGCCATATCTCCCAATTCCAACCTGACAAATCCAGGGACCAATCACATGGCAGGAGCTATATCTAACAAATTCATTAAATACTTCTCCCGTCACTGAAGTACCAATCATAGGGTTCACAGAATTGCCTATAGATGTAATTGGCTCTGGAAATGTCCTCCCATTGGCTGTACCATAAAATGCCTCTTTTTGTGAAAGGGTTATTGGAGGGTTTTTGTTACCCTTACTGGGGTGGTTTTACCCTGGTTCCCGGCGTATGTGATACCCCTGAAGGCTGCTGCATCTCTCTATCTCCAAACGATGCAATTGACTCACATTTTCAAGGAAGGTATCGTCCTAGTCTACCTAGCTTGATCTCTGCAATTGACCCTCTAAACCTAAATTCTTAAGGAATACATCTCCTATGTTACCTACTCCTTGCAACATTTGCTGATGGATTTAAAATCACTATCCACATGATATAGCAGGCATACTTATACCCTTTAAAACCTGCTAAGAAAAGCTGAGCATTTTCAAACTGATGTTCTGACAAGCATATCAATACATCTTGGAAAAGCTCAAACTGCTATATCCAATATTGCCAAACTCACCAGCAGTGGCTCTACATATACACTCCGCTATGTGCGGTATGTTCCCAACTACAGACTATCAAGCACACATAAATATCTATCCCCGAGGAAGCCCAATGTGGCGAAACGTGTTGGATTATTGCGTGTCACGGCACGGTCATGTGAACGGTTATACGGTTACGTTAATAACCATTTGATAAAATTTACTATGTGTAGTATGTATCAATATTTTGTCTAGTGAAATGTTAACAGGACAGAAAAAAAAACATTGTTTATGTGTATTAGATGGTTTATGTATATAATAGTCAATCAATACACTCTTTGCATGAAAATCACTGAGCCTCAAACCTTTTCCTTTCCTCCACCCATTTACATGTTGCATATTATTTAGAAGGGGGTCCCCCTAAAAAAACTACATGTATATACATATAGTGAGGGGCAGGAGAACACACCCTACACAATTTATGTGATACCTTGCCAAATTGTAACACATAAGGCAGGGCACCAGGGCAGGAAGTTAGGGGCAAGTTTTTCAGGAGGTGACACAAATGACATTATTGCTTTGACTCCTGCAACCCAAAAAGAGCTGAAGGTCTGAAATAAAATTCAATCAATGAAAGGAAATCAGAGAAAATTCACCAGTAGTTGTCTAATAATTCAGATCTGGCTGTTCCCCTACTAGAGACACTGGCACCAGAAATATGGCGTGCGGTGCTTACAAAGCAGCCAATTCAGGCTGGTGCATAGCTAGTGCTGGGCTTTCTTTCTAGAAAAAAGCCCAGCATGCACTGCACACATTATAACATAGACCTACCTTGTAATAAAGTGAATGTAAAGCCAAAAACTATTTTTTTGTGGTTGTGAATAGACATCTGTGCTGGTTACAAATGACTTGATTGGAGAGATTCCCTCTCTTTACTCCTATGGACAGTTAAAAAACAGCCGTAGGCAATGCCCACATGTGATGCTGAGCCTCTATGATTGAAACCACTACTATCTAATGAATGAAACGGGTGGGGACAGGGACAGTCAGGCTGGAGAGGGAGGGACCAGATGATACTGGATGTCCTCCAAGTAGGAAATAAGGCTGACTTGTTGCAGCTTCTAATGTTCAGTAGGAGGAGCTAACAGTAGAGTGAAATCATAGGAAGCAATTTCAGTGCAGACAGGGAGCTGGTACAACTGTGCAAGACTAAAGGGGAGGCTGGAAGGCAGATTTAATGAAGGGGAGGCTGAAGGGCGGATTTTTAAAAGGGGAGGCTGGAGGGCAGATTTATTGAAAGGGAGGCTGGAGGGCAGATTTAATGAAGGGGAGGCTGGTTGTGAAGATTGAATAAAGTGGAGGCTAAAGAGCAGCTATTTAATGATTTAATGAAGGGGAGACTAGAGGGTAGATTTATTGAAAGGGAAGCTGGAAAACTTCACTTTACCATGAATTATTATTTTTTTTTGTAATTGTCTGGTTTCCTTTTGCTATCTACAGAGAGGAACATAAAATATAAATCATTCTGCAGTTCATGTCCTATTTCTTTTCCACCTTCCAGGCTCCATTGTCTTCTCTATGCCTCGGGGAGCTCCGAATTAGGGCTATGAAACTTCTTATCCCCTTGGAGCTGAAGGCCCTTGAGTGTGAAAAGTTGACCTCACTTTGCACGACTCGAATCTTCCTCCGCCAATAATGCTGACGACGCATTTCCCAAGTATGTGAGATTTCCCTGCAGACTATCTCCGAAGATTTCTGTCCCCTTGGGGTTCCCAATAATAAAATGATGATTATTTTTTATAGCTTTGAAGTATGTATTAGAACGTCCCCAGAGCGCCGGCACCATCGAGTCCAGATCACATAGGACGATTTCCCATTGCACCTCTTCTTCCCCCTGCCCCGACGCCGGCGAATGATTTAGAAAGATGTATTAAAATGCAAATTTGTGCCTTGCTCGCTACTTTATCATCTGGCTCGTTATGCAATTTGCCAGTTATAGAGGGGAGAAATTAGCATAATGGCCCTCCAGGGAGAGATCAAGAGAGAAAGACCAAACACAACATGTCGAAGCGTTCCAAAACAATTATCCGGCGCTATTGTTTTTTTTTTACCAGGAATTTGCAGCGCCCAAAAGCGCTGATGCTGTTTTGGGAACCTGACAATACTCTACGTTCTCATTATTTACATTACGGCACGGGAAATTATCAAGGGGGCAATGCGTTATGAATGTAAATGCAAATATTTGTCTATGTGAAGGTATGAAGAGAAAAATAGGATAACTCCGCCCCTCTCTACATGGTAAAACATGACTATTCATTAGAAAAACATTGACAAAAAAATACAAAAACAGAATAAACAATATCTGTCAACCTTATTCCACTTTAACAAGAAGTGAAACACAGATTTGGCTAAGAAAAATCTTCTTTAGGTATTCCTTTTCTTGCAAAGCATTTTTGCTGATCCTGGAATGCTTAAGTTAGATAGATAGATAGATAGATAGATTGCAGATAATAAAATAGGCTCAGACTACCTGCCCTGATGAAGCAGATGTTGACAATGAAACACGCTGGGAGGATTCAGTAACCTTCTGGTTGAACCAAATATTTTAATACGTTTTGGATGTTATGAAAAATATGATTTCTGTATGAAGTTGTGCTGTTGTTTTTTTTATAATAAAATAATAATATAATAAAGATATAAAAGTTGGATAATTTTAAATCTTACCATTTTAAAATCATATATCTAGTTGTACAATAAATTATGCTATGTATATGTAGATAAATGTATGAATTTTATTCTCATCCCAAGCTCCTTTTCTTCAGATTTAGTAAAAAGTAAAAGAATGAGGGTCTTCTTCTAAGCAAGTATGTGGATACCAGAACATTAAGAAAGTTTCACATTACTAACATTTCATGAACAGATTCAGTGTCACGCTTGGGGAGACAAGTCCACTAGAGGGCACTATGGCTTGCATAGAAATGGTGTGAGCCCTGAGAAGGGCCAAGGCGCAGA
Source organism: Pyxicephalus adspersus (assembly GCF_032062135.1). Classification (NCBI taxonomy): domain Eukaryota; kingdom Metazoa; phylum Chordata; class Amphibia; order Anura; family Pyxicephalidae; genus Pyxicephalus; species Pyxicephalus adspersus. The sequence goes on along the minus strand of NC_092860.1, from coordinate 8,172,464 downwards.
GTCTAAGCGGCAACCAGGTCTTCTCCAGAGCCTCTAGTGGTGAGGATGTTGCCTTATTGGTTACCGCCAGGTTGCGGTCCTTGGGCACACCAGGGTGGGCAGGATGAAACACGATACCAAAACACAAGGCAGAAGAATTGTCAAGAAAGTTCGGGGTCAAAGCAGGCAGCAAGTAAGAGAGGCCTGGTCACAAGCCAGGGGTCAAATACCAGGAACCCAGGTAACAGACACCTGTGTCACAGGGGACACTGCAGACACAGGAGACACTGGAAGCAACAGGAGACACAAGAATATGCACAGACAGAGAGGAACACTGGAACAGCACAAAGGAATTGGCTGGGAAACAACAGACTGGGCAACAAGGGGTTAACAACAGGAGCTGGATTGGCAAAGCACTGAATTAGCCAACAGGTGTACAGGAGATGCTCAGCAGAGCTAGGGGCCTCGGCACTAGTAGAGACATGTTGCATGAATGCTGAGTGATGTGTTTAGCTAAATAGCCAGGGATGATTACGAGGTTTTTTCCAGATTGGTCGGCGAGATGGGTGAAACTGATATAATTGGAAAGAGCAGGCACGCCCAGGGTCAGAACTGAACACATGTGCAGGAGAGAGGCTTCTGTTCTTCAGTAAGGAAGAGGTAAGTGTGACACAGCAATTTCAAGATAAAATATAAAACCCAAGCATTAATTTACAAAGGTAGGACTCAACAAGTATTAAACTTGTTAGAAAGGGTTAGAAAAACAGTATTCTTCCCCTTTAATTAGAAGGTTTCCCTTTAGGAGCGCGGGGCAATGCTGGGTTGAGTGATGTCACCTAGCTAAGATCCTCATGGGAGGGATTTACTGAGCATTGATAGCAAGACCAGAGGGTCCATTGGTGAAGAACAGTCTTTTTCTCCTGAATGGGAGACATTTATAGCCACTGGAGGAACTTTTCTGAGCTGCCCCATAATTGGAGAAATAAGGTAAATTGACCATAATCTCTCATGTGCTTTAGAGCTCCAGCTGGAGTTATAAAGAAGCGGTGTCAGTGCAAAAGGCAACATTCTACTATATGGAGAAACAGATTGAGTATTCCTGGGAGTACAATGGTACTGGCTGGCTGCTGGGAGCACCAATCAGGGGGTGCTTATGTTCTAACAACAGACATCCTCATGGGTGGACAAAGCAGAGACAAGGGGATGAGCCTATCACGCTTCTCTTTCCTGTATCCAGTCACTGGGGGATGAGCAAGACCTGTACATAATACTAAATTGTAGAACAAAAAAAAAGTTTTCTTGTTGACAAGACTGAACTAGATGAATAGAATCACATGTGTGTATTGAATCTATATATTTAGTTATTTGACCAGAGTTCAGTTGTACACATAGAAACTCAACAAACTTTTTTTTCCAATAAACAAGCTTAATTATTGTACGATAGAGACTTCCTCGCAGCTGATGGATGGGTGACAGATGGCTCTCTCCATTTACTCGTTTCCTGCTGTTCCCTTTTCCTGCTGGCTCTGCAACTACAGTAACTTGAAAATGAGATCCAAGCTTGCAAAGAAAAACATAACGGGATTACGGTTATCCCCAACAGGACGAGGAGCTGTAAGCGAGCGGAGAGAATTGGATTTGGGTTCTCGTCAACAGATTAACTTAGCGCGGACGGCTTACCTCCTCCGCCAAAAGCCTTCCTTGTCCCTAATATGGCTGTTTTCTTGCATTCATAGATCTGTGACTATGTAGCAGCTTATCTATTCTAATGTAAGCATTGATAAGCCTGTGACACGCAAACTCCAAGAGATGCAGCATAATGGGCCCATAATTCAATTTCAGCTTCTATGGTACCAAGTGGGACAGCTTGGCTTGGCCACCAGGTTTATGGTGTCAACACCTCACCTTGTCTATCACCTTGGCTATCATTATCAGCATTATACACCCCGAAGTAACACTTCTTCCCCTTCTGAGACCTTTCAAGGATTTGTAGATTGCTTATAAGATGAAAGTCATGGCTGGTGATCTTTTGAGAGGCTGTCATTATGGAGCTGGAAGTGGGACTAAAGCTGCGTACACACTTGCAATTTTTGTCGTTGGAAAGGATCTTTCACGATCCTTTCCAACGACAAGGGAGTGCACGATGCATGAACGGTGCTGTACATACAGCACCGTTCATGCTCTATGGAGAGGGGAGGGGGAGAGCGACGGAGCGGCACCCTGCTGCGCGCTCTCCCCTTCCCTTTCATTAGGATTGGCTGTCGTCCATCGTCCGTGGATCCGGCAGGTCGGTCGTCCGGACGATGGACGACACCGACTGTACACACGGCAGATTTTCGCCCGATAATTGGCCGATGCCGATTATTGGGCGATAAAAATCTGATGTGTGTACGTAGCTTTAGTCTTCAAAGTCTTAGAGTGGCCCGTTGAACATGGCTGATGGATTGGGTGGAAGTTCAGATAAGCGAGGAGGTTCGAGAAAAATAGATCAAGAGAAGATCGAGAGAGACCAAGAAAATGGGCACAAAAAGTTTTTCATTCATCATAATGATCAAAGCAATATTGATGTAGTGCGAAGGTCAACCTAATTGGACATCAGTTTGCATGGAATTGATGTCATGTGACCTAATGAAAGCATATGTCCTGGAGTGTAGGAAGGATTAAGACTCTGCTATTACTACTATCAGAGAGATTTATTCTTACTTCCTGTCCCAGTAACATTGGTTTTACCAGGCAGGATGTAAGGAAGCATCAGCAGTACAGACAACAGAAAAAAGTAATTCTCTAGTAAATATTACTGTATATATTGTATAATAATATTATATTGTATAAACCGATTTGAATATAAAAGAAGGAGCCTACTTTTACGTGAAAAAAAACATTACTTTTATGTGAAAAAACATTAGGGAAAATACTTTGACTCGAATATAAACCTAGGGCACAGAATGAGTCTGTCACAGCTAACATTCAAAACAATAACAACAAGAAATGTTAAAAAAATGAAAGTGACATCCATGGTGTGCTATAATTAAAACATGAGTTAGGGAGAAATAAAGGAAAGCAAGGGAAGAAGGAAGGAAAAAAGAGAAGGGAAAGCAAGGGAGAAAAAATGAATGGAAAGGACGAAAGGGAGGAAGTAAAGAGAAGGAGGAAGAAAAGGAATGGAGGAAGGAAAGCAAGGGAAGACACCGGAATCAAATGAGGAAAGGAATGAGGAGCGAAAGAAAGGGAGGAATAAAGGAATGGAAGTAAAGAAATGAAAAGGAAAAGTTAAAAAGGAAAGGAAGGAAGGAGAGGCATGAAGGAAAGCAAGGGAAGAAGAAAGGAAAGGATAAAAGAAAGCAAGAGGGTAATAAAGGGAAGGAAATATGAAGGAAAGCAAGGGAAGAAGGAAGGAAAAAAGAGAAAGGAAAGCAAGGGAGAAGAATTAATGAAAGGGAAGGAAGAGAGGAAGTAAAGTCAGGAAGTAAAGAAAAGGAGGAAGAAAAGGAATGGAGAAATGAAAGCAAGGGAAGAAGAAAGGAAAGGTAAGAATTAAGGAAAGGAATGGAGGAAGGAAAGCAAGAGAAGATAAAAGAAATGAAATGAGGAAAGGAATGAGGAGTGAAAGAAAGGGAGGGATTAAGGAAAGGAAAGGAAGTAAAGAAATGAAAAGGAAAAGTTAAAAAGGAAAAGAAGGAAGGGGAGGGAGGAAGGAAAGCAAGGGAGGAAGAAGGGAAAGGAAAAAAGAAAGCAAGGGAGGAATAAAGGAAAGGAAGGATGAAGGAAAGCAAGGGAGAAAGGAAGAAAAACAATAGAGGAAGGGAGGAAAAGAAGGAAGGATTTAAGGAAGCAAAAAAAAAAAAAAATTAACGGGAAAAAGAAAAAAGAGAAGAAAGGATTTACAATCTTTTATATGTACCCTGCTTTTGGATCATAATTGGACTCTTCTAAAAAAACTTAATAAAAGGGCACAAATTGTCTTCATCACTGTTAACATTCAAAACACTAACCAAAAGAAATGCTAAGAAAGGAAGGAGTTATATTCTTGTATATTTCCCCGGAGTTGGTATCATAATTAGATTCTTTTAAATAGAAAACTTAATAAAACGTTATACATAAAATGAAGATAGAGACATATCGGTATTATTTTGGCTCTGAGATCTCAGTACAGTAGAGTTATGTCTTGCAAGTCTTAGGGTGTTTGGTTTTAGGGACAAAGCCAGTATCTTTATAGCTTTCACATATTACAGGTTAAAGTAAATGACCAGTCAACTTTTTTGCTGCTTAAAATTTTGCAGGTTTTTTTTTTTATATTTCCAAAAGAAAATCTCTCCCTTTGGGCCCATTTAGACTATTGCTTTATAGTAAAATGCTGCCATGAAAAAAGAAAATGTAAATGGATGTATGTAGCTACGCTACCAAAATTGGTATTGGTGCATTGGACAACCCTTTTAATTGGGCTACCTTAAGGTATCTTAAGTAGTCTGTGCACCAAGACAAGTGAATGCACCATACATAACTGTCACTTTAATAGCGGCTTTCCCCCTCTATGTCTGTTCTCTGACAACTCAATATTTTAAATCTTTTCATCACTTTTAGTCCTGGCAGTAATAGACCCTC
>NC_092860.1:8114717-8166138 GCF_032062135.1 Pyxicephalus adspersus | reverse complement strand
AGAGCTAAGTGTTTGGGTTCCGATGAGGATTATTTTTAAGTGTTAACATTCCAATGAAGATAATTGTTAAGTATCAAAGTTCTGATAAAGGATATGGTTAAGTGTGAAGGTTATGATGAGGATTTTGTTTTCATTTTTGAGTTCTGATGAGGCTTAGGGTTTGTAAATTAGAATTCTGATGAAAGTTAGAGTTAAGTGTTGGGGTTCTGAAAAGAATTAGGTTTAAGTGTTAGGTGTCTGAAGAAGATTTATTTTACATTCTTGGGTTCTGATGATGATTGGAGTGTTAAAGTTCTGATGAGGATTATTTTTACATTTTTGGGTTCTGATAAGAATTAGTGTTAAGGTTATGTAAAGAATGTGATTATTATTAGGGTTAAGGGCTAATCAGGGTTAAAGTATAGGGATCTGTTTAGGAATAGGGTTGAATGTTAACGTTCAGATAAGAATTAGGGTTAGGTTAGGATGTTGATTAGTTTTAAGGTTAAGTTTGAAGTTGAGGTTCTGATAAGGAATATTTTAAAGTGATAGAGTTCAGATGAAGAACAGTGAAAAATCAGGGTTCTGAAGATATTTAAGGTTAGGATTATGATGAGGATTAGATTGTAGGGTTTTGATAAGGAATATGTTTAAGTGTTAGGATTCTGATCAAGGTAACGTGTTGGGATAATGATTAGATAAAGAAAATGGGTCAAGGTGATTTAAAAAAGTTAAAGGTAAAAATCACCTTGATGGAAGACAAGAATGCAGGATTAGTGGAGAAGAAGAAAAATTGTAATTAAAATATAAAACATGGAACAGGTCCGCCTATCTATTATTTGTGAAGGTTTCCTGCATTGGAGTTTAATGCCGCCATCACGCTGGGTCCAAGTATCCAATGGCTGCATTCAGGGCTCTCAGCAGCTCCTCATTTCGCTCCTCCACCCCGCATTCTTTTCAGAATCCTTTAACCAAGACAAAGCGTAGAATTCCAAATAAGTGGGAGCGAGTCAGGAGTGTATAAAAAATAACCACAGAAAAAGCAATTTGCAGGGAGATGCGTCACGCTTATCACCGACGTGTGAATGAGAATGAAGGATAGATCATATCCGCGGGAGACAGGGGGGACGAGCATGAAAAATCCAAGGGGCACATATAGCTCTATCAATCATGTACGCTCCTGACAAAATGCTATAGATTTTTTTTATTTGTGGTTTTGAAGCTTTGAAGCGGCTAATCTGCTCCAATCCCCCTAGAGCCCATGTAAGAGCATTGCGGCCTTCTCGTGAACGCAATTGGCGCGGCGTACATCAATAAGCACGCAGCACCCGGTGAAAGGCTTTGATCAGGCCTCAGTATAACAGGTCGGTTTGGAGCAAACACGAGACAGAAAAGCGCCGCAGATCAAAGGGGATAGGCAGGTCGGGGGGTGGCAGTTTTGGCGAATATTGATCGAGGGAGCGCTCGCTATTTAGCCTGTAATGTAATGCCGCTTTACGACACTAGAGATCGGGTCGGTTCTGGTCAATTGAAGTCTCAAATCTCATTCAGGAGGAGAAGGGAAGCTCAACGATGAGTGGGAGAGAGGAACGCCTGACAATAACAAACGCAATTAAATTGATAGTCAGCGGAGCGGAAGATATTTCTAAAGATGAGAGAGCAAAATTTTAGATTGTTGCTTTGTTTTCACAACATGACCATGTGCACGTATTTCTTAATGGTGCCACAACACGGGCTGACCTCTGTCTGATCTCTGACATCTCTGATGAACGCTGCGATGTCTCATTCACCGCAACGAGGATTCATTACTGCTTTTAAAGTGGACCTGTCATCAAATAGTTCCATATTACAAAGATCACAGTATGCCTTCCACCTTTTTCTTAAAATGAATGTATCGGCATTTCCCATACAGATGAAGTCATATTTGTTCAGGCATCAACCAGGGTTACCCAGGGTTGCAATCAGGGGGGTAAGGGGTACTTGGGTACAGGGTCCTGATTAAATGAATTTGCAAAAGTGGAACCTTTAAACATTAGAAGGCGGTAAGAACTTTAAACAGTATGGGGCCCAGAGATTTCTGATGGCAGCCCTGGGGTCACCATCTTTTTACTGGATTGGGATGCCAGATTAAAGATGACACAGTCATAAAAACTGAGCTAAACGACGTGCTAACTTACTGGGTGTAGAGTGGCAACAGCGTCAGACGGAATCCAGCAGGCCAATGGTTAAATCGCTGCATCCTTTTAGTCTGACCTGCAGGGAAATGAGCTTTTTACAGCGAAAAGTTTTTTTTTCTATTTCACACCAATTTTCACGCCGCTCGACAGAGAAAAAAAAAAAGAAAAAATGATGAGGGCTGCATTGCTACGACAGGCAAAAGAAAAGAGAAGGACGGGAAAATAAAGGGAGAGAAAACTGCAGCATGCCACACTAGGGGGCAGAGAGGGTACAATGCAAGCAATTGGGGGCTTAAAGGGGAACTTCAACTCATCAGGAAATATTGGAATAGAACAATGCTTCCTACAGTTTATCGACTGAATTTATATATTTTGTTCAAATACCCTCTGGCTTGTATAATTTAATTCTTTATATGACTCTGCATTAACATTTATTCTGATACTCAGGTTGGGTCGGATTTAACATTTAGAATCCATTTAGGTTGCTGTGGTGTTCTTCTTCCATGTGTGTAATGGTAATATTAGCACATTTTAATGCATTTTAATGTTTAATTTTATTTATCTCAAAAAATGCATCATTAGTATGCATTATCTTGAATGGGTTTTAATGGTACGGGTTCCATGGGTGCTTTTGGAAGCTGCAATGAATATTTAGATTTTATCAAGGCATTGCTTCGCTTTACTGCACATGTGTAGGATTTTGATTGTGCTGCAAAAGTAAAGCAACATATATTTTAAAGGACCATTTTACCATGTATATGGTTCCTATGTGTTGTGGGGAAACATTTACCTCTTTTCCCTTTCCCTTGGGTGAGATGCAGGATTTTGGGGGGCCCTTCTTTATCTTATGGTCCATCATAAGCCCCACAAATATTTTGGGAAGGGGGGGAGAAACCCTTTAAAATAAAATTCCTTACCCTGGATGGGATTGGGGATATCTGGGGACCCAAATGCACTCCAGATTTAACATCAGCCCCACAACTATTTTGGGAAGAGGTGCACAAATAAACCTCTCAATAAATTCCCTGGGTTAGGTGGAGTATAATTTGGGTCCTCTTTTATCTCAGAGTCCACCAGGGGCCCTGCAACTATTTTGGAAAGCGGTTATGGGGAAAAGGTGCTGTCCCCCACTGTTGAGGGAAGACAGAGGGCATGGTATGGGCAGGAAAGGAATGGGGGCACATTTGTTGCCCCCTTTTTTCTGGCCAGCCAGGCCCCAAATCTCATAAAGGGTCCAGCTAGAGAATTAGGGACTGTTTTTCATTTTTTTATGTTTTCATCTATGTTGAGTTTCTGAATATAGTTATATAGTTAATGGTTCTGAGACAATATCTGCTCCATATATCAGATTGTGTTCTTCTCCAATCATGAATCGCTCATCCTGTCCACAGGTTTACACAGCCTCGTCTAGTTGGATAATTGAAATATTTGCTTTGTATGTTAAACTTCGAAGCTTTTCCCTCTTCTCAAGCGATGACCCTGTGACCGGGCTGAATTGATTGCGTTGAATCTTCTATCACCACCCGCGGCACCTGCTGGGAAGCCGTTCGCTGTATCTAATACTCTTTCTGTAACGCCAATATTACCGCCAAGCCGCCTTTCCTCCAGGCTTCAAAGCCTGACCCGCTTCCCTGGGCCTCAGCAAGTATGTGATCTGCTGTTTGCCTTAGAACTTTATTTCAAATCAAATTACTTTCTTTCATATCTGCCTTACATTTGGAATTTAAGAATATATAGATCAAGAAGATGCTTGGGGACAGCGGCAGCAGTGGGAATGCACATTACCGAGGCCAGCCCTGCTAAAATGAATTTTTTTTTTTTAAAAAAAAAAAAAAAAGGAAGCCTTTCGACTTTGGCAGTTGCATCTTTGTTTGTGAGCGGAGTATTTGCCAAGTGATCATTTGGGTATTTTTTTTTATTCTGTTCTGCCAGGAATGAAAACGCGACTCTTTGTTGGGCGACGGAGCTACATTTTTCTACCGGGTATCTATAGCGGTAAATTTCATAAGGCTGCTACGAGATTTCAAAAATATGTTTTTATAACTTTCCTCAGCTTATCAAAAGCGTATATAATTTATGGCGCACGCCACTGAAACATTGATTTGAAATGCTTGCAGGAACAGAGCCGAGGTGTTTAGTTCTGTGCAGGCAATGCTGAATTGTCATGGTTCATCCAAATCCCATGTCAGGTACAGAGGAGAAATTCTCAAACAAGACCAACGCCGGCTCCCTGCTGACTTTCATATATAAAAAGCCTTATGTGCAGGGGTGTAGTCGTAAAAAAAGAAGAGGGGGCATGGTAGTATCCATGGCGAGCGCGCATGCGCATTATTGTTATGTAAATGTGCCCGCCCCACTACACCTCTGCCTATGTGTCACCAAGTAACTTCCCCCAGAGTGACGTCAGGATGCCAGAACTGCCCACTTTCCCATCGCAGGTCTGAGCCAGGTGTGTTCAGAGAGACAACCTGCCCACCGCCCCGAGCTTGCAATTCCATACGAGAGACATGGTCCACCAAAGAATGCTTTGCAAAATACGAGTAGGCACATGTGCCCATTCCTGAAAAGAAGTGAGGGCACGGCCTTCCCACCTTTGCCCGCCCCACTACACCCGTGCTCATGTGTCATCGTGTTTGTACTCCAAAATCACACATAGGGGGGTGGCTCTGGATCCACAGAAATTATGCAACTGGATTGTGCAGAAGATTTTCCTTTGCATGTATAGGAAAGCCCTAGAAAACTTTCAAGTTGGAATTGAATAAATAAGGCATACCAAGTCAAAAAAGTCCATATTCCAAACACAGTCCGCTAGGCATTCATTGTGTCTGATTTATTAAAGCTCTCCGAAAAACTCATGGGGGAACCTGGGTGATCCAACCTGCAATGAATCTAGTCCAGAATTAAAACATTTGCCAACTAACAGCAAATTATTTTTAGTAATCCGTACCAGATTTGATGGATCACCAGATCCAATGTGTCTTGGCTTGGAAATGTCTCTTTTATTAGGACTAAAACAACAAAAAAAATAATTGTATATACAAATGTATTGTTCATATATTGGGACAAATCACATAGTAACATTTCCAGGCATATCTGTCCTTTGTTGTATATGCTGCAACCTTTTATTTTGGTGGGAATAGACATGACTGCATGCATAAACTTTACTTTAGGAAACTTTTGGACTGGTGCCGATCCCCCATTTATTTTATATATATATGGCACTTGCTGTTACAATTCTCAATGGTGCATGTGTCACCTAGGTTTTTCACCTATGCATGGTAAAGGGCTCCAAGGTTGGCTGATAAAAAAAACATTTGTTTTCTCTGACTCCTAATAAGTTCTCTTCTGGACCCCGGAGACTTTGCAGAGCTTTGGGTAATATACATTCCCCATACCTGCTATTGTGTTCTACTTTCCCCACTTGTTGGAGTGTAAGCTCTTGGGGCAGGGTCCTCTCCTCCTCCTGTGTCACTCTCTGTATCTGTCTGCCCTTTGCAACCTCTATTAAACGTACAGCGCTGCGTAATATGTTGGCACAAAGTTTAAAATGAATAATAATCCTTAGGTCCACATCTTACCTGGCAGCCAGACCTCATTAATGGCTCACTGCTTTCACCCAGCTTTCACTGCTGGGTGAAAAGGCTGACCACTGGCAGGTGGAAAGCCATGGATCCGCCACATACACGAGATCGGCACTTTTTTAGTCCCTTCTACGTATGTCTGAGATTGGGCATGCACAGAGGAAGCAGCCGCTCCTCGCATATGTGACGTATGTATTCCAGGAGGCTGCAAGTTTCCCATTCAGTCTTTACCGCCATGGCAGTAGAGATGGGAGAGCAGGGGTTCTCCCAAAATTTAAATAAAAAAAAACATTTTTTTATTGGTTAGCCACCCTTTTTAAAAAATGCATAACATTTTGTGATAAGTCCGCTTTAAGTCCAACGTGGACATGCAGGACAAACCTACACAGACTTATCCCGGGTGCATCGTTTACCATTGTTCATTTGTTCCTGTCCACACATATATATAATTTGAATTGATTTACATCTTCATTCACCCGGGTGAAAGTAACATTCATCTGGTTTTTGCTTTCTATATCTGAAGCTATACAAATACCTGTGATGTACAATTACCAGCCAGCGCTGTAACACCCCCAGCTCACAATACAGTTACATTGCTTTGCATTGTTTTTGTTTTCACGCCTGCGATGTTCACCATTGCAAAGGTTGCCAAACACCTCATTTCAAGTCGATGACCACATGCTGTGCCCGCTCGCTACACTTGCAAGGCGTTAGGCAGGTGGAGTGCTCGGACTAAATGTTCTAAGAGGTTACAATGTGTTCTGACAACACTTTACAAATACATTAATGAAAGGCCTTTGTGAACACGTACCGGTGAACATAAAGCTAATCTCTGGGCACACAGATAAATCCAAATTTAAAAAGTAATTCCATGTATTGAGCTTACATGCGCTTCTCTATGCCAAGCAGGTACATTGTGGCTGGTGGGAGGGGCCAGCAGGGGCAGGTCATATCTCATCTCTTCTATTAGAAGCTCTGATACAAGCAGTGGGCAGGCTATTGGGATGAGTTATGCAAATATAAACAAGACTTGATTGTGGGTATTGGTCTGGAGGAGTTCCTTGGCAGGCTGTATTTGCATAGGAAACACCCACATGTGATGCTGAGACTGAGATTAAATAAACTGAAATCCATGGAAGGGGCTGGGCCAGGGATAGTCAGGGGTTAGGTGATGCTGGATGTCCTCCAATCAGGAAATGAGGCAATCTATAAATTACTTGCCACAAGCCAATAAGCTCAGAGTGGGCAATGAAATCAGAGCAAGCAATTTCCATCCAGGAGGGGAGACGGTGCAACTGAGCGAAAATGAAGAGGAGGCTGGAGGGCAGATTTAATGAATGGGGAAGATGGAGGTCAGATTTAATGAAGGGGAGGCTGTAGGGCAGATTTAATGAAAGAGGGGGCTAGAGAGGAGATTAAATTAAAAAAAGGGGTAGGATGGAAGCTAGGGGGCAGATTTATGAAGGGAAGGCTGAAGGGTAGATTTAATGAAAGGGAGGAAGGAGGGCAAATTTAAAAACTGGAGGCTAAAGGGCAGATCCAATAAAAAGGAGGCTGGAAGGCAGATTGAATGAGGGGGTGGGACTACAGATTTAATTAGGGGACTGCTTGGGGGCAGATTTAATGAAAGGGAGGCTGAAAGGCAAATTTAATAATAGGGAGGCTGGAGGGCAGATTAACTTTAAGGAGGGTTGGAGGTCAGAAGGGCAGATTTAGTCAAGTGGAAGCTGTAGGGCAGATTTAATGAAGAGGGGGCTAGAGGCCAGATTTAATGAAGAGGGGGCAGGGGGTCATATATAATGACAGGTGAGCTATAAGGCAGATTGAATAAAGAGGAGGCTACACATAAATCCTCTCCATATCCCATGTTTGTATCTTCTATATTTGACCCCAGCCTATTCGTAAATGTAGAGAATACCTCCAGAAACACGAATGGAGATTGTTCATCGTTGTTGTGAAGATTATCATCAAACGCCCAGTAGGGGGTGAAGAATGAGAGCCGGGGACGCTGACTGATCCTCATATTCTATCATTCTGTCAATCTAAGTAAAAGAAATTATCAAAGTTCTTTTTTTCTCAATGTTACAGAACATATTGATTTTCAATTAAGTCTTCACGTTGTTTTATTTTGGAAAAGGAGAAATGAGTTACTTGAAATGAAAAAAAAATCTCACGGCCATTGATCTTGTGATGTTCACCATCCTCAGGGGGGCGTACATGTGAGAACCGCATCAACACCACCAATAAAAGATTATATATCTGAGGGGAGGGGGTTGTTTCTATGCCCCCCCCTTCTTTGACCTACCCATAAAAAGCTTTGTTTCTTCCAATATCTTTGTCCTTTTAGTTTCTGTGTTACAATTCACTTTTTAATGCATTTTCCATGTTCGAGATAAATTAACGTTTAACCTGTTTTGTCCTCCAAAAATTCAAGTTGCTAAAATAAAAATCAACAACGAAAAAGTGAGGAAAAGAAAATGAAATCCGGCAAAATGACATGCTAGATTTCACTGTCCTGTCAGTTCTACTTTATTCATCATCCAAGGTCATCCAATAAAGAAGGAAGAAGACTTCGGAGCTGGAAGAACATTGAGATATGGGCCCTGATTTATTAAAGCTCTCCAAGGCTGGAGAGGATACACTTTCTTTGACCCTGACCCCATGTCGCATGATAAGGAACCCAGTGCCATTGTTGTAAATTTTACGAATTAACTTCTCCATAGTGCTTGTATATACAGAGATAATTGAGGGCTTGTTTTAAAGTTTGTTCAGAAACAAGATCTATATATGAAATTATACTTTTTTTGTTTTGCTTGTAAAAATCACCGGCTTAGCCCTACTGTAACGGCATCCTAAAGTTAGAATTGCACTTCTAAAATATAAATGACTGGCTTCCTATGGAGGGAGTGGTGTAGTAGTGAATCCTTCACATAACTACATAATGTCTTCATTGTGTGCCATGGACTGAAACAAGGCAACAACAACTGGCTCCACAGGGAGCTTTGCTTGATGAGCTTTTTCTACTACCTGAAATTAATCACTAGCATTTTAAGGAGAAGCACTCTAAAATCCCTTTGCATACTTTAAAAGTGACTGGAAAAGCAAGGAGTTTCTCAGTAGCAACAGATTAAAGCCTAGCTCTTCAATTCGGAACAGTTTGTTGCAGTACTTATTCCTCACCACCAGATGTCCTCAGTCTTCACAGTTGAATGACGCCGTGCATCACCCAACCTGGAAGACCATGAATACAAAGTGTCATCGCCCCACCCCCTAGGCACAGCTCTGCTGTCTTCAACATAAGAGACCACCACCAGAAGAGAAATAAAGAGCCCCCTGACATTTGTAGGCCTCATTCTCTGAATGGCCAGAAACTGGCCGCTCAGAAGATACAAGGTGCCCCGAGATTGGCCAAGGAGCCTCGGTAAACGAGAGCTGAGGCACCTCCTGTTGGAGCACCACAAGTGCAGTTCTGGACTAAAATGGGGCTGTTTCTAAATATTCATAGTGATGGGTACAGTGTAGGGTGGCCGTTGCCAGCCGGTGGCCTGCGGACCACTGGTGGTCCACGAGGCAATTTTGGCGGGCCGGTGCACCCACCAGTGGGGTCAGGAGAAGAACCCTACTGGGAGGGTGCAAAGGCCAGAGCACTGGACCATGTCCCCTGTACGGATTGCAGGCTCAGGGCAGTGGGCGTTTTGAGTCTCTGGACAGGCCCAGACCTGCGATGGGAGAGGGGGCAGGTTCTGGCATCATGACATCATTCTTGGGGGAAAGTTTCTTCCCCTTTGAGTGACACACGCTCCCCACACATGCGCGGTCTGGAGCTGGTAAATTTAGTGGTCAGTGGGTCCGAAAAGGTTGATGACCACTGGTGTAGGGGACCCCTGCGAAGGTCATTTTTTATTCGACTGTAGTTGTCTTTTACTCATTATATTTTTACTGATCCTCAAGCTTTTCTGGTTTTTATTGTCTCCTTGTACAACTAGGTATGTATATGAGCCATTACTTGTTTTCTAATTCTTAGCAACCACACTGAAGAATATCAGTTACCAGCAGGTGCGGGCAAATTTCTATTCGATTCATGGAAATGTGCGTTAGTGCCGTTGGCTAGAACCTTCTCATCTTTTCATCACGGTGCTCAGAGCTTTGGATCTCAGAGCCGCCTCTGCTCAGCTAAACAGACCCCTGGCACTTGGCTTTATTACACTTGGACAGGTCTGAGCTTTTCAAAAAGTACAAAACGCCTTTAAGCGGAACCCGGCCCGGACACACAGACAGTCAGGAAAGGGTTACTGATAGTCCAGACATCAATTTATTCTAAATTATAAAAAAAAGCCAGTGGAAGAAAATCCCTGGGGGAAGAGACAGATAACCCCAGAGATCAGATAAGCAAAATATTACATTGTACATCGTCTGATTCTGTCTGTTAATATTTGCTGTTCTGTAACACTTCCTAAGGCTCCTTCCAGCTTCCGACTTTCATCTCTGATTAGAAGAGAAGGAAGCTGAGCCTGTGCCTTCTTCTCTCTATCTCCAACCCACATCCTGCATGACTTCTGGTTCTGAAAGAAGTATTTTTGGAATTACATTCATCTCTTTCTGTGACCGAACTCAGAAGGCAAACGCGTCATATCAATATAGGAAATTGTGATTATTAATTGCCCAGTGTTTGAAAAGTAGATCTCGTGCCACCAAGAGGCCATACTTACCTGATTTCCAAAGATGGCCCCTGGAATTGTCCCTGGAAATAATACCTAGTCCCTGGAAATGGACATTCGCCATTTGTAGTATACATCCTTTTCCTATTTCTGTATGCCAAAGTCAAAGATGATTGACCAACAAAAAACTAATGTCATGCCTTTGTGTGTTCCACTTTAAAAAAAATGAGATCCATGACGGCTTTATTGCAGAAAGGGACAGGCCATGTCTCTACTGCAATAAGCATATATACCTACCTTAATATTACACAGTATTTATATAGTGCCATCATATTACGCAGCGCTGTACAAAGTCCATAGTCATGTCACTAACTGTAACTCAAAGGAGCTCACAATCTAATGTCCCTACTATAGTCATTTGTCATTAACGTAGTCTAAGATCATTTTAGGAGCAAGCCAATTAACCGAACTGCAAGTTTTTGGAATGTGGGAGGAAACCCACGCAGACACAGCAAAAACCTGCAAACTCCATGCAGATAGTGTCCTGGCTGGGATTCGAGCCTAGGACCTAGCTCTGCAAAGGCCAAAGTGCCAACCCCTGAGCCACCATGCTGCCCTATCACTTACCTGGCATATCCCAGTTTCCTGGCAATAAATTAACTTCTGCATTCCCTTATAGGAGTTACATTATCCTGGCTCCGCCAAGCCACTTGGCCAAAGATCGCAAGAAGGAAGAGAAGAAATAGGTGGCAGCACCCCGCAACGGAACAGGACATGTGAGTATTACAGGGTATAAAAAAGAAAAGAAAGAGTAACCCAGCGAACTCAGTAAAAAGCACTCAGTAGCAATCCTAATACGACACTCTGTAGTAAGAACAGGGGTGTGGCTGTTACTCAGCTCTGCCAAAACAGAGCAATGGACCTGATTTATTAAAGCTTTTTTGAACTGGTGAAGATAGACTGTCATGGGTGAAACTGGGTGATCCAGCAAACCTGGAATAGATTTCCTAACACAATTTGCAATTATTTGGTAAATGTTTTCAATCCTTGACCAAGTCCATTCCAGGTTTGCCAGATCACCCAAGTTCTCCCATGATAATCTATCTTCTCTAGTCTTGGGGAGCTTTGATAATTCAGGCCCAATGTGAGGGCAGAAAGATAAATAGACAGATACAACCAATGACACAGAAGGACCCTGCCCAGAAGAGCTTACAATCTAAGAGATGGGGGAAGGTTAGAAACACAAGATTGCGAGCTGCTATAAAGAACAATCAGCAATGTCTATGGACTCTGTTGGTGCAATAATTGGTCCGTACTTGGTAGAGGAAAATGCGGCTTTACAAATGCGCGTCTCTGCAATCTTTTATTTCAATTCTAGTTCTATCTGCTTCCCTGGGTAGCAGGGCGGCTGGGTAGGTTTTGTCCACTTCTTTTACAGAGAGCATATTAAAAAAACCCTTTTTATCACACGTACTTTTATGCCGAATTATAATCACCGTTTGTTCTATTGAATCGGCTTTTGCGATGCACAACGGTACTTTGCGGTGACTTGGCCATTGTTCATGGAAAAAAAGAAATATTAGCCTGATAATGAAGGTATTCAAGGCGCTCCGGTGAAGGTGCACATTCACAGCTTTAACGATGGAGCGCCGGGGAGCTTGTGACTCCGAGTTATTTATAATTAGCTTAATTAAACGGTGCACAGGAGAGGGCAGCGCCGAGGTGTGAGGTCAGCAGTAGCTGTTATTGATGTTGCTGCGTTGCCAGCGTCTCCCCTGGGCTTACAGCTTTGTGTTTACTGTCCAGGCCCAGCTCAGCATCTGCTGTGCCAACGTGAATATTCAGCTCAGCTTGTTCATTAAAGCGGCAGTCAGCAAAGTTGTGACAGGTCCCCTTGGTGGGTTTTTGGGGCAGAGGGTGGTCAGGTGCAGCAGCCAAGTATTGAATGGGTTATATGACACTGTACAGCTTGGCCTATAGCATAAATCATCTGTTTACTATTCAACCTGGGTTCTTTTTTGGCACACCTGGTGAATGGGCCGTAAAGGGAATCATCTAATTAGTGGTTGCCTAAGGTGCAAAAACCTTTACTTAAATATATTACTTAAAGCGTACTTAAACTCAGAAATTTCACTTTACAAAAAAGGGTAGACCACCCATGTAAGGAAAAAAATAATTTTTTTTTTAAGTGCAACACCCTTTTTAAAAGAAAAAAAAAGGGTGCAGTACCGCCCCCTAATTCTCAATCGCCTAGGCCAGGGGTCAGCAAACTTTTTTGGCTGCTAGGCCATTTTAGGAGGTCAAGAAGGCACACTAGGCCGGACTCCCATGAGACGTGCGCTGATTGCTCCTCTTCCCTTACCAGGAACGCCCCAGAAGAGAAAACCCTCTCCTCTGCAATGCATATGGAGGAGAGGGAATGTCCCCTTACTCTGGCAGCAGAAGTGGTAGCGCCGGCCGCAGTAAAAAGGGAAGGGAGCCACAACAAGGAGGCTCAAGAGCTGCATGCGGCTCCGGAGCCACGTGTTGCCGACCCCTGCCAGTAAAAATTAGGCCTTTTCAGGGGTGGACGGGAGTACACTAGGCCGGACTCTGAGTCCCTCCCTAATGACTCTGACCACCACCAGGGAACACCCCTGAAGTGAAATCCCTCTCTTCTGTATGCATTGCGGAGGAGAGGGATTTCCCTTCAGGGAGCCTTCCTTATTTACCGCCGGCCGCGGTAAATTGGGGAGCAGCAGCAAGGAGGCGGAACTGGAGCTCTGGCGGTTCCAGCAGTTCCTAACAATCCCTGGCAGATCCGGCCGGCAACCCACGGCTCCGGAGCCGTGGGTTGCCGGCCAGCATTAGGCCATCTCAGCCGGGGGCCTTAGGCCGGAATGAACTACTGGCTAGGCCGTATCTGGTTTAAAGGCCGGAGTTTGCCAACCCCTGGCCTAGGCCGTCAATAATGAATGGGAGCGGAAAGCCTCCATGGATACCTACGCCACGCATCCTGGGAGGCTCTTGGGTGCTCCTTCTGCTCATGCCTGAGGATCTCGGGCATGCTCAGAAGGAGCCTTTTCACGGGAAAGAAAACATTTGCCGATCTCACGCATGTGCAATGAGATCAGCAAGTTTCTTTCCATCCTACGTCACCCAATCTTGCACCTGGGTCGGTTGACGTAGGATGAAGAACCCGGAAGAAGAAATGAAGATTGCGGCGCTTGGAGCCAATCTTGGCCCTGGGACGGATGCTGGGACGACGCGGGACCTGATGCAAGACACACCCAGATGGATCAGACTGTGTGTATTGTGTATTTTTTTTTTTTTGCAGTTTCAGTTTAGTTCCTCGTTTATATCAGATTATTATAAAAATCTACTTTATGTACAAAACCCTGGTATAGCTATGCAAATGTGATAAAATCACCGTGCCATACATAACCAATGCAGAAAGCAGAGCTGTGGGAGGGGCCCAGCAAGTCCTTCCACTACAGACTGCCTGCAGAAAACCACACTAGTGGGCGGCGACAAGACCGATCACCCAGCTCAAAGACAAAGGACAGCAGTGACCGGTCCATATTACTGGAAGCCTTCTGAAAGGCAAAATGTCAAATTCAAGAAAATACTTTTCACGATAATGAAGGGGAGGTTGGAGAGCAGTTTTGATGAAGGGAAGGCTAGAGGATAAATTTAGCTCCTTCCGCTCTCATTTAAACGATAAAGAAAAAAAATTTCGGCTTTCGATACAATAAAATGTCCAAAAAATGCAACTGAATGTGCTTTTTTATGGTATTTTATGCTGAAGCATTCCGTAAAGATTTTCTATAATACCAACATTTGACTTTGCTCCTGGACAGGTAAGGGAAGGTAGCAGAGCACTTAGAACTGGGAGAGAAAGCAATTGCTGTTTCTTTGCTAATGGTGTTCAGAGTCTTAGTAAGGAACCTGAGCGTTGAAGGTAAGAAAAAGAAGATGAAGATGTTTACTTCCTATAAAAGCCGAACAGCCGCTGAATAGTGCCCAGGCACTCAAGCTGCAAAAGTCTTTTAAAAGGAACTGCGCTTGAAGGATAACCTTTGATGTGCAGCTGCAAAAATGCTGAAGACCACAGAGAAAAGGCCCTCATTGATCGAGGGGCATTTAGTGGTCTGCCCATCATCAACAAGACAGAGCTGGTTCCTCCTAAATTGAGGCGACGGTTGACTGCAGCACTTGGGAAATGAGACAGAATGGTGGTTATGGATTCTTAAGAACTGGGATGATAAAAAAAACCTTTTCAACCTACCAGGCAATGGACCTATAAGGACCGCCAAACTTGCATCTGGGCAAAGGACGCAGCTTTTATTGAATTACTGAAAATGTATCTTTTAAAACTTTTTAAAAGTTTTTGAATAGAGCGGTGAAGAGTTAGAAACTTCCATTAGGTTTTTATTGCCGTCTGCGTCCGTGTTGGGCAGATTCATCCTCTCCGTTTGTCTTGGTGACCGGTGTATCCAAGCTTAAATAGAGGGAAAATCCCAAATTTTTGTGCAGTCTTCAAAGTGGGGCACTTGTCCCCCATGAAAAATGTCTGAAGGGGTCACTTCACTTCCTTTTTGCCTGCAGACAGAAAATGATGGGTTCCATATGGAACAGTGATGGCAAAAAAATCCAACATGGATGTGGATCCTTTTGTGCTTTATGCAAAAATAGTTTTGGCTTTGGATGAACTTTAAGCCTATCTTCAGGTCCCACCAACACTTTACCTATAATTAATTTTTATATTATTCTTTTATTATTCTTTCTCTCTTTTTGTTCTTTTCCTTCTAAATTGAGTATCCAGGTTCCTTGCTAGTGCAGTTTTTTGCCATAGCACACCAGTGATCCGGCACTGCAGATGTGCCCCATTGCCCTTTGTGCTGCTGCATCTTCTTCTGCATCCTGGGAAGACCCCACCAGTGCACCGCCAATATTGTCCATGCCATGCAGGTAAGGAGTTCTAAACCATCTCTCCACAATGTTAAAAAAAACAATTTCTGCATAAAGGATCCAATACAGCTAGGAATGCACTTTTTGGCACATCTGCGGGCCATGGTTAAAGATATTGCACATCCATGAAAAGCATTCAAAATGAATACACTATTAATGCACAATAATGCACAACAATAGTGCATTGATTGGAAATATCGCACCACAACATTCCAAACAGCTCACAATGTGAGATCTTCAGCCATCATGCAGCAGAAGCCCTCTTTGTATATTCTTAGGTCCCCCCTAAGCTCAAGGATTCATCTCAAGCTGCCGCCTAATCCCCTTGTAGCAATGCAAGACAGTTTAGTAATCTCTGTCATTGTTTTCTGTGTATCAAAGGGAATAGAGATCAGCCGAAGTGATTTGTCGATGTTTTTGTTGGCAAAACACAAATATTTGATTCTCCTAAATATGCACATCCAGATTTATCCAAAAAAGCATATTGCAGTTTATAAATGGGTTTCTGGCACCACTATGACTGCACAGTTTTCAATTAGAGAAAACCTGTCAGAAAGCAAACACTTAGGTAATGGGCTTTCTGGAATCAGCAATTACCTACAGTAAGTCTCTGTTGCAGAACCAAGGCACGGTCCACAAGTCAGGGAATAACGGCTTGTAGCAGAAACATCTTAGCCATTTTTTTGCCATAAAGCCCAACTAATTAATTGTATGAAATAATATGTAAATTTGAAGTATTAGCTTTGGAAATAAACTTTGCAATTTCAAAAATCTATTGTGGTTGATTTATTAAGAATATAGGCTGTTCAATTGCAAAGAATAATTAGCTTAGTGAGAAGGCCCATTGACTTTAACCATCCAATCATGTGCAAGACAAAATATTTGTTTAAGATTTCCTTGCACATGATTGGTTATTCTTTGCAAAGTGAATTTCTATCACTTTTGCTAAGCTTAGTGAAATATCTATTTCCAGGGGAATAATTCACATTGCTAAGTAAATAGTCCTAATTTCTAGTAAATTACCCCATTGTGCAGCTGGCCTTGGCTGTGGCAGTGCAGCCGTCTGCCCTATTCTGTCTTTTAGGATCCTTTTAACAGATCGTCGTCTGTTATATAGGTCTGACTATACCCCACCTACTTCCTGTGAATTAATCCTATTACTATGTCCTACCTCCTCATAAAGACACATGGGGCCTGATTTAACCTCCCTAGCGGTAACCCCGAATGTGACTCGGGGTAGAAAAAGTTGCTAAAAGTGGTAACCCCGAGTGACACTCGGGGTATGTAAACCTATGGAATGTAATAGTAAATAGAGCCTTACCTGATCCGCCAGTGTCCCAAGTCATCCATCCCTGTGATCTCCGTCTTCTTTCTTCTTCCTCCGGCCGGCTTCTTCACCCGATGAGTCACCAGGGAATTCCCGGTGAAGTTGGTGCGTGTGTACGTTGCCGGCGGGGTGGGAAATTCAAAAACCATTTGTATTGCGTTCAATACAAAATACCGGTATTGAATGCATCACATTGGATTTATATGTGTAAAAGCAGTACATTGTTTTCAAGAACATTTATTTTACAGTATATATATTAGTATGAGTATATTATGTATTTTTTTTTTTATTTAAAATTTTTTTTTTTTTAAATATATAGATTTTTTAATTTATTCCATTCATTGTTTCTACATGATTTTGTGTTTCAAACTTTTTTATACTCATACTAATATATTATACTGTAAAATAAATTTTCATGAAAAACAATCTACAGCTTTTAGACATATAAAACTGGAAAGAAATGAACCGCTAGGGAGGTTAATAAAGCTCTCCAAGACTGGAGAAGATAGCCTATCATGGGTGAACCGGGGTGATCCAGCAAATTTTAAATGGATCTGGTTCAGGATTAAAAAAAAATTACCAACTAATAGCAAAAGATTCCAGATTTGCTGGATCACTCAGGTTCTCCCATGGTAGTCTATCTTCTCCAGCCATGGCGAGCTTTACTAAACCAGGCCAATGGTTTCCATTGTAATACAGAGTCTTCTATCACACGGTCACTTTCTATTGGCCCTCCCACTGGCTGAATTCAAGGTGGAAATGAGCTGTAATGCACTGTGCAAGCACATTTTATTCTGACTATCACTTTGCTTTTATACTTTTAAACCAAACCTGACCTCTATTAGACTTTTACTTGTTCAATTTTAGATTTAATTGGCAAAAGGTCAATTGCTTAAAGCCCAGTCCTTTTTTTCTGCCCACCTCTATTTTTAAACCACCCCTTCTACTCTTGTATTAGCACCACCCTCCATGTACTTCTCCATCGCAGTCCACAAGAATGGTTTGATTGGCCATTACTAATTGATTAACTCAATGAGCCCAATGTGCCATAAACCCTCAGGGAGAGCCTCGCCCCATCCGCCTGGTCTTACAGTGCAGAGAATAGCGCAGGTATGTTATGTATATGAAATATATTTAAAAATGAAATATTATGTGTGTGCTGGGTGTGGGGGTTGGGATTAAACTTGGCCCCCCTTATAAAAAAACTTTATGAAAAAAGTTGATCCAAAATCATTTCCATGCAAGCCATCATATTATTGTTATTACAAATGCAAGCGGTCAGCTAACAATTATTTTCTCAAACTGCCTTGAGATTAAAATTTAATTTCTTGCAGCCATGGAAACAATAATCAGTTTGTGTATGTACATGTATTTCCCATGAGTATGTCTGTGGATCTCACATCTCATCTCATTCAAGATATATCATCCATGAATTTCATTTCCAACCTGTTTGCTTATGTGATTGACCGACTGTCATTGAAAATATTCTGCAATATTTTAATTCAGTACAATTGGACTTGAAGTGAAGAAGAGACTAAGCAAATGTTTCCTTCTGCCTGCAGCAGATTTATAACATCATCTCAGCTTAGGCAAAGTCCCTGGACTGGAGTTCAAGAACAGCTGTTTAATAATAAATATAAAGAAGAATACAAAGAGTTCTAGTTACAAAAAATTCTTCTCTTCAATTCCCTCATAAAAATTTTTTTTCCTGTTCGTGTCCTATTGTGCACTTGGCCAGTAGGTGGCAGAACAAGTCATTGTTTTAATAGGAACTGAAAGGATAAGTGTAGAGATTCGACCATCCGTCAACGAATTTCAGATGAATTGACTGGGGGAATCATTTTTAAATAGACCCCAAAGAATCTCTTCTGAAAAATAATATTGTTCCCGTATATTATGACATGTCAGAAAATTATTCATGCAGACTAGTAAAGTTACTGACAGGTCCACTTTAATGACAAGCTTCGAGTGATTGCATATGCTGGTTCACACAATGTCAGCATGAGCGCCAGACTGGGGATTCTGGGTTGGCGTATTAACCTTTTAAAGGGCATTCTGAGTCCCTGAGGACTTCACGCGGCTGCTTTCTGTCTTTTGGGAGTTATGGAGTTCGTTGTTACTACAAAATATCACAGAATCCTTTTAACATTACTTATGCTTTATGCCTTCAATGCCATCCAGTGGATATAGGACAGGATTTCCTTCCTCTGTATAACAGAAATAACTTATTAATGTTCTTTCTAATTTTAAATAAAAGGGACTCACAAAGGCTTCCTGTAGAGAAACTGTCAGGATATAGGAACTGTTCATTGTACGTCCAATGCTGAATATCTGTGCTGGTGGGGTTTCCTAATCCTATTGATACCACCAGTGGGGCACTATTAGTCCTGCTGATGCTAATGATGGGGCACTATTCTCCCACCTGACACCAGTTATGGGGCACTATTCCTCCCAATGACCCCAATGATTGGACACTATTCTTTCCAATGACACCAATTGTGGGGCGCCATTCCCCCATTGACTCCAAGAAAGGGCCCCCTTTTCATCTCACTGACCTCAATGATTGGGGACTATTCTTCCCAATGACCCCAATGATTGGACACTATTCTTTCCAATGATTGGGCACCATTCTTCCCAATGACACCAGTAATGGGCCACTAGTTTTCAAAATGATCCCAATGATTGGGCACCATTGTTTCCAAGGATGGGGCACTATTCTTCTCAATGACCCCAATAATTGGACACCATTCTTCCCAATGACACCAATAATGGGGCACTATTCTTCCCAATGGCACCAATGATGAGGCACTATTTTTCCTAATGACCCCAATGATTGGGCACTATTCCTCCCAATGACTCCAATGATGGGGCACCATTTCTCCATTGACACCAAGGAAAGGCCAATATTTCTCTCACTGACACCAATGATGGGGCACTATTCCTTTCAAAGACACCAATGATGGTTCGCCATTCTTCCCAATGACACTATTACTCCACTGATATAAATTATGGAACACTCTTTCTCCCACTGGCACTAATAATTGGGAATTTTTTTTCCCAATGATACCAGTGATGAGCTACTATTCCTCCCAGTTACCCAAACAATAGGGCTTTTTTCCTCCTACTGACCCAATGATGATACACTTATGCTCCCAATGACATCAGTGATGGGGTTCTATTCTTTTCACTGGCCCCAACGATGTGGGGCAATTCCCACCACTGACACCAATCAGGGTAACAGGATGATTCCCATTGACACTAATGATGGACCACTACTACTCCTACTGAAACCAGTGATAGTGGAATTTTTCTTCCACTAATCTCAATGATAGGGCACTCTTCCTTAAAGGGGAAGTGTACCTCCACCCGACACCAATGGTGGGGCTTTTTTCCTCTCACTGACCCAAATGATGGGCCCCTTATCCTCCTATTGACGTCAATGATGGGGCACTATTCTTCTGCTGACACCAATGATGGGGCTCCATTCTTCCCACTGAGCCCAACTATGCAAGGCGATTTCCACCTCTGACACCAACAAATGCACCTTATTACTCCTACTAACACTAATGATAGGTCACTATATTTCCCATCGACATTGACATTGATGGGATAGTACTCCTCGTACAGACACCAATGATAGGACATGATTTCTCTCAGTGATCCCAATAATATTGCACTATTCCTCACACTGACACCAGTGATGGGGCTCTATTCTTCCCACTGACCTCAGCAATGTAGGATAATTCCTACCACTGACTCAAATAATGGGAGGCACTAACAGCAGTGATGGGGCACTATATCTCCACCTGACATGACGGGGCTTTTTTCCTCCCACTGATTCCAATGATGCGTGACAATTACCACCATTGGCAGCAACAAGGGGACACTAATACTCCCACTAATACTGGTCCTACTGATCCTAATAATGGGATACTATTCCTCCCAATGATCCCAATGATATTGCACTATTCTTCCCACTGACGTCTGTGATGAGGCACAAATCCTCTACCTCACACCAATGATGTTTTTTTTTCTTCTCACTGACCTGAACAATGGGGTACTTATCCTCCCACTGAAATTAATGATGGTACACTTTTCTTCTATTTGACACCAATGATAGGGCTCTATTCCTCTCACTGACTCTAACGATGTGGGACAATTTGCCCACTGACACCAATTATGAGGCGCTCTTCCTCCCAGTGACCCAAATGACAAGGCACTAATCCCCCACATGACACCAATGATGGGGCTTTTTTCCTCCAACTGACCTCAGCGATAGGGCACTATAAATCCTACTGACACCAGTGCTGGGGCATTATTTGCCTACCTGACACCAATGATGAGGACTTTTTCTTCTCACTGACCCCAACGATGCAGGGGAATTTCCCCCACTGACATAGGGGCACTATTTCTGCCAATGACACTAACAATGGGGCATTATTGCTCCCACTAACATCAACTATAGGACACTACGTCTCCCACCAATGATGGGGCACTATTTCTCCTATAGACACCAACAATGGAGCACTATTCCTCCTAATGTTGAGGTCAGAGCTATGTTTAGGACATAGTGTTCCTCCCCACCAAACTCATCACGCCATGTCATTTTGGAGCTACTTTTGGCCATATACACGTCCTCTTGAACATGAATTGCACTCATTTCATCCCCCTGTTTAAACTGAGTTTGACATGCCTGGCATAGAGTATACATAGGACACAAAACACAATTTGTACGACTGCAAAATGTCACCGTGAAGGATTCCCTGTCCCCAGAAGGCTCGTCCATAACACGTCCACACAGGGTGAAGGTCAACTGCAAAAAACGCATCCAGCTGATATGCCCCAAAGCCGTCATAGCTCCATGGCCACGGTCTGTAACCTCCTGTGTCCTTCCCAGACACCGGAGTCTTGTTTGTAAGCAAAGGACAACACTGACTGATATAAACTCTCTTTATACTCTACAAAAAAGCTTTTATTCCCACAAACCACAGAGTGAAGCAAAAAGTTTAGGATCCACTCCATGTCTGTTGGTTTTTTATATATCCAATGGGGACTCCAATGACAAAAAGCAACTAAAGTCATCATGATACCCAGGCCATATTAATCGTTGTCAGTATGCGTCAATTAATCTGTGACCGACAAGCCTATCTACAGGCTAAATAAGGTTTGCATGGTTTTATAAGGACATACAAGGATTTTATTTTGCAAAATGACTATATGATATATATCCTGCTTATTCACCATTATTATATGTGGATAAATGGACAAAAATGTAGACTTAGAGAAGATCTAAGGTCACACTATACATACTTAAAATTACAATGACAAAGAGCAACAAGTGCACCATTATATATATGGTGACATGCTAATTAACAAAATGTGCTCTTTCTTTGAAAAAGTATTCATTTATGCAGTCACTATGTATAAAGGCGCTGGTAGTTTTCACTATTTCCGTTTAAACCCCAAAAGGCACTAGAATGGCTGCAATTTCATTATCCTGCCTATAAGAAATCTCCATGTTCTATGAACCCTTGTATTTTGTATCATGGGTGAGGATGATCAAACATGTAGTCTCAGCTCTCTACAGCACAATATGGTGGCTACAAATGAAGATATTCTGAATTCTGATATTCTGAATGGAGCAGGAATTGTAGCTACTGGCATGACGTTGTCTGTACAGAATAGAAGATCTTCATTGGGGCTAATTGAACACAAAACAGGAGAAAAAAGGAAGGGATTATTAACAAATAAAACAAATATGTGGTTAATCAAATTTTAGACTCTTATTATAACAAATTAAAGCCTTTCTTCACCAGTGGCTCCTTGAGACAGCTACAGCTGGCAGAGTTTCTTGTAAGCATATCTCTTCCAGTGACAATATTTGGCTGCTGTGTTGACTAATCTATCTATCTATCTATCTATCTATCTATCTATCTATCTATCTATCTATCTATCATGGGGATAGAGCCCTGACTGAGAATCGAACCTGGGACCTAGCAATGCAAAGGTGTTAATGTCTGAACCACCATATTTTCCACTCCATCCTTCTATCTCTTTTTATTTTATTCTATATGTCTATTTATTCGTTATACATTCCCTCTCCTTATCTATATATGTATCTATCCATTTCTTTCTTTTTTTTTTTTCTTTTCTTTCCTTTTTTTCTCTCTATTCCTTTCCTTCTTTCTATGAGTTCAAGGAGAGGTCAAGCCTGGGATAGGTTGAAAAAGTAAATTGTGGGAGGGTTAGAAGTTACTTAGAAAAGTTGGAGTGAAGGGGTGAGATCAAAGGTCTGGATTCTCTCCCTTCCTCCCTGTTGTTGAGTTTCTTGGTTTAGAGGGGTTCGGTTTTGGTCTGAGGTCCTGAAGGGCAGCGCTTGGAGGAGGTGATTGAGTGGCTATGGTATGAGGTCTCTATCTAAAAAGCTGTAAGTCATCAGCAAGTGGGGTGCTAATTGGTGTGGGGTTATTATATGTAATTGATAGTTTTCCGTGGTATATCAATGAGAGGCGCATACCCCTAGCTGAAAAAGGTAATGCCTTCGAGGACCTGCAACCTGACTAGATGGTCACTTTGGAATATTGTAAAGGATTTATGGGGTAATGCTGGTATAGGGGTTATATTGTTTCATGTTGATGTATGTATAATGTTTTATTAACAATTTAGTAATAAATGGAGACTAGAGGTCATTTGGACCATACTGCAGGTGTCCTTAGGTGGGAAGAAGTAGAAGGGGGAGGTGGTGCTGGGATCTGCCGCAGTCAAGTAGAACCATTAACGTCAATAAGAAATAATATTTTCATTTTTGGATACCTAGATTTAAAAAATATTACAATTTGTAAACCCTTTGTAGTAACATTTCCAGCACAAGGCTCCAAGTTTCCTGTTTATCATTTATCTCCGCGATCAGATAGATATGGATTGTTCATGAATGACTCCATAAAAACAAGTGATGCTTAAATTACGAGTACAATCTGACTATAGGAGCTTTAATGAGCGCAGGTGGTTGGAGGTTCTCGTTAGCGCACAGGGATATTAAAATGTCTCCCTGCTATTGTCCCAATCCCTCACTTTTCCATACAGACAATTGAAGAGAAAGAGATAGATAGTGACTGCCGACTTCCACATTTTTACAAGTCGACGTGCTCACAGTACGCTAATCCTTTCTGCAATACAAGCCCGGCACTTTGGAGCTTTCAGTGTGTGCCCTTCCGGGCATACTCCAGGAACAACACTCTTACTCATCAAATTCAATACCTTTTGGCACCCATATGAACTTTAAATACTGCCTTCTGATGGTCATACCCCCATTGGGTTTTTCTATATCACTTTCAATGGGAATCGATCTTCTGAATTACCGAAACTCTGGCACAAGCAGGCACTCTGGCCTATCCTAACCACTGCCTTCATACAATTCCATCTCTATGTGGATCATTCCATCTTCCTAAAGGTTTCAACCAACCATTTACTACCTATGCTCAAGCAATTAAGATATCACTATGCTCATGGTCTCCTCAATACCACTGAAGAAGCATTATTAGGCGAAATGCGTTAGGTTTAAGAGACCTCTCTTTTTGGTTTATTTGTTTATCGTTACGCTTTCAGTGTGTGCCCTTTGGGGCATACTCCAGAAACAACCCTCTTACCCATCAAAATCAATAGCTTTTGGCACCCATATGAACTTTAAATACTGCCTTCTGATGGTCATATCCCCATTGGGTTTTTCTATATCATTTCAATGTAAATTGATCTTCCGAATTACAGAAACTCTGGTAAAAGCCGGCACTCTGGCCTATCCTAACCACTGCCTTCACACAATTCCATCTCTATTTGGATCACTCCATCTTCCTAAAGGTTTCAACCAACCACTTACCACCTATGCTCAAACAACTAAGATATCTTTATGCTCATGGTCCCCTCATTACCCCTGAAGAAGGCGAAACGCGTCGGGTTTAAGAGACCTTCCTTTTTGGTTTATTTGTTTATCGTTACCAGAAGCTCTTTGTCTAGTTGTATGAATGGTCTTGTTCTCACTATATATTAAATGAACAAAATAATACTGAAACATGCTGTTTGTTGAAATTGTTGCTTGTACCTAGAACGATAATATGCAAATGTTTGTTTTTCCTGTTTTATTTTATTGTACTCACTACCGTGTTTCCCCGATGATAAGGCAGGGCCATCAAATAAGACAGCCACCCCTTTTTAGGTAAAAATGAAAAATAAGCCCCCCCCGCAAATAAGCCACCCACCGATTACTTACCATAATCGCGTGGTGCGGTGGGTGACTCCGTGTGTGGTTCCTCCGTGTGGTTCCTCCGTGCGTCCTCTTCATGAAGAGGAAGTGACAGGACTGAAGTGACTCCGCCCACGCAAACACACGTGACTCCGCCCACACAAACACTCATCCCTCATCCCTCCCTAACGGAGACTGCAGGAGTTTGTTCAGGAGTTCAGACAGGTTTTTTTTTTTTGCTGTGAGCAATACCACTCTATATACGGTAAGCTTTAGAATGGGACATTAAATGGTACAGTATATTATTGATTACAGTAGAAGGGGACAATGAATGGATCAGATTAATCAGAAGGGGACAATGATTGGCACAGATTGATCTGAAGTGGACATGAATGGCACATGATTGATCAGAAGGGGACAGGAATGGCACATGATTGATCAGAAGGGGACAATGATTGGCACATGATTGATCAGAACTGGACATGAATGGCACATGATTGATCTGAAGGGGACAGGAATGGCACATGATTGATCAGAAGGGGACAATGATTGGCACAGATTGATCAGAAGTGGACATGAATGGCACATGAACAATAACTGTGTACTGTAGTCTTCTTCATGGGTAAATAAGGCATCCCCCTGAAAATAAGCCCTAGAGCATATTTTGGCCTTCAAAAAAAAAATAAGACAGTGTCTTATCATCGGGGAAACAGGGTATGTAAATAGTAATCACAAGAAATATTTTTGTTTATTGATACACACAATAAATTGTTTCCTTTATTTTTCGGCCACACAAAACCCTTTCTTTCTCTGTTTATCCAGACAATTGAAGGATCAGACGCTCTGTGTACACACAATGCATGTCACTGCACAGCGGGTAACAAGTTGTATGAGGACAGGCAGGTATCTCCCCTCTCCTCAGGATCTTCAGTAGTCATAGTCAGCTATGGATGAGTGCTGAGGGAGGGGCTCAAGACAAATGGCTGGAAGGGGTCATTTATTTTCCGTGACAATAGTTTTCATCTTCTGTTTTGATATCATTTTGTATGACAATGTTTTCACATTTGAAGAGACTTACCCATAACAATAATCTATTCTGTGAATACTCATTAAATCTTAGGATTTCCGCCCAAAAATTGGATTCCCGCTGTTTACAACTCCTCATTTTCTAGACAGCTGGGATTCTGAAATAGTACACAGACCGACTTTAAGTAATTTTACTGATTTCTGACATTTTCTGACAGCGCCATCATTTGTCATTTTATTGGCTGCGGCGGATGTGGGAGCAAAAAACTCTTTACTGGAGATATATGTGTGCAGAAAATTATTTAAAGCCCAGCTCCAGCCTAAATGTTTTTTGTTCTAGTTTTGGATGAGGTAGGTAGTAGGGATGGGGTTTAAACTGTTTTTATCAGTGGTTTGTGTCCCCAGTGGTAGCATTTCCAGAACAGGAAATAATAGAAAATCCCTTGACACAGTTTGATGAAAACCCTGGCAAGCATACTTCCAGATTGCATCAACAGATTTCACCTTTGCAGCTTTTATGGAGGATTGCCAAATTCCCTACCTGGACTTTCTATATAAAATGGACCAATCATCATTTTATTATTTACATTACCATTTTAGGTATTTTTTACCGCTTTCCCAGATCACAGACTTCCTCCTGGATCTTCTTTTCTTTCCAGAAGGGCGGCGCTGTCTTGATGATTGATATGCCAGATCAGAGATCACATAGTCATGTAAGTATCAATGCCTGTGCAGTTCTTGCAAATGTCTGATGTTTGTCACCGCCTGCAGCTTCTCACATTGTGATTTGCTACACAGTTACAATATTGCAGTCTGAGGAGATCAATCACTAGGAGAGAGGAGACTAAGGAAATTCCTTCTCCTGCCTGTAGTCAACTGATGGCATAATCTCAACCTCGTCAAAGTTACTGAAATGGAGCACAAGGATGGATTTCTTGGTTAATATTAATCTAGAATTTCAAGGTCACTTTAAGATTTTGGAGTTGTACTAAAGCGTTCTCCAGACCCTTAAAAAGGAAAAAATGTCCATGTTGAGGACTTTCAGGCAATAGCATGGTTGCATTTGTCCTTTATTGGCCACTTACTATACAGAGGAGCAGAAAGAGAGATTTATGTAAATGTGGTATAATAGGAACTATAGAGGATAACCCTTGTAGAAGACTCATGGCCATAGAAGTACTTTTGGCCCATTACGTCACCCACCCTTTGGTACCAATACCAGCTTTGGGGTTTGCATCATTGCAAGTCCTAAACATCTCTCCTTGTAGAAGGTACATGGGACGGGGTCTTCACTGCACAATCTTGCATGCTAAGCCAAACTCATAACCAGATATTTCAGTCTTACATGATAGATACAACAATGTCCCTTCCATTGTTTGACTCCCAACAAAAAAAAATAACACCTTGGAATGTGTGACAGGTTAAAAAATTGGCCAAGGAAAGTCCTTGTTTAACATCAATTAGAATTCCATGAAATAATGATAATCACTCTAAATGGTACCAGGAGTGGTTCTTTAGGTGTCAATTATTCTAAATCTTGACTTTGCTGCTCCCAAGTCCCCAGCCTCTTCCTATTACCTTGTGGACATTGGCATTGACTTGAGGATAGTTCCAAACTAGACTAAGTCCAAAGCATTAGCAACTGGCAAAGGAAATCTTCATATCACATGACGGGGCTATCTTCATAACCTCCCTAACTATTCAACAGCAGCCCAAAGTTGACCCAGCAAGTGGCCATGAAGATTGTATTACCCCAAACTAGTTTACATTAAAGAATGTCAGAGGGTGGTGCCACGCTTGGGGAGACAGGACCACTAGGGGGTGCTAGGATTTACATAAAAGTGGTGTGAGTCCAGAGAAGGGCTAAGACACAGAGTCTAAGCGGTAACCAGGTCTTCTCCAGAGCCTCTAGTGGTGAGGATGTAGTGCTGTTGGTTACCGCCAGGTTGTGGTCCTTGGGCACACCAGGGTGGGCAGGAGGATAAACGATACCAAATCACAAGGCAGAAGAATTGTCAAGGAAGGCTGGGGTCAAGGTAGGTAGCAAGCAAGAGAGGTCAGGTCACAAGCCAGGGGTCAAATATCATGGGTCCAGGAAACAGATACCAGTGACACAGGGGACACTGCAGACACAGGGAACATAGGGGACACTGGAAGCAACAGGAAGCACAGATGACACAGAAATATCCACAGAGAGAGGAACACTGGAACAGCACAAGGGAAAAGGCTGGGAAACAACAGACTGGGCAATAAGGGGTAATGCAGGAGCTGGACAGAGGAAAAACTGAATTAATAATCAGATGTAGAGGAAATGCTCAGCAGAGATAGGGGGCTGGGTAATAGTGGAGACACGTTGCATGAATGCTGAGAGCTGTGTCTGAGCCAGCTAAATAGCCAGGGATAATTACCAGGCTATTTCCTGATTAGCTGGTCTGTTGGGTGAAACTGATAAAGCTTGAGCATGTCCGGCATGTCCGGAGTCAGAACTGGCCACATGCGCTGGTGAGAGATGTCTGCGTTTTAGTAAGAAAGAGGTAAGTGTGACAGGTGGGACAACAACGTTCTCTTCAATGATTCACCTGCCCTGCATCCCTACAGTTCCTGCCCCTGCAGCACCTATTAACCACCTGACAGGGATGCAGCAATCAGGTAAGACTGCCACCATGACACTAGAATTCACAATGTAATGCTTTTCAGGATCCATTACACATGTAGCTCTTCCATGTATTTATTTTTCTTTACTCTTAGGGTAACATGTCACATCATAGGCCAAGATATTATGAGTGAAGGTTTGTTGTAATAGGGGGCAGAACTGGTTCCAGGTAATAGGAATATGGTGGCCGTGCTGCTGTACTACTTCTACTTAATTTTACATTTACTGTCACTCCATATACAGGTGATTCATGTATTTCATCGCACCGTTGAGCACTCACATTCAGCGTAAGATGAAAAGCAGCACCTGCATCACGCCAGTCACATGAGAAAGAAATGAAGCATCAATCTCATCCATTGGACCCCCAAAGCAGAGATCTGGGCTCCCCCGGGAGGGTCGGGCTGTATTATTTTTCACTCCTTACTCCGACGTGGCTGATTGAAAATCGCGGCCTGCAGCGCCTGGGAGAGACGTCATCCCTTCATCCTGCTGAGACCAATCTGATTTATAGGGAATATCTGAGAAGGACCCTTGTAGGGATGAAGTGAAAACCATAAGAGATGCTGAGGATATTTAACCCTTTAGGAGTTGAATGAGAATCCTGGAACACAGAGCTGGTTGGTTACGTCGCTAGGCTGAAAGTGAGACACAGAACCCTAAACCTGCAGCTGATCCAGAGGAAGGTCAAAAATAAGAGATGATCCAAACTAGAAAAAATTCCCTTCTGATCCCTAAACACTTTCAGATACTCCTCAGGTCAACAGTGTTGTTTCTGTCATTTAGATATATACAATTCTTAGTTTTCACCTTTTTTGTATCTCAGTACCAAATATGTCCTGAAGCTTCCTTTAGCGCCTTCCTATCTACATTTACATTCTATCATTACCCTGGACCAAATTCCTGAGGGTGGCAATGGTGGACCATTCCTGGGTGGTACATTGGCCATCTCTTGTACCTACCATGAGTGTATGTGAGAGGATGAGCGATGGGGTTCAATGAAAAAATCTAATTGCCCACATCATGCCACCATCATGTTGCAGTCTTGAGACTTCCCTGTTGACAAGAGGTGGAGTCTTTCTTTGTAATGTGAATACCTCCAATTGGATCCAGTTGGTCAGATGATGACATTAGTACAAGCGAACCTTTAGTAAATGGCCAGATTAGCCCTGAATTTTTAATCCCCCTATCTAGACAACCATGCCCTCTGGATGGCAAAAATAGGTAAGTATATCTGTTAGGGCTTCACCCCCATGGCAAGTGAAGCGGGATCACCTGGGGCATGGAGTCTCTTGGTCCAGTGACTTTAGAGGCCACTGTACTACTCTGCTGCCATGAGACCAGTCCCCAGGCTCTCCTTACCATGGGTGAGCTGAACAGAAGGCTCCAGTTTAGGGATAGTCAAGATCAGGTACTGGGTAGGGTGCTAGAAAGAGGTAAGGTCTAGATAGATTGAGGTCAGGGCAGGTGTCAGGCAAGTGTAATTCAGGTCCAAGCAGGGTCAGGCCAGGCAGCAGGAAAGCATCAGGCCAAGGTCAGGAATCCAAAAAACTTTCAATGTGGCAGAGTATAGGTGAGCAAGTCTCAGGTAACAAGGCTTAGAATGTTGCAAGCCGTTGGTCTGTGGGTAACAATATCTTGCTCCACAAAATAGGGAAAGTAACAAATGTACAATTTATTTTAAAAATCAATTGGGACTTTTAAGGCATTGTTTGAATAAAACAATTTTTAATTTTTAATGAATTTAACTAATAATCATATTTCAATAAAAACATAAAAAAACAACATCAATCTCAATCTTATGTCTTGATCTGCTCGACACGTTTCGTGAAACAAGCCCACTTCATCAGGAGTAGATTGAGAGCTACAATCACACACATATACATATATATATCATATATATATACATATATATCATATACATATGATTAGTTATAAAGCATCAATACTAAGTATTTCCAACGGTAAAAAGAATTATTCTACTTACATTGAAGCATTTAATCCGCCCCATGTATGCATGGTCCCCTCAACTCTATTATTATGGCAAGAAACCCAAGAAAGAAGACCAAGCTGACTTCAATCCGGCCAGACATCAGGAGTTTTTAAAGGTTAGTGATGGGATTAGAGTGGGGTGTCATGGGGGCAAATTTTTGACCAGAAATTGTGATTAACGTTGAACTTAATAACTGTGCAAGGCAAAGTCAATCAATCAATACTCCACTATTGACAGCAGTGTCTTTGACCTAAGTTTGTTCGAATGGGCCTAGTCCCTCTACGAAGCCAAGAATTGGCTCCGACTGTCCTTTTTCACTTGGGAAATTGCCAAGCCCTGACCTGGGTCTTTCTTTTATGTTTTAAGCTTTATATCACATTCTCAAAATCCTGTACAGCAAGATCAAAGCCTTCACATTTATCAAAGTGGCCCTCAAACAGCAGATGGTCAGAATTTCGAATGCTGGGACTTCAGAATGATATGTTCTAGATTAAGTGTTCCTAGTCTCCCTACAACCTGAGTAATTTAAACCAAAGGGTGGCCTGATTTTGCCAGTATAAATACAGAAGCTGGTAATATATATCTGAAGAACGGACCTTGTGCCACTAGTATCTGCCCTTACCAGCTCCCCATGGCTCTGCTCGGCGGTCCAGTTCTCAGATTCCTTCTTCTTTGCTCTGATAAGTAATGAAAAGTCAGCGGTGGGTTAAGTGTATACAGCCAGAGGGTGATGTTTAATTAGGTAGGAAATGAAAGTCTTCTCCCCACTCCGCATTCGACGTGATTGAGAGGCGAATGCTCATGTGAGCGACAAGCCGATAAATCTTCAGCACCGGCAAGCCAGGGACGTCAGCCAGGGATGTCACCGAAGGGCTTGTCGGCGTTAATAATGAAGTTGTACTAAAGTCTTCTAATTTGTTTTGCAAACCGATCGTAGTTTTAAGTTAAATACTCAATTACTGCATTTGTTTCACTCCCTTTGTTGAAACCCAATGGGCGTCACACATTTTCTTTTTTCCTATCCTAAATATTTAAAAAGGAATAAAGTTTTCCTTTTGTCAGATGTGTAAACATTTTGCTTGGCTTGAACTTACAGATTCTATGAAGGTGGTGCATTGAGTTCAGAGCTTTTTGATGTTTTGATGTTTATTTCGCCTCTGTCCATAATCTTTTTAGTTTTTTCTCTCTCTGTTGATGTTTTTGAAGTCTGGCAATCTTCAGAGGATAAGCTGAACTTTGGGCGGATATAAAAAACAGAAATTAATTCTTTTATCATTATTTAAATTGTGTGTGTAAAAGTAATTTTTTATTACCTTTGTTTTTTATTAGATAAATTGGGGAAGGGTTAGACCCCCGGAAAGTTTGTATTGCTGTCTTGGGGGGGAAACACTCTTTTATTTGTCCATAGTCATGTCACTAGCTGTCCCTCTGGGGCCCACTATCTAATGTCCCTACCATAGTTATATGTCATTATTATAGTCTAAGGTCAATTTTGAGGGGAACCCAAATGACCCAACTGCCTGTTTTTGGGAGGAAATCGGAGTACCCAGAAGAAAACCCACACAAACACGGAGAGAACCTGCAAACTCCATGCAGATAGTGTCCTGCCTGAGATTCGAACCTTGGACCCAGTGCTGTAAAGGCCAGAGTATTCATGTCACTAAGTGTCATGTTCATTGTCACTAAGAAAATGAAGGGAAACCCAACTCTTTGGGCTCTATTTCTAAAACAATGAGATTCAATTGCTGCCATTAAAACACATGGACCTGGAATATTCCCACGAGGGAATGTTTGAGGGAATATTGGGTTCCCAGTTTTATACCTAGAATTTCCTCTCGTTTCTAGTTGTCTCTTTAGGGCATTCTTCCCAATAGCCTGCAAAATAAGAAGCATTCTTCCCAATGACCACCATGCCAATATACTGTGGATATATAAGGTGATCCCTAAAACCTGAAAGTTATTTCAAGGGTTCCCCCATGTTAAAATGAATGGGAAAGGCTGGTCTACAATACATTATTCAGGATGGGTTATCTGATGGTGACAACACTGTAAATCAGAAAGGAAATAAGGAGCCCATGTGACATGGTGACAACATTGGAGCACAAATGGCCACCAAGAACAAAGCTTTGTCACCCAACAGGAAGCTCCAGAGATCTTCAGGGCAAAATCTCCAGCTATTATTTAATGAAATCTGTAGATTTAAAAATATAAAATAAAAGATTTAATGATTGGGATTCCATCCTTCTATTCATTCAGCATTTCACTATTTACTACACAGAGCTTTTCTTTTACCTTTAATTCAGGTTCGCCCTGAACCACGTTTTTTTTTCTGTTTTTGTAAAAAAAAAAAAATTGTCAGATACATTTTTCTTAGCACGCAGAAATTCAGCTCACGGCTGCTTTTGGCTTTGCCGCTGCAAGGTAACACAGTCAGGAAATCCCATGATGTTCATAATGAACTTAGCTGGAACTTGAATACAGTAAAAAAAAAAATGAGAGAGGCCAAAAATAGCCAGAGGTTTATCTGCCAGGATGAAGGGAAAGAGCAGGGTTTTGATCATTTTTTATTGTTATTGTTGTTGGGGTTTTTTTAACACGTACCTGCTTACCATGCACAATTATTGGAAGCAGCTTGTGGCTTTTATGAAGTGCTTATGCTGAGCATAGTTGTAATAAATCCCAGATATGCGTAGGCTTTCTTAAAGCTCAATCCGGGGCAAAAATGACCCAGAGGAGCACCTAATTGGGGTCATGGACCTGCCGCTCCATGGAAGTCTCTAAGTAACCTGCAGGGCTTGGCTGTCAGTTTGACAACACTCTGTACCCGTCTCTAATTTGTTTTTTGCATTTTCACATGCGCTCCCTTTAAAGGCTGCAAGTGGCCAATGCAGTGCCTATTGGGCAGCCATAATTCCCTGTTGTCAGGATCAAAAAATCCATCCTGGAAAATTACTTGCCGCCATCTCTAGAATCCTAAAAAGGACTGCAAAAGGTTAGCACCACTGAGATGCAAAAAATAGGTCAAGAAATGGCCACTGCTTATGAAACACAGAGATTTATCATGTTAATGTTTGGTTCAACTTTAAATATAGCCCATAGCCTAATTCACAGCATAGTAATATCCAAAAAAATATTCAAATTTGCCATTTTGGGTGTCAAAAGTATTCCAAACCTCTCCACTGTCCCACAGTGCCCGAGTCTTGGCACCAAAAAACACCAAATCCACATTTGACACTCATTTTGCTGCCTGTTGCTGCATACAAGATGGCTGCAGTCTTGCTAACTTGCTAACCAGCTATAGGTTATTTCACAAAGTCACTTTCACTGGGAAGAAATGGCCAAGCATTTACCTACTTTACATTTGTCTGCGCACTCTATTACCCATTCCTGCGGCATACGTCGTTCAATCTTCCGTAGTCCCCCACCCCTTTTAATAACCTGACTTGGTGGAATAGGCTGATACATAATTTACAGCAAGGCACAGACATCATTTTAAAAGGAGTAATTTTACTGCAGTGCATTTTCCAGGCTCTCTCGTTAGAAAGGCGGCTGTAAATCTCAAGCTTTCGTCCTCCCTTTTACTCAGCTGCCAACCTGCAGAGGGAATTCCCTTCATTCCCCCAAAGTATTTGGTGATAGCTCCGTCAGTAAACTGTCAGGCTCACAGCAACGCCTCTCACATAAATTCAGAAACTTAAATTTGCAAGAAGACATCCAAAGAGTTTATTATTTAAGGGAAACGGCAAACAAAAGTTGGCTTTTATTAAACAGATGTTCAGAGTGGACCTTTAACCTATTGAAACACATTCACCTAATCTCAATCTAAAATGT
The DNA here is from genome assembly GCF_032062135.1 of Pyxicephalus adspersus. Classification (NCBI taxonomy): domain Eukaryota; kingdom Metazoa; phylum Chordata; class Amphibia; order Anura; family Pyxicephalidae; genus Pyxicephalus; species Pyxicephalus adspersus. Next base: position 8,131,730 of record NC_092860.1, on the reverse strand, counting down.
AAACTCCTGCTTGATAGGCACAGGCTTCTTTGATTTTCTGGCATATGTACAGTGGCCATTGATTCATTAATATTGGGGTACACGTGGCCATGCTTGTGCTGGGCTCATGGCCCAAATGATTCCACTGCCAAATATTCTACAAATGCATCAATGGGTGCGCAAGTATGGTGTTTGCAACTCATAATTCCACTAAAGACCATGTTTGCACACCCACACCCTGAGAATAATTAATTGCCTGACAACAACTGGACAAGCGGACCTGCCACAAGTTGCCATGCCCGGTGCCAAGAATAGAATCATTTTGTAGAGCAGCCACTGTGTAGGCAGCTCCTGCAAATGACGAATATGTTCCAGAAAAGCCAAGCTTATGCCAGTAAGAACAATGGTGGCACCAAGAGACCAGGCAATGGGGGAGCACAGAAGAAAGTGTGTGTGTGTGTGTTTTTTATTACCTTTTCCAGGGAAGTATGAGGTAGATGATGCCAAAAACCCTCCAAATTTGGCGTCACATATTTAATTCTTCTACAGGACATATGCAGATTTTCATTTTCGTGTCTTGCCAGCTTATAAATTACCCTGTTGTGTGAATCCCACTTCCTGTGCAGTTGTTGGCAAAGTTCAAGAATGTCTGAGACAGACATCACACCCTGGTGCAGAGTCTCACCTTGTGACTGTCTCATATTCGGGATTTGGGGGTTCGTATTTACCATGTGTCAATCAGATGTATATGCAGAATTAATTTTAGGATCTCCATCACATTTGGGGTTGAGCAACCACGGCATTATAGAAGATTGTCAATAAGTCAGTAGGAATGAAAATCTGAAAGCTTAGCCACCAAAATTGCATGTGGTCTAGCTATTGACTTTTTTCTACCTGATACCATGCCTTGTTCTGCATGTTGTCTCTGGGTTAAGGTGATAATAAGAATGATAGATAGATAAATTCCCTCGTGTACATATTAGGAGCTACCTCTTCAAATATTCAAAAGAATAATAGGAGAGAGACTACTCTCTCGTATTATACTCTGGGTTAAGTTGGCTAATTTGGTATTTGCAGGGCTTTGCTTCCTAATGCCAGATCCTCCAGCAAGGAGAACAATGATCAGTACATTGGTGAGATCACCAAATATCCCAAGTGTTGCAGACTCAGCTGTCAGCAGTGCCTACATAAATGCCCCATAAATGTGTAATAATTGTGCAGCCAGTGAAACACTAAGCCAGGGGTCGGCAAACTTTTATGGCCACTAGGCCATTTCAGTGGTGGGCAGGAGCACAGTAGGCTGGATTCTGAGTCCCACCCTAATGGCTCCACCCCCACCAAGGAAATCCCTCTTCTCCGTATGCATTGTGGAGGAGAGGGATTTTCCTTCAGGGAGCTTTCCCTATTTACCACGGCGGTGGAAGTATCAACGCCGACTGCGGTAAACAGGGGAGCAACAGCAAGGAGGTGGCACCGGAGCTCGGACGGCTCCGGTAGTTCCTAACGGCAGATCCAGAGCTGTGGCTTGGCAGGCGGCATTAGGCCGGATTGGCCAGGGGGTGCTAGGCCCGAACAAACTATTGGTTAGGCCGTATCTGGCCTAAAGGCCGGAGTTTGCCGACTCCTGCACTAAACAACTGCCAGGAATGATCGCAGTTTGTTTCCTAATAGGTAGGATGCAGCTTGTTTACCTTTTATAGAGCAGCACTGTCTTTTACCTTTTTGGGACTTGATAGGTGTGTAAAGGGTAGGGGGTGCACAAGCGGGAGGTGCCCTGCTGCATCCTCCCCATCAGAAAACAATGGCAGTCCAATGATGCAGCAGAGCAGATCAGCCATAAATGACTTGCTATTAATAATTCATCAATAATTCATTCACAAGTAATTTAATGATCTGCTCTGCTGGATGATTGGGGGACAGCTGTACAGACGCTAGATTCTCACCTGATGTCTGCACAATGCTTTAGGTCTCACACTGCAGATATACAGCTGTGAGGTTACACAATAAAAGTGCCCAGGCACCATCACTTACCAGCAGCCACATTGTTATATTTCCAGAGCAATTCAATACAAAACGTATAAATTTAGTTCATGATTCTGCTCAGGCACAATTAACATTTCTCAATATTTCTCTTTTATCGGGCCACATTTTTCCCTTTTGAGTTCAGGTCCAGTTTACATGATAGAAAATAGGTTATTATTATAGAAAGTTTTACACTAAAGGTTCAGAACATCTATTCTTCCAGAACAAACACAAAACACTTTATTTGTAAATTACCAGTGACACATTTTTTTCTTTTATGATCCCGGGAAATATTTATAAAAGCAAATAATAGACGGAGGTATTTATAAGTAGGTCATCCTATTCTTTCACTATAAATGAGAACACCGTGTCAAGCTTTTTATTTCGCTGTAAACCCCGGGCTTACTTTTGTTTGCTCTCTATAATACTTCAAATCTATACCGGGGCCTTTTCTATGTAATGTAACAATTCCCTGGCTGCACCTATTACCTCTCCTATAGAAGCTTTGTAAGTCTTGTTCTTGGTGCTATTGATTTACCCGCTCAGTCAAAGATGACATGTTTCATGCTATAGAGGAGCAGTTGCATTTAAGTCTCCGGCACAAAAGTATCCAGAAATGACTTATAGAAGAGATTACTGCTCTGCATGCTGTGGTAATAGAGTGTTCTTCAGTATGTAATCCCAGGATAGCAAATAACCGCACAACCACCCGTCTTCTGACCCAGCAGAACAAACGCAGCCAATACCCTGTGCAAATATTGCTGCAATAATACAGAAAGTAAATGCTAATCTGCTGCAGGAAAAAGCTGCAATATTGCCACATTGTAGCAGGAGGCTGTCGGAGAGTTTAAATGGGTGAATGCTAATATTTCTTTATATATTGCATGGGTTTGCATTCACTTAAAGCCTTTTTCTGCACAAAATTAACTTCCAGTCTCCCTCACTTTTTCAAAACTCCACTCACCTTATTCCTCTCATCAGCACCTGGGACAGGTGACCCGGAACTGTAGTTGACCAGCTGCCTTCTATTCTTGTTCAGCCCTTGCTTTTGACATCAATACCTTCCCATTATGCTACTGCAGATCTGTGGAGCCTAAGAGGACCCCACCACTGGACGAGGTGGGGTCCCTTTAAGTTCCACAGATCTGCAGCAGAACAATTGGAAATAATAATGCCACTTGTAAAAAAAAAAAACTTACACTCTGCACGTCAGAAAACTAAAGACCCCAGACCAGCCATGCCATGTGACCACAGATATGCAATTTTTTAATGTATTTTCTTTTTTAATATAATCAGGCAATTAGCTAGAGGGGATCATCTTGTAACCTTATGGTAATTAAAAAAAAGAAAATTACTATGGTGCACAATATGCTACTTTAGGATCCATCTGTGGCCTAAAATTAGATGGCTTGGAATTAGTCATGTGATCTTGAAGATGAATGAAGAAGGATGAAGGTCAGCCTTATATTAATGCCACTAAGGGTTTGCACCATGGCTTGTCATTTGACTCAACACCTTGGCACTGATGAGTTGGAGATTTTTATATTATTCTCATCAGCCTCCTGCATGGAGAAGGCATGGGTAGCTTTATAGCGATCCTGTCACCACCTTTAAACTAATTAATACTTATCTGTCCCATATTTCTTTCTCTGATCTTTGTTCTGTTAAACAGCTATGGCAGAATCTTTACATACAACAGTCTTTCACATGTGTTGGGTGGCCATGGTTCCATCCGCTGGGCTATACCTAGCTCCATTGCAAAGTAATGATGCAGGGGCTGCAGGATGCAATCATGTGGGGCGTAACCAAAAACCCAACACATCAAAAGAATTTCAGATTCTGCTGCAGGTCATTGTTCCACAGATCCAAAAATGGATGGTTGGGTAGGGGAGCTGTAAAGGGACCCTGTCCCCAAACCATTCATTTCAATACCAATCATACGTAGATTTAACACTTTTCATGCATGTTGCATCTGTAGGAGTCTCCATTGCGTAGACATCTAAAAGTCACAAGACCGCTACTGGGTGCCACCATCTTGGATGAGATGTCAGCAACCCCAACTCAAAGCTTTAATTCTATAGTATTTCATTCCTACCTGCTATGTAAAAGAGGTGAGGGGAGGAGTGAAGGAGCTGGGTCAGTTTAACAGGTCCCAATGGTCCTATTTTTTGGCCACCAGTGTCCCTTTACGCCAACCTCCTAACACTAATAAATTTACAATATTTCTTGTGTATGGTCCGCTGATCCCCAAATGACTGCACTTGTTGCTCAAACCCAAACTGCCTCAATGATAAAAAGAAGTCTCGGAAGTAGACGATTTTCTGGAACAAATTGCGATAACAATGGCTTATTTGCATTGTTGGCCAAACAAGTCGCGATCAGAACCTCTGATCGGAACCGGCGGATATTTGAGCAATTACTTAACACTCCACCTCCCCGATAACCCCATTTAGCTTGTCAGGTGTCGTAAAAAATGAAAAGCTCGGAGCTCTCAGGAGATAAAAAGCGACTCCGGTACTTTATCACAAGCGTCTGCCGGTCGGGCTCGCCTCAACGCAGGCCCGAGACACCTTAACCGCATCAATATCAATAAAAAGTGCACAGGTTTATTGCAAGGGCTATTCCCAGGCCCCGGGGGAACAGGAGGCAAGCATGTGCATTCTTTCAAGATTGAGCACCACTGTCATGTCAAGATGCAGGGAACAGCAGCTAGGAGCCGGGGTGTCAGGGTTCATTGTGAATGTTGTTTGTAAAGGTTTCACCTCTGCAACTTCCAAGATGACGCCTGATCCTATCATGGGGCCAGGTGAGAATCTGAGTTCTGGAGCCCTTTAATAGGGGTTTTCTATTACTATGCATGCATGAATAATTTCCTGTGAGTTGTCATTTTTACAGCTTTTTCTTTTTGCAATAAAAACCCATTCTAAAAAATTGTTCTTCTTCCAAAATAGTATTAAACTGTATATAGCTAGCCAAACATCAATTACATAATATAATCATATTGTCCCAATTAACTGGTTTGGGTGCCAAAGCCTTTTATGTCCAGAAATTGGACTATACTTAGCAGAAGAAAGGAGAGGCTTTTCTGAAGGCACCATAGACTAGAGGTAGATGTATATAAATGTCCTTCGTTTGGACGGCTGCCACGGGTCCACCCTTAAAATTGCATGGTTTTGTCGCATTAGAACCCTGCACTTTAGGGCTATATACCTAGGCTCTGTTGTTTTTTACTCCTGCACATTGGTTCCAAATACAGTTTTTCAGACTCTAACTAGTTACCCATTGACAACAGTCACTATACATGGTCAAGTGATGGCTCTATGGGAATAGTCAACCTCTAACCTATCAATATTTGAGAATTACAGATTCTATTTAATTATTCATCTCACACCAATACTCCTAAAAATAATAATAATAAAGAAATTTCCAACACACCACCAAGTTCTTACTTCAGGGACCCAAAGCATTCAAATGCGATTGTTACATCAATTGTAATTGAACTGGCTTGAATCTAACACTATATTATATCCTAGGTTCTCTATATCCCATGAGGAACCCGCTTTGGGCGAAACGCGTCGGGCGAGACCCCGTCCTCTGTCTCACGATCTATATGCAAGTTTGTAAATTTACTTATCAATGAATTTAGTGTGGACAGAGTTCCTTATCATGCCAATCTGTAACACCATTCTATTTTTGTTTTAAAGTTTTTTGTACCTTAATAATAATAAAATTTATACTGTTTTATATATATCTACCTCTAGTCTATGGTGGCCTTCAGAAAAGCCTTTTCTCCTTTCTTCTTCCATTTAAAAGGCCGCAGCTCAGCCTTTGATTGGGGAATGTGCTGGATATTCCTGCATCTCCTGTGTGCATGCATGAGAGGTAAATCATCCAAGCTGAGCCAAAGATCGGAGCCCAGGAATAGAAGAAGAAAAAGATGGCGGCACTCTCAAAGGAACAAGGACAGGTGAGTGTATTTAAAAAAGAAACCATGCAGATAAGGTTATTTTATTGCAGAAGGGATATCGCCTGACCCTTCTACACCAAAGAACCTGCCTGATTGCATTTTTTTTAAGTAAGGGTTTAGTCCGGCTTTAACTTTCATTCATTGACTTTGCTTAGGCTGAGATGATGTCATCAGTCTGCTGCAGACCAGAGGAAATATTTCCTTAGTCCTGTGGCCATAAAATGCATGGTTAGCTACTCTGACCTCAGCACTTTTGCAGTAAAGTTCTCCCAGAAGAGGAAAAGAAACCAAACAGCCAAAAGCCACATGTCGCTTCCAGGAACCGTGCCACATTCCCACCTTAGCTATTTGCCCAGAGTGGTTCCTAAACACCCCAATACAGATGAATGGAAGTGTTTGGTTGAACGGTTGAGCATGCAGGGACATATCCTATCCCGCATTGATCACACAGTTTCTATCAATCAACAGTTAGGAAATGCGTGAGGCATTTATCTGTGCCAAATGTAAATGACTACATAATCTCAATCCTGGAAGTAGATGGTGACCCCAATGGTTGAACAAAGATGGAGTGGAAAGCACAGGAAATATTTGTCGGGGGTACTTGGATCCTTGATACCTGGATACGTAGCTGCTGGGGCCGCATGGTTTACTGCTCCTCTGTGCCAGATCTGTGTGGGCAGACTTCAGGACCGCCTGCTGAATCTACCTGGGTTACAGGGCCCCTATGCAGCCCCACACTTTGCACCTCCCTATGTCCGCCCCTGCTGCTCCTAACATCACATTGTTTATGGTTCCAGTTGAACAGACCATTGAATGATGGTCATAAAGAGCAATTGGCTCCATATCACTTCCTGTTCAGTAGCTAACGGCAATATGTGAAATCCATGTGTGATAGGAAGAAAACAGCACAACGATCCAATCTGCCCAAATGCCTACAAAATCATTGATCACTGATTTGGGTAGAGAGCTAACAGTGCATTGCTGTTCTGCTTCTTCTTTTACTGCCCAGTCACAAGCTAAGGGCCGGTCCAGGATGCCATGATCTCCTAACACAGGTGTGAAACTCTGGCCCGTGGGCCAAATCTGACCTGTAACGTCCTTTTTTTCTGGCCCCCAAAGCAATCCTAAATATGAATTTGCAGCTGGCCCGTTGCAGCATTGAAATAGCACCGCTACTACAATTCCCGGCATCATTTACATCTATTGTCCAGCGACCTCTCAGCCTATGCGTGGCCCCGCATTGGACTGTTTTATAGACGCAGGGAATTGTAGTAGCCGTGCTATTTTAGTTTCAAGGTTGGCCCGCAACTTTGTCTAAATTTTTAGTTTTGGCCCTCTGTGTATTTGAGTTTGACACCCCTGTCCTATAAAGTAGGGTGAATGATGCTGGTCATCAAACTGAGGACATCTAGTGGCAGCTTGGAGTATTGCAAGGGAAATCTCTAGATTAAAGGTTATTGTAGCAAAAATTGGTTGTATTTTTAGTTTTTAATAACCTTATTTTGTAACTTGAAAGTTTCTGCTTTTATTTTACATTTACACACTTTTTACAGACATCTAACACTTGGCAAGTGGCAATATAGACACATACGGTCAAGACCACCATTATAGGTTTCTGAACCCATACTTGGTAAACTTCCTGGGTTCCCCTCTCCCAGGTCTAAAAGTTCCAGCATTGTAAAAGTCAAGTTCATTTGATTGGTGCTTGGTATAGAAGTCCCCTTAAAGGCAGCCCTGTATATATTGGGATCTTTGCTGCATGAGCCTCTCGCTGCTATAACCATTTATCATACACCAATACTAATGGCAACTTTGAGAGTCATATATATATATATATATAGAATATGCGTTATTGCAACAGGCTCATTCATTAAGCAAACACCTGGCTGACAATTTGCATCACTCCCTCAAAATAATTCTACAATATTCAAAGATTTTAAGGGTCTTCTGCTGCAACCTAGAGTCGTCCTTTAATCCCTGCGACCACACCATATATATATTTTTATTTGATAGCAGCCCCAGGCATATATCCGTATATATCTGTCACTGTTGGCGCACTCTCTTTTCAGCCGCCACCTTGAGGAATGGATCCGAGGTTTTGCTTGGCTGACTTGCTGCGGTGTAGAAGATTGATTTCAATTGGCTATTGCAGACTGCTATTGACACTGCCACTATGTCATTTTACAGAAGGGTGAGCAGGATTGTCCATAGATGCCATCCGTCTGTATGTCAATTTGTCACGCGGCTGCGGGGAGCTCAGATTAGTGGCGCTCTTCTTTAGTGGCTCCATTTCTGCAGATAATAAAAATTACTCCGCTCAGATATTGCTCTTGTCCAACTTATTACATTTCAACTACATTTGTCAGCCTTATTCGATGAGGCTTTGCGAATGGCAAGAGGGGGAGGGTTGCAAAGACAGATGAAGGCGGTAGCGGCAAATCAGACTTCATTTTACTACAACTAAATTAGCCAAATTGTGAAATGGCATCAATTCCCAGCGTGATGCACGAAGCTATGGGTGCTTTGTAAAGTTCACTTCACACAGTGGGCCAGATTTAATAAAGTTCTCCAAGACTGGAGAAGATCGACTATCGTCAGGGAACCTGGATGATCCAGCAAACCCGGAGTGGATCTGGTCCTGGATTGAAAACAGTTGCCAACTAATAGCAAATGATTTTCAAGAGCTCCTTCCAGGTTTGCTGGATCCACTAGGTTCTGCCATGATAGTCTATCTTCTCCAGTCTTGGAGAGCTTTAATAAATCAGACCCAATGGCGCAGACCGATCTCTGGTGGATGTGGCAGCTATGGATAATATCCAATGCTATGTTCAGCCTGGAGGTGGGAATGAAGTTCATGTGTGTCTCCAAGTGGCTCTCACCTTGGCCACCGGCACCGCTATGTTGGTTCCTGATGAACATATTACAGCGCCGGCATTACTGAACCACTCCACGTCACCCCATTCATTTAAGGAGGACTATGGATGGGACGCGATTCAGCGATGAAGAAGAGGCAATCTTACCACTTACCCATTCCCTGTGTTCCAAAAATCAGTAAATGCCATTGGTGCCAATTAATCCAAACAAGAAGAGGCACCTGAGCATCAAAGCAAAATGATTGCAGCCACCAGTAGCCCCTTTTGGAAGCCCATCAGGAGATACCTGACCACCAATATCCTTATAATGCAAGCTGCCAAAAAATAATATAACTTTTTAAAGTTACTTTACTAAGTTCAAGTTTTGTATGAGATTTTATTGATTCGCCTTACATATATATTCACTTTATCTGATCTCAGGGATTTTTCCGAGGTGCCGTAGTGCTTTACTCATCGCACTTCTCTTATTATATTGTGCATTTCTTTAGCGGTGCACCTAGAAAAACTTTCAGCTGAAAGCCATTAAACGGAATTCTCCCGCATCTCGCTCCTTCTTGCTTTTGTCGCCATCTCCTTCCTTTCACCTCTCATGTTGTGTGTTCAGGGTCTTCGACGCCTCTTCTTTGTGTCTTTCTTCTGACTTTATTGTTTTGTGATACTTATTCTTCGTATTGTCCTTATTTCTTTTCCCCTGGTCCCTCCGCTACCTCTTTTTTTTTTTCTTTCCACACCTCCTTTTATAAGAGCGGCACAAAGGGAGGCGTCAGCTTGGCAGGCTGGAAAAATGAGGCTGTTTTGTATGAGCAGTGAGAGAGGCGCAGGCATAAACATGCTCATTGTATACAGACAATGGCGCGGGAGAACGAATGACATTTAGGAAGATGCTACAATCATTTGTAAGTGCTAATATCCTGAGATTTCCTCATCCATTATCCGGCTGCACTCTACTACAGCCTAGAAGGAAGGGAGATATCAGGGTTTATTATGAAGGCCTTTTTCTAAAGCTAGCTTTGGAGGTATAGAGAAGGACATTAACACTAAAAAACGAATGATCCGGTGCAATACAAGTTACAATATATCATCCCAATTGCATTTTTCATTTCAGGTTTAATGCAATATTTAGGGTATAACTACACTGGAGCAAGATAAGGTACTCTGTTCAATTTTTAATTATGAACAAGGATTCTTAGAGTACCAGGGGCTAGCAAAGGGAAGAGCACTGCAGATGCTGAATATTTGCATCTCTTCTTGAAACCTACCTGTGTTATCCAATATGGGATAAACTATTGCTGGGATGATTCTAAATCATCAAGATACTATATTGCATAGAAGGGGATCAATTTCTATAGACTATAGGGGAGCTGTTCAGCATTAATATCTACCTAGGTGCCAATTCCTCAATCGAAGGTGGTTCTCTTGATCTATAAACAAGCACCCACTTGGCCTTGGGAGGTGAGTAACCGTGTCGCAGCCCTTAGTTGCCTCCATTACTTGGGTACCCAAAGGATGGCATCTGGGGGGACGAGAATTACCCGAGGACCAGGAACCCACAACGGCAGGGCTGAGCATGGCCAATAGGGAAAGGGCAAGCCAAAAAGCAGAGAGTAAAATAAACGTGCCCACAGCAGTTTAGAAACCTAAATGCTATGACAGATGTTAGGTCCATAGAGCGGTTGGACCTATTTATGGCCAGTGGGCAAGGTTCAGGATGCAGCAGACGACCCTTTTAACTGGTGGACAAATGAGCAGAACAATGGCACAAAAGAATTTATTAGGTGCATGCAGAAGTTGGTGGGCTAAGTTAGTGCTGACATTGGTTTACCCACTTGAGACCCCACTTGAGCATGCCTAAGGAGTGCTAAATAATGCTTAAGGCATCCTAAAAATGTATTAAGATAGCATAGGTTTAATATCCACATTGGCCATGCATTTCAACTTCTGACGGCTCTCTCGTACAGCTGTTGTGCAAAAAAAGAAAGAAAAAAAAAAAAGAACAGACAGCTGAATGGCTCAGAGGAGAGCTGCCATGCTTCTTAGAGGCCCCATCAAAATCCTGCTTGATGAGGCTTCAAGGGATCACTGAAGAAGCTCCAATTAAAGCCGACCCTAACGGAATGAAATGTAGTTTTAATAAAGCGCAATATATATTCATCAAATACCTTTTTTTTTGTATAACAGAGGTATCATTACAAATTTAAGATTAGATATAGAAGGGTGGCTATTCCTTTTAAAAAAAAGGAAAAAAGTTTTCTTTAAATTTTTTCCTTTCCATCCTTACTGTCCTGGTGGTAAAAACTGAAGAGGAAACTTGCAGCCTCCTGGTATACTTCCGTCACATATCCCAGGAGGCTGTGGGCTGCTCCTTCTGTGCATGCCTGGGTTTGGGCATGGGTCATCATGGGGCTTTCTATATTGTAAAAAAAAATTCTGATCTTTTGCATGTGTGGAGCGATTGGCACTTTTCCTATTACATTAGCAGGAAGACATCACCGATCTCACTCCTGTGCAATGCAAGTTCGGGTGATGTGAGAAGAACCCAGAAGAAAGATGATGGCCTCACTCGCTGTTCCATCCAGCAATATAAAACACAGAAGCTGAAATAGCACAGGACTCGCTGGGCTCAGTTTGTGTATGAATTGACGTTTCCCCACCGGTAAAGGTAAGTGATTTTTTTTAATATCTTAAGCCATACAATACTAAACAAAAAAAAAAAAAACTCACACTCACCTTTACCTCCGCAGAGCCCACACTTTCTCCAGCCAGTCCTAATTTTGGGTCCCTCACCGTCCTTGTCCCTGGAGCCGCCATCTTCCTCCGTCTTCTTCCTACTTTTGGCTACATCACCCATCACTGGAAAAAAGCACTTCCGAGATCGAGCATGAGCAGAAGGAACAGTCAGAAGCCTCCTGGTATAATCACGTCATGCATCCCAGGAGACTTTGTATCTACCTACCCTTTACCTATTCTGGTGATAGGTTCGCTTTAACAGATTTCCTATCGCTGTAGAACGAACAAGAAATAAAAAGATCTCTCCATACAAAGCGAGGAATATTCCCTCTTCGATAGATACCATAAAATAGGTGGAAGATCTCGCTTTCCCAAGATCTAATGACAACTTACCATTTGGGATAGAACCTTGTGATGTCATTTATTGGATGCATTTTTTTCTTCATTCTTGTATCTCAGTACTATTCATCTATAGACTTTTTGAAGCTCTTCTTCTACATTTACTCCAGTAATGGCTGCACGGCATTTGTCAACAGTCGCCATGAAAAGTTTGCGTGTCAGGATGACAACACAGAAGGACAATTGGGAAAAAAGGGGAAACATTGTCATCTGAAAATAGAGTTTCATGGCATCATCATCATGGCATGAAAGCTGCTGATTTAAATATATTGGCATAAACATGGTAAAGCTTGGATGGGATTTTAAGCGAGAGGGTGAATTGATTAAGGAGAGAAGGATCCGGTAAAGCAACAGAATCGTGATAAGATATTATTACGAAAATAAAAATTAAAACCTATTCAATGGGATAATTTGATGTTCCTATAGAAGTCATTCCATATATCCTTTTCTGGTCCCTGGGTGTCATTGAAAGTCTCTATTCTCCTTTGCATTCACTTTATGCCTAATAGCCAGTCTACATTTATTTATATTTTACAGGGGGGATAAAGAAGGAAATTTCAATTTGCATTCATTGTTCATTACGTTGTCACTGACTCTGCATTGTTCTTCATTGCCTTGCAAGCAGCAGAATGGAATTAATAATAATATGAAATCAGAAAGCCACAGGAATCTTTTTTTTTCTCCTCAATTTACAACTCCAATGAGGAAACGTCCTTGCTGAATGGCACAAGAAAAAAGAAAATGCTGTAAACATGCAAAATGCCTGAATTCAAATAAATGGGGGAATTTATTTTGTTTGACAGGGTTGCACATTGGCCGGTTTGTTATCTGGCTGATTATTTTTTTGTTATAATGTTACAATGGAATGGATGGCTGATCGTCTAAGGAATGAATGGATCCCTACATACTGTATGCAAAGTGAATATTATACCACATGGAGCAGCCATGAGGTTCCAAAGATTGACAAGGGTTCCTTAACCTGGGGCTGATTGAGCTTTATTTTAATGGTGCCAGAATATTCATAGTGAGTGGCATATCGCCAACATTGGCATGGAACAAAGTTTTTGGAGGTCACCATCAAGCCTGGGCCCATCTGTCGGGTTCTGATGTTAAATCGCGGGGACTATGATATAAAAGGGAGACTTCTGGTGTGAAAGGGGCACACAAAGGTGAAAATGATGTGAAAGGGGATCTCTGATGTAAAGGGGTCTTTGATGTGAAGTTGAGGACACTGTTGTAAAAAAGGGAAACTCTGATGAAAAGTTGAGAAACTGTTGTAAAGGGACTCTGATGTGAAAGGGGGACTCCGACACAAGGCAGGTCTTTCATATGAAGTTGAGGACATTGATGTTAAAAAGAGGAGCTCTGATAAAGTGGGGGGACTGATATAAAGGGGGCTTTGACTTAAAGGGGGAGGATTCCTATGTAAATGGTCCTAATGTAAAGGGGTCAGATATAAAGGTGGGACCCTAACATAAAGGAGTACCTTGTGAAGTTGGGGACATTGATGTAAAAAAGGGAAACTCTGATCTAACTTTGGGGGACAGTTTTCAATGAGGAACTTTGATTTAAATGGGAAGGAGTCTAATGTAAAGGGAGGGACTCTGATGTGAAGGGGGGGGGGGGGGGGGTGTTTGATATGTGATGATGGGGACACTGATGTAAAGGAGAAACTCTGATGGTAATTGGGGAGACTAAAATAAAAGGGGTTCTTTGAATTAAAGGGAGTGGACTCTTATGTGAATGGGGGCCCTAATTTAAAATAGGGGTCCTGATGTGAAGGTGGAGTTCAAATGTAAAGGTAGGAGGCTAACATTGAGGGGGTTCTATGGAACATTATTGTAAAAAAGGAAGTTCTGATGTAAAATGGGGAATCTGAAAAAAGGGGGGGCTTTGACTTAAAGGGGGACTCCTGTGTGAATGTGGGATTTAATGTAAAGTTTGGTTTCTGATATATTGGGGCAACTTAGGATGGGAAGAGTATCTTCGATGTGAAGTTGGGGACACTGATGTAAAAAAGAGAAGCTCCGATATAAAGTGTAAAGACGGAACTCCAATTTAAAGAGGGGAGTAGCTGATTTCAAGGGGGGCTCTAATGTAAAATGGGTTAAGATCTAAAGGGGGGCTTTTAGTTTGAGGGGGAGAATTCTTATTTAAAGAGGCACTCCTAGAGGTGCTCTATATGTGAATAAATTTGCTCTTAATGGTTGATCTGTAACTAGAAGTCCATCTATGGTGGTGCAGAGGTTCCATGTAAGGAAGGGCCCAGGTCCACATTGGGGCCCATAGGTCTGTAGCTTTGCCACAAGTTGCAAGGGTTCCCCACGGCCTACAATTTATATCAAAGGTTCCTTTGGGGTAAAAGTTTTGAGAAAGGCTTATACAGCCCGATAACCTCAATGGCATTCACAAATCTTTCTGAATTAAACTAAAGTTAGGGATGAGTGAATCTGAGCATAGGGGTCCAATATCACGGACGAAAATATACTTCCTTGCTAATGTGGAATTTCTGAATAAGTGCACTTTAAATCTGTCTTGTATCATTTCCATCAGCCAGTTGAGTGTTCCCAGGTGTCATCGCAAAAGCTGGTCAATGACGTTACTTAGGAATTGCTGCATTATTACTGGCAGTGTAGGGGATCTGTTGTTTAGCGAGGTCTGCGGGGGTAACTATCACCAAATTGTTATTATGACAATGGATTTACATCGCTGATATGATTGACATGACAGAGATAATAAAGTTTTGCATTAGGTATCATTCACATGATTGCATAATATGAGACGCATTACCGCAGCATGCTTTTTACGCATCAGTACAAAGTGCTGCTATTAATTCTGAATAGCATTACAATGCACCTTTTCAGGCACAGCACGGCATGCCCATGCATTATTGGGCACTTAAAAAAAAAAGTACACTCGTTCTCTATTCTATCCAAATGATCCATAGGAATAATTTGCCTAAAGATTCACCTTCATGATGTATCAATGAATACAAAGCTCCATTCACTGTGTCTTTTATACCTTCCAGAAGTTCAGCTTTAAAATGAATTCAAATTGAATTATACATCGGTGTGATTGGATGGGAATTGGGAGGTTGGAACTGCGTTTGGCGTTTCTATAATTGTGCTCTATAATCTAATGCTGCTCTTGCATGATATTGACATGTAAGGATGGATAGCTGGCCACATTATGCAGAAAATAATACAGCAATACCTGAGGATATGACACATGCGGTGCGGAGTCACCCCGGAGAGTAGGAAAGAATCATCGTCAGATCTCCATATATAGGAGGAATGTACATTAATATATGTAACACGGCACACAGGATGGAGCGTGTGGAATAACAGAAAGAGCAAACGTTCCTAGAACCTCGAAGGTTGGGGTCAAAACCCGGCCCATTATTCATAACCTGCTCACATTGTAGCTTATTAATAAAAAATGGGCTTTTCATATATACATTCTTAAAGCAGAACTCTGTGCAAAATAATAAAATAGTTATTTTCATTGGCTTCCATTTCACCTGAGAATCAAATTCAAGCTCCTGTGCTTTGCCTTCAAATCTCTCCACAGTTCTTGTCCCACTTACCTTTGTGACCTGGTAAAAAATACTCCCCCTGCTGCTCTCTTCGCTCCTCCAATGACCTACTAATGACTTCCTCACTCATAACCTCATCACACGCACGGCTCCAAGACTTTTCTAGAGCCGCCCTGACTGGTCTTCTCATCCTATTAAGCTCCTACTTTCTGCTCATTTAGAAGAAAACCTCAAAATCTTTCTTTTCACACTCACTTACCCGTCTTCTTCTGTCTCCTAAACCACCCGCTACTTACCACCATTCCATATTTCCCCTTCTATTGTGTGATACTTCACACTACTCTTAGATTGTAAGCTCTTCTGGACAGGGTCCTCTCCTATGTCACTGTCTGTATCTGTCAATGCCAAGCCCTATTTATTGTACAGCACTGCATAGTATGTTGGGGCTATATATATATACTGTATATTAAAAATAACAAAGGCAAATATAGACATTTAGCTCTTCAGGAGAAACAATAGATTTTTTTTTTTTGCATTGAACTTTGCAGTAGTTCTGTGACCGGTGATATGAGGGTGCCGGAACATTGTAGATCAATAGTCGGATGACTACTTTTAGCGTGCAGGACCCAGGTGTGATGATAGAACTGTAATACATATATGCAACAGATGGCTGACAATGCTGCAAAGAATCCAGGTAGAGCCATTTCTGCCCATTTTGGTGCCCCAAGCATAGCTAATTCACCCAACACCTTGCAAGTCAGTCCAGTTGAGTGGTGGTCACCCCCCATCATCCTTCCATCTGATCATGCAAGATACCTCTGGAAATACAACCTGAATATGAACATCAATGCTGGTACACAATGCAAATGTTTATAGGGCAATGTGAGGAGTAGTGTAATGCGATTTTCTGTGCCCCCAGCCATGCATGGTGATGGGATAAATCAACCCATGGCAGTCCCCATATTCCAGGTCTTGTCTCTTGCAATAAAGCCCTGATTTACTATGGAAGTGGGTTGGTGGTTGGGCTCGGCCCTCCCAGACATTGACAGATGTGACAACCTCGTGGCCGCTAAAAGCCAGAGGAGATGATGACTTCCAGGCAAGTGTCTTCTATCCTAGATCAGCCCTCTGACAGCTGAATGGCTTTCCTAGCAGGAGATTTAGGGCCTGATTTCATATTCTCAAATCGCTGTAATTTACAGAAGAGGCCAATCGGGTGTTAACCACCTATGTGCTGCAGGGGAGCGTAAAGAATGACATAAAAATTGCATTTTCCAAAAGCAAAATAATGAATAAAATTAATCCTCAGGTTCAAATAAAAAAAGACTAGCATATTATAAAGGAAGCACAATGACGGTCAGGTGTTCAGTTCTGTACACGAGCATTGTTGTAATTCATTAACCTCCTATATTGGCTTTACCTGGTGATTTGGGAACCCCTTCTTATAATGCAGGAAAGGGATTCTCAGACTCACCTTCTGCACAGCACTGATTCTCACATACAACCCCCAT
>NC_092860.1:8092594-8114629 GCF_032062135.1 Pyxicephalus adspersus | reverse complement strand
TCTGATGGTAACATTGCAGTGGTGTTTGCTGGATGAGAATCATCTTACAGATTGGTTTGCTTATTTCTTTGAATTTCTTTTTAAAGAAAAGAGAAAAATGAATGCATAAAAGTATTCATTGCATATGCAGCTTTCTGTACTCCCTGCACAGGAGAATGAAGAAGCAGCATGAGGAGCTGGCCAGGGATAATCCAGTGCACAAAGCTGCAGTTAACTCATCAGACTCCTGCTTATCCATTCACTGTCCAATGGAAGGCTGGGGGAGGGACATGACCTGCAAATTTTACTGAGCAAGAATGCCAGACAGGGAATTCTTCCTCCTGCTTACAGCAGACTGATGTCATCACCTAAACCTAGGCCAAGTCACTGGACTGGGGATTATGCATGGCTTTTGATTCAAAAAAGATGGAATCTGCTTTAAAAAAAATTCTGTAATTGTATATTGTGCAGAATGTATTCAAGTCAACTTTCAGAATTAATGACAGGTCCTCTTTATACCCCAATAAGTAATATCTGCAAGCATAATATCAGATAACAATGCCAATTGGAATTAATTTTAGCTTGCATTTTGCTTGCATTTGGCTCACATTTACCCCTATACTTACCCCCCGGGGGTTTGAAAAGCATTTGCTGTTTTATCATCCAACTGAAAAAGCCCTGCAATGCATATGAAAAAAAAAGCTACAGCCACATCTGACTTCTTTTTTGTCTCTTGTTTTTAATTACCCCATAAACCGACTTGTCACGGCGAAGGTCGCTGCTTACGGGCAACCAGCAGGTATGTCATTCAATAATGCAACCTTGAATACGGGAGAGAAGAATGCGCCAAATAGCTGGCACAAAGCTGCGATTGTTCTCCAAGGTCACAAAAAAAAATCTCCTTTTCTCTTCTTTTTCCGGGCCTTGACGTTTATAATTGCACGGAGGCCCACGTAGGAGGGACGATGATTGATTGACGTTCCCGCCACAAGGCTGGCACGGCAATCAGGGCACGGGAGACGGAGAGAGATAGACTGGCAGCTGGTAAGAGCCAACCTCACTCAATCACCAGACAGATGGGAAGTCAACACGCACATGTCCGCGCATTTCGCTCCCCGATAACGCCCTCCTGCGTTCTTATCTTTAACTGTGTTACTGCCCGAGGTCCTGCTAAGCTAATGCAGATGGCGATGTTGGTAGAAAATGAACAGAGGGAAAAAAAATGGCTGAAATTGATATTTTTGTTTCTGAAGCCATCACTTTGTGCATTTGCCTGGACTGGCAGCAGATGAATGGTGTTGTATGAGATGGCTAATAGGGAAAGAGACGGAAAAAACGGGGAAGGATTGTTTGGCAGCCACACGTTGGCTCGTAGGGATGCTGGAGCTGGCACGGCTGGCACCTAATCAATAAAATCTCATAAATTGCATGACATGTTCATATCATTTTTCTTGTAGTTAAATCGTCAGATTTCATTAAAATAAAATCTGGTGATTCTGCAAAGAAGGTTCTTCCTGACGTACGGTGACAACACCTTCCGGGCAAAACTTTCTCTTTTCATTTTATATAAAAAAGTTTAATAAAAAGCTGATCTGACCATCCTAGCAATGTGCACAAGGTAAGCGATCATACAATAAACTCTCCCATATTTACACAGAATGGGAATATATTTCTACAGCCAGGGGGAACAAAATGATTTTACAGCAGGCAGCGCCCATTATATCCGCAGAAAACCTTTTTCTCTGCATAGATTGAAGTTCATTTTTAAAGCTCTTGACTGTGTTAACATCCCTTTTACGAAGGAATTTCAGCTTTTGAATCCTTCTTGTAGCTTGCAGACAATCGTTGAGTTATGTGTTTAACAGGCATAAGACAGCAGAATGACCGCTGGAACAGAGTTAGTGCAGAGCTGACAATTTGTGGTTAACAAGCATAGAGGAGGATAAGGAAATCTTACATATTGGAGCCATTTTTTTCTTTTTTTTCTCCAAAAACTTCTGCAGCCAAATTTGGTGATCTCTGAAAAGGAGGAAGGTAAAGATTTTGGTTTGCATAATGAACATCCTGACAAATTTATTCCTGTTTTCTTTCCCATGTCTATCTTAGATATTACCATTCCATGGCCATTAATATTGAGTTGTCCTCCACCTGGCTTTTTACAAGATTTTAAAAACCATGGGCACTTTTATGGGCACCATGGGCACCCTACCTCCAACCAGCCTCCTCTAAGAAAGCTTTCCGGAAGACTTTGGAAACCATGGGCCTTAGATTGGAGTTACAAACACCTACCACCCTTCTCCCACCCAGGTTTTATTCTTCAGGAAAAAAATGTTCTACAAGAATACAAACTATGGCCAGTAATTTGGAGAAGCCTAGTACCCCTCTCCCCCCAACCCACTCCCATTCCTTAAGGGAGACTTTCTACAAGATTTTGAAAACCATGGGCATCATTATGGAGTTGCCTACCGCCCCAACCTCTACTTCTCTACAGTTTTGGAAACCATGGACATTCATTTGGAGTTGTCTATACACACCCCCAACACCCCCACTCTTCAGGGAAGGCTTTCCACAAGATTTCGTAAACCATGTGGCTAATATGGAGTTGCTTACCTACCCCAATGCCCAACTCACACCTAGCATATACTCCTCTAAGAAGGCTTTCCAGAAGATTTTAGAAACCAAGAGCATTATTGTGGAACTGCCTACCAATCACCCATTTCCCCAACCCACACCCAACCTTAATTCTTTCAGGAAGACTTTCTTCAAAAACTGTGGCCATTATTATGGAGTTGTCCACCTATCTCCACCCAGCCTCTACTCCTCCAAGAAGGCTTTGCAGGGGATTTCCGAAACCATGAGCTTTCATATGGAATTGCATCCCGCCCCTTCTCTCCAACCCCCAACCAGCCTTTACTACCGTATTTGAGGAAGACTCTAGGTGGAAACCATGGCCATCATTATGAAGTTGCCCACATCCCTCCCAGACTCTTATTTTTTTACAGTTTTGGAAACCATTGGCATTCATTTGGAGTTGTCTACACCCCTTTCCCCAAAGCTCTATTTGAGGAAGTCTTTCTACAAGATTTTGAAACCCATGGTCACCATCACCTCCACCCAGCCTCTACACTTCTAAGATGATTTTCCACAAGATATTGGCAACCATGGAATTTGAAATTTCCTATCCCCCTCTGCCACCAAGCTGCTTCTCTTTAGGGAAGGCTTTCCACAAGATTTTGGAAATGATGAAGTTGCCCCTTCCTAACCCACACCCAGCCTTGACCCTTCCAGGAAGGTTTTCCACAAGCTTTTGGAAACTATGGGTATTTATTAAAGAGTTGCCTTCTATCCACCCTCCCCAATCTTCTACTGTTCCAGAAAGAGTTTCCACATGATTTTGAAAATTATGACCAATATATAGAGTTGCCAACAACCCCATCCCCAAGCAGCCTCCACTCCACTTACGACAAGAATTTGGAAACCATGGGCATCCATTTCATTAATTTGGAGTTTTCCACCACCCTTCTCTCCCCACCAAGAAATTCTACTTTAGTGTGGTGTCACTTGGGTGCCAGCTCTAAATAGGCTGCCAAGATGGCACCAACCATCAGCAGTCTCAGGGTTTTGGATGTCTATACAGGAGAGCATTTTACAATCAAATGTTGAAATATTTACATTTTATTTTATAGGAAGATTCAGTTTAACTTTCTGCCATCTTTAAAATAATTTGGGATGGATGGACTATCCTACACCTAGAGGGCTACCTTCTCTCCTCCTGCACCACGGCTGAGCCGGCTGCATAGGACAACATTGACACCGCTTGTGTGGGATGCCATTCAAGCAGTTAGTGGATTTCATATGTTGTGCCAACAGGCACTGCCAATGCTTCCCACGGTGTGCCAGTAATCCCTGCCAATCCTTCCAGCAATTGGAGAATGAATTCCTGAAGATATCTGTCACATGTCGGCATGGGCAGAACTGAGAGCCTAACAGGACTGTTTTATTGCTTTATATCCTGCGACCCTCATCAAGCTGGTTTATTGCAGATTGTGGGGGAAGGAAAGGACATTGAAATAGGTATCCAATCAGAGGGATGGCTCAGTGGGTAAGTCCTACTGGCTGTTTATGGTACTGCATATTGCCGGCCTGCAGAGTCAGTTAATGTTTATTGCAATAATTTTATGGATGGAACAGTGTGATACCCGATAAAATAACTGCATGGTGCCGGCACTGGGGGTGGAAGAAATTTTTCATTTAGCTGAAAATTCCAAAGCAGAGGCTCTGGGAAATGTTCTACATTGATGTCATTGGTGAATGAATAATGAGGGTGGTTCTATGTGCTCCTTGAGGGGGCAATTGGCTTCACTGATACTGAACCTGAACTTGGGGCAGATCAGGTCTTTCTTCAGCAACAGAGTTAAAATATGTTCATGCAATCACAAACAAAAAAACTTACCTAAATCTGCCCTCCAGCCTCCCCTTTATTAAATCTGCTCTCTAGCCTCCCCTTCATTACATTTGCCCCCTTGTCTTCCCTTTAATAAATCTGCCCTCCAGCCTCCCCTTCATTCCATTTGCCCCCCGTCTTCCCTTTAATAAATCTGCCCTCCAGACTCCCCCTAATTAAATCAGCTCCAGCCTCCTCGTCATTAAATCTGCTCTCCAGCCTCCTCATCATAAAATCTGCCCTCCAGCCTCCTCATCATTAAATCTGCCCTCCAGCCTCCCTTTTATTAAAGCTGTTCTCTATTATTCCCTTCGTTTAATTTGCCCCTCTGCCTTTCCTTTAATAAATCTGCCCTCCAGCCTTCTCTTCATTAAATCTGCCCTTCTGCATTCCCTGAAGTAAATCTGCCCTCCAACTTCCCCTTCAATGAATCTGCCCTTCTGTCTCCCCTTCAATAAACTGCCCTCCAGCCTCCCCCTTTTTAAATCTGCCCTCCAGCTTCATCTTCATGAAATCTGCCTCTAGCCTCCCCTTATTACCTTTACTCTCCATCTTTCCTTTAGTTAAATCTGTCCTCCAGCCTCTCTTTAATTAAATCTGCATCATCATCCCCTCTCTCCCCAGCCTGACTGCCCCTGGCCCCGCCCCTTTCATTTATTGGTTCTTTTAATCATGAAGGCTCAGCATCACATGTGGGAGTTACCAAAGCACATTTCTGGCCCCTCCCACAAGCCATGATCTGCCTGAATTATACAGAGAAGCACAGAGACTCAGTGATGATCATTGGGTCAAAAAATGAATTGTACATCTCTACACAATATGTTGGTGTCTTATAAATAAAGTGTATTATAAATAATAAAATAAAATATCCAACAAAAAAAACAGTAATTTATTTTTACTTAATAATAAATCTAAGAGGAGGGGCAAGAGAAGGCAAAAAATAGGCAGATTAGTTTTACCCCAAACTGGGGTAAATGGCCTTAAAAGCCTTAATGCTCTGATACCTCTGCATCAGCTGGTGGTCAAGTGGTAGCTTTGGACTGTTAAACTTGCCATTCTACATAAAAAGCTTCATTTTAAAAGCTGCTTGATGTAAAATAAAAAGTCTTAATGTACAATCTGGGTTTGAGCAGAAACATTTGTGCACAAGTGCTAAGAGATCGAAAAAAGAATTCTATTATTGGGCATCCATTTGTAGTCACTTTTATAATATGTACCCTAATGCAGGTTTTGATGTGACTTTCCCAGTTTACATGCTTGCTGTACCATATTTCCAAAATCTAATGACAAAAACAGATGAGTAAACTCTCCCTGTAGCAGCTGTCCGCTGTTTAATTTGCTGAGATGAACTTTCATCCATTGTATATCAGTCAGTATGAGCTGGCCTGTAGACTAGATGGCAAGGAATTGCATTTATAACAATTTCATTGTTCACACCTAAAGCTAAGCACTACAGTACAGCTCCCCCTATAATATAGAGAGAAAGAGGGGGTGATGGGGTTGTAGTCCTATCCTAGCATGACAATGCTGCTCTTTTATAGATACAATACAGTAAGCATTGTCACCCTAAGACAGAATGGATTGCTGGCAGGATCATCAAGAAAAAAAAAGGAAAAGATAGGATTGTCCATGCTTTCAGTTTACTTCTTTGTAATTGACAAGGAAACACCATTTCTAGTAATATTCTGTACTTGCTGAAAATGTACCAGTTTAGAAAAAAGAAAACTAATGCAGTCACCAGTGAGCTGCAATAAATTATTTGCATTAGATATTTAAAAAGCAATCCTATTGGCTACCATAGGGTTTGTAATCTGTATTCCAATCCATATTGGCAACCGCAGTGATGAATGAACTTCAGACTGAAACAAATATGAATTTGCAGTGATAAAGAAGTGAACATTATTAGTTAGAAGTCTGAGGTTAGTTTTTGTTGTATTCTGAGATTGTGAGATGCGCAGAAAGAGAAAGCAGCGGGACTGATTACGTACAAAGTAATCTGAGTTTCTGCCAGGGGCATCGAACAGCAGGAAAGCCAAGAGGCGGACTGGAGGAATTTCTTTGAAGCTTTGCTGTAAGCAGGTTAGTTATTCTCATTGTTTGTTGGTTGTAAGAGACAGGTAGGTGGGCGATGTACAAAGTGGAATTTGTAATGACTGAAATACGAGGACAAGAGAATATTACTAAAGGGGTTGTTAAAAATCTGATCCAAACCCGGACCATTCACACTGAGCTAAATATACAAAAGTAAGGGGGTCACCCTCTGTGAATTCTGCATGTTGAAGCCATCGTGTGCTAGGAAAGTTTTAGATAATTTCTCATTTTTATTAATAAAGCTTAACTTTAGTCCAAGCCCCTCCCCTGAGTGGCTTTTTAATTATCTTTACCCTATGCTGTGTGATCCCTGGAGCTAAAGGGAGGAGTTCACAGTCTCTGTAACCAATCACCAATAAGAGGCGGAGGAGTGTCAGGCCCCCGCAGAGCCACAGATCACTGAACTGCCACACAAGTAAATTTATCATTATAATAAATATTCATAAATAAACAATGTGTGTTAGGGGTCACCTCCCCCTGGCAGGTGACAAGGGATAACCTGAGGGGTGGAATCTAAGTGCCCCTGGTGTTCGAACACCAGCGCACCCTGCAAGGAGTGATGACCCAGTGACCCTAGTGGCCACCAGACTACTTTGCTGCAAGGAGGTCACCAGGTTTCCTCACCATGTGACTTCAGTGTATGAATGGCTATCAGGCTTGAACACAGCCAGTCAAGGCAAGTAGGTTGAACAGGCCAAAGTAAGGGCAGGCGGGAAACAAATTAAGGTCAGGTAACAGGCTGCGGTCAGGGCAGGCGGAAGACAAGGCAGAGTCGAGATCAAACCAGGGTCAAATCCACTGAATCCAAATAGCGAACTAGCTGGCAGAGAGGCACTGAGGATCCAGGAGCCCAGCAGCCAATGGCAGGGCAGGATTGAACAAGCTGCTGCTGCAGGGGGTGCCGAGAACAGTTATAGGAACGCAAGTGATGCTGCAGCTTGCCAAGCAGAAGCTCTGCGGGCAGAATGGTGATGCTGTGGCAGCAGAATAGTAAACTATAGCAAAGACAGATGATTTCTCTGCTTACGCAATGCCTCCAACACACTGTATCAGCACAATAATTCCCTGCCTATCACACTCTGTATCAGCACAATAATTCCCTGCCTATTACACTCTGTATCAGCACAATAATTCCCTGCCTCTCACACCCTGTATCAGCACAATAATTCCCTGCCTCTCACACCCTGTATCAGCTCATGCATTTACTGCCTCTCACTAAATACTCCATGCCTTAGTTACATGTGTAAAGTGCTTACTTCTTGGAATGCTTTGCCAATATTCCCGCTATTGCCACTATTAGGGAACAGCCTTGCCATTTTCAAAGTTCAAATTCACATTTCAAGTAAATGAAAACAATTATATTGTAAGCATTATATTACTTGATTTCTGAATTTCTACCTGCAGTTTTTTTTAATTAATGACAGGGTCTCTTTAAAGCCGGGCCTACCATCTGCCTATATATGAATAAATATATTATAAAATCACTGTGGTCAGAGTTCATATAAGCATGAGGATTGGTTATCCTCCCTGGTCACATGGTTGAAATCAGCAAATCACATGCATTCACAACGCCGCCTCTTAGTCTTTAAGTTCTTCAGGGGCGGGGTTCTCTTCTCCTCTTCATATTTTATTGTTTGTATTTGTCAGTCATTTGCATCCCTCATTTAGTGTACAACCCTGCAAAATATGTTGGTGCTATTTAAATACTGTTTAATAATAATGATATTAATAAAAACTTCCCAATTCTCCCAGGATCTCTGAAATTTGAAGTCTTAGCAGCCCAGATGAGATTCTAAGCTCTAATCATTTCCAAGGAAACCTGTCTGCCTATCTGATGTCTCCTGACCTGAGCGGCTCTGTCCTAGAGGGTAACAAATGACTATCTGGCCAATTATGACATTTTTCTATTTTACCAGACTATAAATACATTTTTTTATCATTTTAATTGCTCTGCATGTTCAATTGTTGCTGCACTAAATGTCAAATGGTAAGAGAGCAGGAAATATTAATAGATCTCTTCAAATGTTAACATAAAGCTTTGTGTGACGTTGTGGTTGGAGGAGTAACAGTAGTGTATTATACTTACCTGTGCCGGGGAAAATGCTGCTCCAGCCGTGCTCCCTTTGGTGCTGCTGGGTTAGCCAATAATCTCCTTGTATGAGCAGGATCAGATCTGCTTCAGGATAGAGTGATCCCATGTGGGCACCTTTTACTCGCCCCAATGCCCGTTTTAAGGCACATTTGTCAGTTGGTGGCAGTGATTGGTACTGGTTCTACTCACCATCGCCCCCATTCACCATTCGCCCCACTGTCGCTGTTAAAGGCTACATTTAGAATCCCCCCAAAGGCATGAAGAAATGGTAACCGCACAACTTCAACCACCTTTTTTTTTCAACTATCCAATCCAATGCACATGATTTCCTTGCACTTGATTGGATATACTTTGCAAAAAGAATTTTAACCACATTCACCAAGCTAAGTGAATTATACCTTGCAAGGTGAATATTATCCATTCCTTTAGTAAATAAACTCCATTGGCTTTGCCATAGAGGAAGATCAGACAATGTAAACTCCAATCTTCAGATCATTAAAATCCAGGTTTTGGTGGTGTGGTCAGCACTATAAGGAGCTTGGAGCAGCATGTTCTCCTGTACTGGGCCCTAATAAAAAAGGCTTGACTTTTTCAATGCAGGAAGTTTACCTGGTTTGGGGCCCTGATGGTGGCCCTGTCACAGGCTAATGTCCCTTCCTCATTCATGATCATAGAAAAAGGCCAAGTCAATTACATATGTGTATGTTGTTGGGATGTGGGAGGTAACACATATACATCAGAGGTTGGAACTTGAGTCTGACACAAGTCACTTAGGAAACGACTTGTGACTCGAGTTGGGAGTTTTGTCCAGCCACATGCAACTCGACTTGCAATAAGTATTCTGTAACACCGTCTTCTTTCCCGCCTTCCTTGCATTCTAAGTCCATGGCTTTCTCCTCTGACAGCTGAAAGGGGGCAGGGAGGAAGGCGGTGTTACAGAAGCCTCACTGCCTTCCTGCTTGCAATATCACAGACTAAGTACGACTTGCAAACGACTTGATAAATTAAGTATCTGAAGTAACTTGACTTGGGACTCGACTTGTAAAAAGACTATTGGACGACTTAATCCAACCTCTGACATACATTCAAGAATATGCAAACTCCATGCAGATGGTGTCCTGGCTGACTTTTGAGAGTGTTGCAATGCAAATGCTAGCCACTAAGCCAATCTCTGCATCAGATACACCAGACCCATGACCTTCTCACCTCCCCCAAGGGACAGTGTTTGAGCTTGGCGATTGGCTGGTTAAGACTTGGGTAAAAATAGAAAATGCCAACTGCTTTCTATACCCATAAGCACTGCATTTTCCATGGGCCAAGTGAAAGATTCTCTTTAAAACCCAGCTAAACTTTTAAATTAAATCAAAGAGTAAAGCTTAATGCTGATTGGAGAGCTCTGGCTCTGCAGGGGCATGTCTTCAATGAGACCATTTCTTCTATACAAAGCAAAGGGCTGTCTGTACAGCATGCAGGCTTGTAAGACCATGCAAAGCTCTTATTCTGATGCACCTGGGCTTATTTTGCCACTCATCCAATGCGGTGGCCCCAGGAACAGAACCACAATGTGGCCCCATTGATACCACACTACAGAGAAGGACCCCCACTATTCCTTAGGAGTCTCATGCATGATTTTCTGTCTTGTATATTCCTTGTCTTCGCACCACAGGACCCTGCTATTCTATTCACACGGACGGAGGAGAGTCTGACCTTGACAGGGCCCTCTCGTCAGTCGGGCTGGCTCGATGCCTCATTGTTATGGTAATGAGAAGTAGCAAATTAATAATAAAGACAAGCGCACGGATTGGGGAAGGTGGGGGCGCATGTCCAGCTGTAGAATGGAAACCGAGCAGCGGCCTCTGTGATGAAAGCTTCGCTGCTGGTTCTGCTGCATTTCCAAACAACGCCTGCATGGGCACCAAATACAAAGGGGCAGCGGGCGCTGCCAAATTCCAAATAGGGCTGGCCGTGCTCCAATTATTTCCTGCCAACTCAGCCGGCGTGACTCAGCAACCTCCAGGCTGAGAGCACAGCGCGGTGCAGCCGCTAACTCCACTTGTCGGCGTTGATAACTCCGTCTGGAGGTGATGTTGAGATGTGGCAGAATGTAGTACAAAAGGCCGCAGGGCAGTGGGCGTACGGCACGTCGTAATTAATAGGTTTTGGAAGCGGTGGAAACATTTGTATTACAGGAAAAAGAAAATAGATCGAAGGCCCAGCTTATTTTTGTATCACGTGCTGTAATCCATAACAACCCAAAAAATTATTTTGGGGATTGTTCTGTGAATTGGCTGCCGTGCACCTTTTCACCAAATACAGAAAAAATGGTCAGAATAACCAAAATGTTTACAAAGCAAATAAGTAAGGGCTAAATCATACAAGCGGTGGGGTTGCCCTTATGCCCAGAAACCGTGCCAACAGTGGAGACAATGCATGGGAATGAATGGTGCCAAAAGGACTCATTCATTAGGAATTGGCAAGGCATGCCATGGAGCCACCAGGGAACCTCTATTCCCTCTGCCCATCTGAACAATCCCTAAGCAATGAATATTTTATGTTTGCCAGCTTTGTAGTATTTTTAGTTCTGCTTGTCCTAGTGACAAAATATAAAGTGATAAAGTGTGAGAAATCTTTTCTTACACAGCACCTGTAAATATGTCGCTGTTGGATGATCTCCCTTTTGTCCTGTTCTAGTGATAACTCTGCATTTTGAACTTACCCGCCATCGTCATTCCTGTAAGGGCAATGGGTAAATGGGGCAACTATGGATTTATTAAGGATTTTAATGCCAACTGTCCCTATCATGTTTTTTTAAGCACATATCTTTGTGCAAATGTCCAAAAAAGGCAGGAAGAGCCCGCAAATAGCAGATTTTTTTAAAAAGGAAACATCCCTGGCATCACTTCAGGTTCCTTGGTACATCCCTGCTGGGCAATGGTGGGCAGAACAAGAAAAGGGATACCGTGGATGCTTTTTTTTTCAATAAACCAACATGGAGATGGAGAAAGCCTGCAGATCAAGGAAGAATAAAGAAAGTATAATATCACTACAGCTTTCAAAGGACAGGAAAGGAAAAGGAAAGGGAAAGGAAAAGGGAAGGAAAGGAAAAGGGAAAAAGGAAAAGAAAAGGAAAGGAAGAAGGAAAGGAAAAGGAAAATAGAAAGGAAATGAAAGAAGAAAGTTGTATTTCACATTTGAGTAAAGGATATAGTTTGATGTATTAAAATTGCTTTTTAATAAATGTTGTGACTTCCACAAGTGGAAATGAGAAAGAAGCTATGTATTTCAAGGGATAGTCCATCTAAATAAGACATTTTTGTTATAGGGCAGCCTAGTGGGGAAAATTAGCCCTTGGCTTTTTATTGTGTCTTTATCAGAGATCTTCCTGCCATAACGCCTGAATCTGTTCCCGTAATCCTGGGAGTTTTAGGTGTCCCATTTCCACCTGTTAATTCCTCCATAATATAAGGTAAAGAAATGATCTATTAAGGAGATGTAAGACCTTCATATTGGGAAAAGCAGGTGTGCCGACCTGGGACACAGCGGGTGTACAGACCCAAGAGTTCAAAAATGATAGATACCCCTGGAAATGGGCAGAGCAGGTGTACAGACTCAGGAACTTAGTATAGAGATAAAAAGAACCCCTCATAATGAGAATAGCAGGGGTACAGACCTGGGAACTCAGAACAAGGATTGTAGGAGCCCCTCATATTGGGCACAGTAGTGGTACAGGCCCCTAATATTGGGCACAGTGGGTGTAGAGACCTAGGAACTCAGTGTAGGGATGGATAGAAACCCTCAGAATAAAAAAACAGGTGTACAGAGGTAGGATCTCAGTGCTGGCATAGATAGAATCCCTATGAAGAGAACAGTAGGTGTACAAACCTGGGAACTCAGTGCTGGGATAGTGAGAGCTATTAATAAAGGGCACAGTGGGTGCACAGACTCAGGAACTCAATAAAAGAACAGCAGGTGTAAAGACCTAGGATCTCATTGAGGGAGGATGGGAGCCCCTAATAATGGGCACAGCAGGTGACCTAGGAACTCATTTCAGAAAAGATAGATGCCCCTCGAAATGGGCAGAGCTGGTGTAACCCAGAAACTCAGTTTAGGGATGGATAGAACCCTTCATAATATCAAAACCAGGTGTACAGACATGGAAACCCAGCACAGGGATTGTGGAAGCCCCTCATATTGGTCACAGCAGGTAGATATCCCTGCATTCTCAGTGTGGGGACAATAGGAACCCCTAATAATGGGCATATCAGGTGTAGAGACCTAGGAACTCAGTATAGAGATGGATAGAACTCCTCAGGTGTACAAACCCGGGGACTCGCACATTGTGGGAACCCCTCATATTGGGGACAGCAGGAGCGGATCCAATATAGCACAGATCACATTAACGTGTCCCCAAGGGAAAGAAGAAATTCTAAGGTGTCTAACCCTAGAGTGTCTGTCCTAAATGAACATTTTAAGTCACCACTGATCTTGCATTATACCAGGCCATGAGTGCATGTTTATATTGATTGTGAGCTGCAACATAACCTGCGCTTGCAATTAAAAAACAGTTTCCAGCACCTGACTTCATGCTTTCTAATAAATGTATTTTGTATTTTGTATGAGACAACTCCTATAGGGAACTGTAATACAGGCCATGGTTGGCTGCCACCCAATACTACAAAAAGCCAGCCATTGTCCGAGACATGACACATCACCTCCTTTCATTTCCGAACAATGCGTCCGGACGCGGACTCACATACACAGCTATTCTCTTTACATTTTAATTACCCAATGTCCTGTTTCAGGCAGAGTTCTCCGTTAGGCCATGATTTACAAAGTTTTCACAGCGGCTGAACTGACTGGATCGCAGATGGATAGGCTGATGATAAATTCTGTCGGGGAGCTGTTTGGGAGAGTCATTGTATACATAAAAGATGGCTACACACAGCAGGTGCTGTAAAGATTTACGGCCAGTCCGTGTCGTTGTTCACAGCACATCCACACAGCGCCAAACAACTGCACTTTTCTGTGTGCTGTCGGAACAAGCAGATGGACATTTAACAAAGCAAATGGAAGAGAAGCTTACCTTGTATGCAATGTGCACCCTGGGGTCTAGATTACAGGTTGCATTCATTTATACCTTAATGGACACCTAGCTACAACAACACCTGTACAGAGATGACCAAGGTACAAAGAATACATAATGGCCATGATTATATTAGCTCAGGGCTGTCCAGCTCCAATCGTCAAGTGCCAAACATAGGCCGTCACTTTCTGCCTTTGTGCCTAGATCCTACCTCTTGACCACTGGCATTGGACACCCCACAAGTATTTAAATCTTTATTTCATATTTTAACCTTTATCATTATTATCGCACATCAATACCACCCCATCTATTTGCTTATTCTCCCCAAAGCCCACAGAAAATGCTGAAGGAACTAATGAAATGAACTGTTTTTGGAGTGGTTGGGGATATGAGCATGGGGGGAAATGCAAAATTGCACATGTCTGGGATTTAAAACTAGGACCCAGCAATGCAGAGGTGAGAGTGCCAGCCACTGAACCAACCATGCCACCCTGCAACAGCATTTAAAGCAGACCTAGCACCTTTGGTTTTGTTGGTTTCCCTAAAGCAATTGATTTTACTTCCAAAGAGTCACTGAGCAAATCAATCAATTCAAGGTGGCATCATACGTGGGCATTTCACAGAGTAGTTGCATAGAGAGGTTTATAGGGCTATAAAGGTAACATAAACCACCTGTTTGTCAACAGGTAAGGGAATGGTGCAGATTGTGGGTGCACCAGTGACATCATCATCCATGTTCTTGATCATCACTTCACAATGAAAATACTTCACTCTGCTCCTGTGTTAAAATTTTGGGAATTGTGCCTGTTGTATTTATTTTTCACTTACAAGCAGAATGAAACTTGGTGTGAAAAAGCATTTCCCATAATCTGCAAATATACAAAGCACACACCTATCTTTTTCTTAGTGCCCTGCAGAAAATACAGGTCACCACTGCATTCTTCAAAGCAGGCATCAGTCTTCTGGGTCCACCACGGTCCTCTTCAGCTATTAGGTGGCCACTGATTATGTGAATCCTACATGCGCCATGTCACTGGCATCTAGGTCCATTTTTGG
The DNA here is from genome assembly GCF_032062135.1 of Pyxicephalus adspersus. Taxonomy (NCBI): domain Eukaryota; kingdom Metazoa; phylum Chordata; class Amphibia; order Anura; family Pyxicephalidae; genus Pyxicephalus; species Pyxicephalus adspersus. The sequence continues at coordinate 8,099,884 of NC_092860.1, read as the reverse complement.
CACTGCCAAGAAAAGAGCCGAACCATAAGCCACCCGGAGCAGCGGAAGTGTTTTTTGGCAAATTTGACTTTACTCTTGGCATGCCAAAAACCTCCTGATGTCTTTGTATTTTTAGTTTTCTTTGCTTTAAATTGTGTGTGATCACCATAGCATTTGTAGCATTTCCTATAGTGCCCTGAGATGGGATAAAGGGGGCCAATTTGGACACCTTTTCTAGACCTAAGCTCTTTGGTACTGTCACTGCCATTCCATAGAACCACCAGCCAATCGAAACAGTGGCCATTGCATGTATTAACAAATGTCCCCCAGCTAATCATTACCTTTCCAAGCACTTAAAAGAAGTGGGCAAGGTAAGCACATGCTGGGAGCTGATATTCCTTACCAAACCTTTAAAGTTTATCCATTTGAATTTGCACATTTTGCAGCAGAAGTTCCAGTTAAGCCCATCGCAGGATTGCACACAAACCTCATCCCTACCCACGAGTAAATTCATCCCTAAACAGGTTAATTCTTGTACTTGCAGGCTGTTTCAGTTGACTTCAGATGTAATAGAATAATGCATTTTCTTTCTAGAAAGTTTTATTGCCTTGTAACTTTTGTCACAGAACTGACTTTAAAGCAAGCCACAAAAGACGTCTTAAAATGCACCTTTTTATTCCAGGCTCTCAGGGCGGTGGTTTTTTTTTTATTCCCCATTTCAAGTGCTATCAGAAGAGCTCTGTCATTAAAAAAATGTCGGTTTTGTTCTAGAAATGTGGTTTCACAATGTTTTATCTGTTTTTTCATTTCTTTAAATTCTATGGCGTTGCAACGCCCCATCGGAGAAGAAAGCCGAGTGATGGAGCTGCATCTTTTTTCCATGAGTTCTCAATGGAAAAAATTCCTATTGCTCATAACAACTGGTTATTTGTTCTAAATTTTCTCCCACCGCTAATATTTAAGATGGAATCCAAACACAATGGGGTCACAACAGTTTATTTTAAAGCTTTAATTACCATAACAAAAAGTGATGTGGAGGGAATTCAACAGTTTGCCAATTGTAGGAAACCAGTTATGTGTTCTGATCCATTGTCAATGGATTGGATGTGTTGGTTGGTATTCAATGAAAGTGCATAAGTTATCTCTTGTAGGTGAATGATTCATTACATCAGAGTTTTGAGGATTGGAATGGCTGAATATCAGACATGTGTGTGCAGTGTTGTTGGATGTGAAATATTGAGCACAAAAGTGGCAAAAGTATTTCCACATTTTCAGTTGCCCAAGTATTGTGCAGACATATCGTAGATATCATCCAAGTGCAGGATATTTGAGATGATGACATCACAGGCAAATGGCCACTTCCTCTTTTAAATTTGGCATCCTGGCCATGCTTAAATCTTTAGAAGCGCTTGATGGCATCACCAGTTGTCCCTGGCATCAGGGGTCGCTTTTTTATGCATCTGTTCCAACTATGAGGATCTATATGGGATGCAAATGCCAACAAAAATAAAACATTTACCCCTAGGATAAGCTGAGGATGCAAAAGTGCTTGCCCCTAGGGTAAGATAGGGATTGGTAAATGTTTTCCATTAGGGTAAACTAGGGTTTTTAGGGTTTAACTAGGGTTAGAGCAGGGGGTTACTGAGTATTACTATTCCAGGTAAAATGGCACAGATTTCCACAAGAGCAAGGAAATTCTAATATTGGCATGCTGAATGTTTACTAGGCATTCTATGTACTTTATCAATAGATTCTCAGGTTTTCTTGCAGCTTAATGCAGAGTTCAATTCCTCTTTTATGCAAAGTGCATTAACTCATGGCTTCACATGTATATGAATGAACACATCGCAACAGCATGAATCCTACTTGACAAACTTTTTAATTATATGTAAAGTCAATCAATAAAATCTCATACATTTTAAAAGTAATTTTGAATATTTTTAAAGCTGAAACTTCCACTTAATATTAATACCGGATTGGGCTATTTCACTAAAAGCAAAATTTGACTTTTTTTTCCAGCTCTTTAGTTTAATGATTAATGACCATGTGCCAAAACATGAGATAGGTTGACCGCTGTGGCTGTAAACATGTGTGGAGTGCACAAATGACATTTGTGTTGCATTGGAAGCCGGAAACTCATCTAATTCTATTTTTTCTACTCTTTATTTTTTTACTCCATAAAACCAAAGAATGAAATTGTATTGTATCCAAATTTGCAGCCCAATAACCCACCTCTGTCTCAAAAACAAAAGTATAATACATCAAAGTAAAATGTGTAATGTGCAAACTAAAACAGGGTCAATATGGGAAATAAAAAATGCTCAGACTTTAGCAATTTGGGGGGTAAAGGTATTTAGGTGGTTATCTGCATTTGCTGCCTATTGAAGGCTGTTTGCATATCATCATATAGATCAGTGTCGTTTTGCTGTGCACTTTGCATGAAAGTGATAATCCTGAAACTGGCGGCAATGCCACTTCAGAATGTTTATCAATATTGTTGATGGAAAGGCTGTACACTGACCCTTGTTTTATTATTTCATCTCTTTTCTTTCTGCAAGGATGAATCAATAAAGAACTCATATTTCATTTCATAAAAATTACATTTATTTATTTTATGGGAGTTGTATCAGCTGCAAAATGGAGAGGTGATGATAATATTGACCTAGAAGGGATTATCTCTGAAATTCAGCCCTTGGCACTTGTTTGTAATCACCTACCCCAGAAATCACGAGCAACCCAACCTTAGCTTACCACAGAATTAAGTACTTACCACATAATGGGAGCATGGGCTAAACTGGGGTGGGTAAGTGTTTGCTGCTAAGGCTACCTAGGGTTAGGGCAGGAGTTTACAGAGCACTCTCATTCTTTTAGGAGATAAGAACTTGCCCCAAAGTAAGCTAGGGTTAGGTATGTTCTCGCCAATGGTTCAGCTAGGGTTACAGCAGTAGGTTACAAAAAGCTCTCATTCATTCAACAGGTTGACACTTACTGTTAGGAGAAGCTAGAGCTGGGTAAGTTTGGGCTGCTAGGGCTAGTTAGGATTAGAACATAAGCTAGGGTCAGGTAGGTGCTTGCCACTGGTCTAGCTAGAGTTAAAGCAGGAGGTTACAGAAAACTCTCATTTATTCAAAAGGTAGACAATTACCCTTAGGCTCCAGTTGGGTAAGTGCTTACTATAAGGGGCAGCTAGGGTTACTGAGTATTCCTATTCCTGCAGGAGGTAAGCACTAGGTAAGCTAGGGCTAGGAAAGCTCCTGGCTTTGGTCATGATAGGTTTAGACCAGGCGGTCACAGAGCATTCTTATTTATTCAGAAGGTAATTACTTACCCCATAGGTAAGCTAGGTTTTGCTAAGTATTTGCCTCCAGGGCTAGCTAGGGCTAGGATAGGAAGTTACAGTAGTTATTGGGTAAGTACTTAACGCTAGATCAAGCTGAGGTTAAGACAAAACATTACAAAGTCCTCTCAATTTTTCAGAAAGGTGTTGCCCCTAGGTTAAGCTGGGATTGGATAAGAATTTGGTTCAGCTAAAGTACTGAAGATTTAGAGAATGCTCTCAGTCATTCAGAGGAAAAACACTTGCCCCTGGGGCGAACAAGGAAAGGAAATGCTTGCCATTAGGACTAGCTAAGGTGGGTAGTTACAGAGCATTCAGGGGGTCAGTGTTTGCCCCTAGAGTAAGCAAGGCTTTGGTAAGTACTTGGCTTGAAGGGTTAGCTAGGGTTAAGGAAGGAAGTTATAGTGCACTCTTATTAATTCAAAAGGAGATTGCTTGACCTTAAGGTGAACTGGAGATAGGTTAGTTCTTGCCCCAAGGGTAAGCCAAAGTTTGGTAGGTGCTTGCCACTAGGTCTAGCTAGGGTTGAGGGTGAAGGTGAAAGAGCACTCTCATTTATTCAATATGAAATGGCTTGCCTGTAGGGTAAAATGGGAATGACTTAGTACTTGCCCCTTGTGTAAGCTGGGGATTGGGAAGTCCTTGCCCCTAGGGTAAGCCAAAGGGTATAGGTAAGTCCTTACCCCTAGGGTAAGCTGGGAATATGTAAGTCCTTGCCTCCAGGGCAGGGGTGTCAAACTCAAATACACAGAGGGCTGAAATTTAAAACTTAGACCAAGTCGGGGGCCAAACTTGAAATTGATTGAAAAAATTGAGAACGTTTTCTACCTCATCCATAAATAACAAAAACAAACCCCTCTACACACACTTTAGGGTTGAAAAGAATAATTTCTATCTATCTATGCAGGCTGTGTGTTGTTCATCCTCCCACATTACAAGTTTGTCTGACACTAAATATTTCACTATGCAGTCTTCAATGGATTGAAACAAACACAATGCCCTGGTGGTCAGGCACCATGTGATCATTGCCTAGGCTTTGTGTCACATGATGGGTGTACAGGAATAATGTCTATGTATTGCATGTATTGAAAATGATGATGTGAGGTGGTAATGCGGGTGGGCAAGCCAGATGTATTTCATTTTCTGAATTATTTGGGGGGGACAAAAAAAGGACATTGGGGCCAGATTTGGCCCGCGGGCCAGAGTTTGACACCCCTGCTCTAGGGTAAGCCAAGGGTGGGTAAGCACATGCAGCTAGGGTTAGCTAAGGATAAGGCAGGAGATTATGGAGCTCCTGAAGTGCCTGCCCGCCACCCATGTAAACCAGCACTTACTGTAATTTTCCTTATACATCATTTAATCTGCCGTTTAATCTCTTCCTCTTTTACAATAAAAGATAAAACTAAAGATACAAAATGCGCATTGCAAAGAAATGCAACAATTTTTATTATTTTTACTGGAGATCCATTTTTGAGTCTCAGAAACTTCCTTTGTAGCGCAGCGCTGGAAGAGAATATTGTACGGTGTCATTGGAATGTCTGTTTGTGTCAGTTTTCCCTGTGATGAGCGTTTAATGACTTGTCAGTTTCCAGATATGACTCGCAGTGTTACCAAGGTATGAGATTTGTCGAGATGACGGGTATTATGAAATCATCAAGAGTCCCTAAAATAGATTTTCAGCATTCAACTTTTAATTTAACCCGGATGAGGGGATGGAGGGGGCACATCGGTCGCCAGATATCACCGGCCTATTGGGTTTTCTTATCCTGTGGTCCTGGGGCCACTTGGCCCATTTCGTCAATAGGCCTGGGGATAAAGCTTTGGCTAAAAGTGGACCCTCCATCAGATACACATATTCCAATGTTTCCTTTAAAGTGAACCTGTCATACAGCTGGACAATTTCAATAGTGTATGCAATAACACATTCTTCAGTTGGACATTGATTCAGTATTGTGTGCCAAGTGTTTCTGAACTGCTCAATGTTTCATCAGCAGCCGCTTTTGTCTTTGGATCTTCTCTTCCTTGCATCCTTCATTGTTGTGTTTAACATGGACACCAACCTGAAGCAACTGTTGCCTGCAGAGAGGTGGAGTATTATGGAAATCACACAAACTGGTAAGAAAGTGATATTGGCAGCCCCCTTGGCAGTCATAGGCAAAGCCCCACACCAGACGATGCCAGGGCAAGGCCCTCTCCCATCATAGGTGCCCCCATACAGTAAAGGCAGAAGAGGCCCCCTCCCTCTGGTAGTCACACCCTATTTAGATGGTACTACGGGTCTTAGTTGGGTAGAGTGCCCCTTCAATGTTTTGTTCATTGTTTTCTGGTGTGCATTGTTGGAAATTTTCTACATTTTTACCACCGGAATACATCCAAATCCATTGCATTCCCCCAGTTCTTGCCAGAAGGCAAGTGGTGTCATCCGTGCCATCTGGAAATGTTAGAGACCAGACCTAAGGTAAATGTTTTTTGTTGACATCTGACTTTTTCAAGCCACTTTTGTTGGGGGAAATGGGGACCAAAAGAAAAACAAACCACTTGCCTTGAAGTTCTGCTTTTTGTAATAATTTGGATTGGAAGTGGGAAAATGTTAGAACCTTTTGGAACCATCAGTGTTTTGTCTTAATTTGCCATTGGTGTCTTGGTTGGCCACTGGTTTCTTGGTTGACCACTGGTGTCTTGATTGGCCATTGGTGTCTTGGTTGGCCATTGGTGTCTTGGTTGAACATTGGTGTCCTTGTTGGTCATCGGTGTCTTGGTTGGCCAATGGTGTCTTGGTTGGCCAATCGTGTCTTGGTTAGCAATTGGTGTACTAGCAGACAAAAAATATATTTCTGAAATGTTACTTGAAGATCTCTCCCCCTTCCTTCTACCCAATCTTCTTCTTGATCCCATGATGTAACACAATCCTGTTGTCTCATGAGAATTCCTGACATGAGTGCTATTTCCTGTAGGATTTTCCTTTAATCCCAATGCAGCATGAAGACATACCTCCTGTAGGTGTGTCCATGACCCTCTAGGCTCAATAGAGGGAGGTTCAATTGCACTGGGTGTCATTAAACTTAGAAAAGGACCCCAATGAAGAAAGACAAGTCTTTTGTAGACATTGCCAGAAATGAGAAGCGTAATGAAGCGAGAAGTTCTTTATTTTAACTCCTGCAGTGCAATACTTTTTCAGAGTTTTAACTAGCTAGTAAATATACTTTCAGAATAAAAATTGTATCAGAGCCAGGGATTACTGAACATCTCAAAGCTACACGTTCCTTAATTTTTCCAAATTACTGTCACTTATGATAACAGGCAGGCAGAGCTTCTTGTTGACTGTTGCGGGCACACTGTGCTCTTTTAGATTTCTGCTAATCAAATGTATCAGAAGATTGACATTTCAAATTTGCTGGAGCTTGTCACGATTTTTTGCAGCCCTCAAGCTTAAACCTGAACTCTAGTTTACACTTCACACACCCAACGCTCTCCTTATCCTGCCAAATACAAACAAAAGTTTCTAATGCACATTGGAAGAAGATCAGAATGCGCAGTAAAATCAGAGCGAACAATTATAGTCTGAGAGAAAGGAGCCAGAAAAACTGTTCAAGACTGAAGCTCCACTCAATCTGAAATTGGGGATCAAAAAATATATGAACTTTTCTAAATCCACCCCCAAAAAAAGGTCACACCCTATAAATCAAAGAAATAAATAATTATGGTTATCCCAGCACTGAAGAATGATCAACACCGGTTAGATTTCACTGCAACATTGAAACAAAATGGAACACAATTGGGTCCATGTATGGCCATAGGCCAGTTTGAAGGGTTGGGTTGTGATTTCAGGCCCGGAAAGTTTCTTTTCACACTTTCCAATATCTAAGTTGAACATTCTCACAATTAGAGTGATGAATCTCAACTCCGTAAATCATCCTTTCTACAAAGTGAGGAAAATTCTCTCCTAAAATAAAGCACTGGAAGGTTTGCCCTCA
>NC_092860.1:7979701-8090738 GCF_032062135.1 Pyxicephalus adspersus | reverse complement strand
TCAGTGAAACTGGGTGATCCAGTAAACCTGGAATGGATTTCTTCAAGGTAATTTGCCTTTTGTTCGCAAATGTTTTTAATCCTGAACCAGATCCATTCCAGGTTTGTTGGATCACCCAGCTTCACTGATGACAGTGTATCCTCCCAGCCTAGAAGAGCTTTAATAAATCAGGAGGAATGTGAATTAGAAGCTGCAGCAAGTCATATAGAGCTGCCTCATTTCCTGGCTGGAGGATTTTCAGCATTATCTAGTTTTACCCCCCACCCTGACTGTCCCTGGCCCACCCCATTGGATTTAGGTTATGGAATCCAACAGTCCTGATGCAAAGTGAGCCTGCCTAGGAAGAACCACTCATGCAGAACCCTCCCTCCATCAATGCATTTTGATATTTGCATAGCCCCCCCTAGGAGCCACCTTCCACCTGAGGGGTCTGGAATGGAGTACTGGGGTAGGGTGCCGGGATAGAACCCTTGAATTCATAGATTTGTGTATAATATGACCATAGATGGGGGACAGGAATGATCTGTGGCTGATTTTTGGATCTGTAACATTTGGTTGCACTTTAGTTACTGCTGATGGAAATGAAAACTGGATATTACATTGACAAATCTGTGATACAAATTCCTGGTGAAGGTAATTCGGTGACCATGCAGCAAATGTACATTATAACGGTGACGAGCAATTTGGCGGACTTATAAATGCGCCTTGTAATCAGATAAAACCTCAAATTAAATCTGAGTGTTCTGCTTGATGGAACACTGATCGCATTTCTTACACGTGGGCGTTGTTAGATGCATACACCTCAGCAATTAAACCCGGGCAAGTTTATTACCAACTCAACACTTTTCTCTCGTGCTTGAATCGCTTCTTTTAACCATTATTAATGACCTGTGCTGAGGTTTTATCTATAATTTTATGCTTTTAAAAATCTTTATTAAAAAATTATTGTGCTCTACAATTTTTTTTAACAAATACTTTGTAAAACATGAGTTAAAACTGAACTCCAGTCAGATAAAAGGCAGCTCTATTATCTTTATTACACATTAAAAGCATTTTTAAAAGCTAAGTAGGTATATGAATCTGAACTGGCATCAGTTTTTTTGTAACCCCTGTACAGCAGAGCAGTAGCATGAAACAGCACAATAGTCAATCATACTGATTGGGGGAGAAATAGGTCTTATAACTGAGGGCATCTAGTGGCAGAAAAAAGTACTGCAAGAAAAGTGTATGGATTGAAGTTCAATTTTCAGCAAAAGTTTAATGGATTGTTAATTTGTATCTTTTTGGTTGCTTTAAAGCCAATCTAAACTTAGTCACTAAATGAGATTTATTGGGTTAAAGTTCAACTTTGACAATAAGAGTGAAAAGTTCCCCCCCCAGCGGAATACAATGCAATTGTTTTCCAGGGAATGGTGCAAAGAGGAATACTAGTCCTCCAGTTCTTCTTTGTGAAGACCAGTTCTCCCAAAGCTGCTCTTTTTGGTTGTCACTGACCGGCCTTATCTCCACCCCTATGGTCACCATGATCACACACAATGCTAGACTAGTGGCCAATGATGGTACTGCATAATATATGATAATATTGAGGGCGAGAAGAAATTCGGTGTAATTGCTGCAAGAGAAAATCTGCTTGGTATACAGACAGTAGTGAAAGGCTACAATGAAAGAGAAGGAATGGAAGGGCCATATGTTGAGGGAAATCCAACATGTTTCAGCGGCTCAAAATGCTTCTTCAGGGCTGAACAGAAAAAAACAAGGAGGATTTTGGATTTTGACTTAGACATCAGATGGGTATAATACCTTCACAAGGAGAGTGAGCTTCTTTTTTTTTCTCTTCTTATCCTGCAAGTTCAAAGTCCACATCTTCTTTTTTTTTATTCATCTTTATTGAGCCCTGAAGAAGAGGAAAGGGGGGGGGGGGGTTATGAGCTACCAAAGTGTGTTGGATTTAGCTTAAGGTATTTGAATAAAAAAGGAGTTTCATTCTAGACATGTACAAGCAGAGTGGAGTTCTGTTTTTTACCTTTTATTGATGTTTTTCCAAGGACGTCCCCCGAGGACCCCTATAAATGAGCCACAGATTGCAGGAAAGACCTGATGAGGGCTCTTCTCCCTCCCTACAGTATGCAGAACTTTAGGAATTGATTCTTCTGCTTCAAGTTCTTCTTAATGGGCAGGGTATGGGAATGGCATGAGCTTCATATAACATTCTGCCCCAGAAGGTGTTCTTCTGGGATTGGGAAAGCTCTCACATGAACCCCAATGGAGACTCGAAGAGGCCATGCCAACACACATTTCACAGATATGTCAGAATGGTGTCACTATTAAGAAGCAGGACTGGAGCAAAAACCTGCAGCTAATGCTGAATTGATTGCATGTACTCACTATAAGGTGCCCCAAAGAGGTTGCAGGAGATTAACAGCCCTGAGATGTAGAAAACCCATAGCAATCATTTATGATGCTTGTCTTGTAAAGTGCTTGTCTTCATTTTGCAGCGATCCTCTGATTGACAATGCTGCGTCAGTAGCAAGGTCTAATTTGTACAAGGATCATCTGTAATTACTATTTGCACTGTAATGGCTTATCAATGCAAAGCACGCTACACTAAGAACATCAGAAGGTTTAATCTGGTTTTCTCTGATCTGCTACAACCTAAGTGACAACCCCGGGGGATGCATTTAGGGATAGAATAATGATCCCAAATACTAGAAGTTTGTTGCTGTTTTCCTTTGTCTTCTCCTAAAGCTGCAGCTAAATAAGCCAGTGAAAAAAATATACAGAAATATTAGTTGCCCCTCCAAGGTTTTGCAACATATCGAAGGAACAAGTCTGCCATTTTTGGAAGATCAATGACGGCAGCTTTAAGTAAAGCTAAGTTCACATAGATGGCTTTTTGACAGCTCCTAGGCAGCTGACAATCTGCAGCCTGAACTGCTATGCTGCAAAAATGAAATGGTGGCTTTAATGGGCAATGACACCCACCTGCAAACTACCCTCATTCTGTATGGCCACTGTCCATGTAATCTTGCTTTAATTGTTTCTGTTAGCATGTTGTTTATACAGACATAGGTGCAAAAAGCATTCCTATTAACTATATTGGGATTAGTAGAGCTGCCACTAGGTGGCAGTGTTCCAATGAATGTTTTATATGTATATTGTATTCTATGGTATTCTATGTGATATGGTTTTATAAATGTGATGTAAACCAGAATGGGCTCAATTGTGTCTTCAGGGCTATCTTGATTGGTAAGACTCTGTAGCAGAGCTTCCTGCATGCATATGTATACTTTAATTCAACTTTACATTCTTTAATACATTCCTAAATATATTTTTAAGGACAGCAGTAAAAGTACCTGAATTTGGTATCAGTCTCCTGCAGTTCCCTATGCAGGTGGGAGGAGCCGTACAAGGAACCAATTACATATGCTGCAGTGCCCATGTGCTAACAAGTAACATGCTGATAGGAGGACAGAGCAAAAGAGAGATTGGAGAGGGGAACTCATCAGCCTCCTTCTTCTCCTTTTAATAGCCAATCACTGCCTGGGAGAGGGACCAGACCTGCAAGTGTTACTTACCTGCAGCAGAGAAAAATCAGTAAATCTCAGAACCGGAAAGACAAACAATACAAATCTTTTGGCAGGTAAAATATATGGATTTTATCTTTGTAATTACTAGTTTTTTTTTCTGCTGTTCAGCTTCAACACTTTCAGGTTACTTTTCCGTCTTAATTAAAAATTGAGCTTGGATTTACAGCTTGCATCTTAACATAACCAGAAGAAAAAAAAAGAGAGAGAGAGAAAGAAAAGAATCTGCTGACGCAATTAGACACACAACACGCTCAGCATGCTCCGAATTAGTGACATCCACACAACTCGGCGTGTGTCACAAATGCTTCAAAAATGGCTTTTTAAAAATGACTTACAAGCGCAGACCGTGTCAATTACTTAACATCTCCGCCAAAGTTATATTGGGCTTAAAACAGACATCAAAAGAAAAATATCACTTTGCTTCTTCAGAAATTATTAGCTGTAAATGGAGTGAAATAACAATTTCGTGCTTATTTTGACACATTCCGGTGTAAAGAACGAGCTGAATTTTAATAGAATCTGACATTAAAGTGAAAGGATTAAAATGTAAGGGGGCGAGCGATGACTATTGGCTGGACGGTATGTTTAAGGGATGGAAGGGTTCGGCTTAAAAAAACAGCCTGTAGTAGGTGCCGGTGGCTAAGTACAAAAGGGCGCTTGCTGGCCATGTGGCTTACTGATCCTGGGTGCCCATTTTTAGCTGCTGGGCATCCCGGAGGGTTCAACGGCATTGGTGAGCAATTGCTGAAAATCTGTAGAAGCAGTTTACAGGGCACTAAGCACCCTGGGAGCATCCCAAAACTGCTCCACAACCTACCTAGCACCTTGTGCATCTGTTCCATTTCATTCCAATGATAGCCAGGTGTGACTGGGTGTCCCATGGCTTGGCTGGGAAATTCTTGGAATGGGTTGTATGTATCTCCAAGGCTAAGGTGCTTTGTCTATTAAAGCGAACCTATCATCTAAATGTTTACTTTACATGAAGGGGTAGACAACCCATGACGCTCCTTGTTGCTTCCTCTGCATATGCTCGATCTCAGGCATGTGCAGAAGGGGCTTTTTCCTACATTGCAAATTGCATGTGCACTCTTTTTTCCCCCCTTTACAGCTGACCACGGCACCCAGTCTTGCACCTGAGCTGTGCGAGATCAGAGGATATAGGCAGAATAAGCCAGAAGACAGAAGAAGACGGCTGAGCTGGGCACTTCCTCCATCCCGGGATGAAGGTGGTTAACAAGATGACTTGGTTTGAGAACCCAATTGAGGACATCTCGAGGGATCTGCTGAATTATTGAGATTTTTTAGTATAGTTCTGCTTTAAGGGCTCCAGGGAACAGCGTGGTAGTTCTTCTATGGAAAGCCAGTGTTATTGGTCTTGAGCTGGCCAAGGAAGAGTTGGAAGGGATCCTTGGCCACCTGGTCTATGTCCGGGTCTTCACCTGTACTTAGAGAGCAGAGGTGCCCTATTTAGGAAATCACCAGCAAACTGCTGGGAACTCAGTGGGTTTCCAAACCTTGAAGGGGAAGCAGGGCCAGAAAAAAATGCTTCAGAGTAAATTATTCATGACAAAATTTGTTTCTGCAGGACTTTTTTGTTTTGTATTTTACTATTATCAAGAGCGGGTACTACTACAGGTTGCTAGTTGCCCAGCTGGGCTTCTGTTTCTTTTATTTCCTGTATTTAGTTGCATATCGGTGCTATAATAAAGAACCCTTAATTTTTTTTTAAATTGACTCTGTGCTGCTTCCTTAAACTGTTGCAACCTGTTGCTACGAGCAATCCCCCATAGCAAGCTTAACCAAGGTATTGGGGAGGACTGATTGAACCATTGCTGTCAAAAAACACCCATCTGAACTTGAAGAGCTACTCCAATGTTTGGCTTTAAACTGAGTAGAGGAATGGGGAGCTAATATAAGGAACGAAAATCCTGGCGTCATGAAAAGGTCAAAAAACCAACACATTTCGGTGTCAAAATGCCCCCTTCTTCAGGGCTGGTTTTGTAGTAACAGCAGGAAGTTATGAGGAGAATTTACATCCAATTTGGAAGCTTGCACATTAGTATAGTGGTCATTAGGAAGAATGTCTCTTACATTGCTGGCCATTGGGAAGAATGTCATACTTACAGATAACCAAAAAGATCATTGGTGTCACTTAAACTGACCTGAGGAAGCAAAGTTCCTCTGGAGGAACCCTGCTTGAGAAATGCTGCTTTCAAACTTCAGAATGCAATTTTGAATAAATGGCACTGCAACATTATTATTATTACACAGTATTTATATAGCACCATCATATTACGCAGCACTGTACAAAGTCAATAGTTGTGTCACTAACTGTCCCTCAAAGGGGCTCACAATCTAATGTCCCTACCATGGTCATATATCATTTATACAGTCTAAGGCCAATTTTAGAGGAAAGTCAATTAACCTCAATGCATGTTTTTGGGATGTGGGAGGAAACTGGAGTACCCAGAAGAAATGCACGCAGGCACGGGGAGAACCTGCAAACTCCATGCAGATAGTGTCCTGGCTGAGATTCAAACCTGGGACCCAGCACTGCAAAGGCCAGAGTGCTACCTCTGAGCCACCATGCAAATGCGCATGACATGAGTTGCAGGAACGTGCTTTATTTTGCATACCGATGAAATACACCCCGGCTCACCCCATCTCTCAAAACACAATAAATGTGAAAAAATGATCCCCTTATACCTTGGTATCTGCCTCCTGGTGACATCCCTGGGCCTCACCAGGAGATCCTAGGAAAGCTGAATACTTTGAATCTTGCAAGAACTGTGTATTTTCCATCCTTTGCATTTCCAGGCAAGGCTTCCTTTAATCAGAATTGCATTATTTATTGAATTTTCTGCTTAGAAGCGAGCACCATTGAGTTTTTAATTGCAGAGAATAGAGAGCGAGTCATGGATGTTACTCCTGTTATTCTAATTGATAGCGCCTTGAATAAAGTCCAGTAGATTACAAGAGTTTAGCAGAGACCTAGATACAGACTGACAAGTAGAAGACAACCTGGGGTTCAGGCTATTAGTTCAGCACCGTGAGATTCCAGACTTTATCATATGGCTGTGAACTAATGCTCCGAATAGATTTGTTAATTGGGCTCTTAGCTGTATTGACAGGCAGGAATCAGCTGCGGATACAGGAGGCTGGAGCATGACGCAAATATACAGCGATTAAGGACTGTTCTCATAGAATGAAATTAACAAAGCAGAACTAATGTTTAATACTAGCATTACGCCTTGCTTTTCATAATGCTTTGTCGCGGTCAAACATCAGAGAGAAAGAAACAAGGGTAAAGTTTGGTTCTTTAAGATCTATGCATCATGCAGCATGGAATAAGCCCCTCATGCTTCCTGCAATACAGACCGGTCACTGCTGCCCCTGCCGATTGTACGGGGTGATTGGTCTTGTATCCGCCCACCTGCAGGAACTTGCTGAGACCCTCCCCTTCCATTGGCCCTTCTACAGACAAAAGGGTCATGTTATCATAATGAGATCTGGGTTTGCAATGGCATTTGGATCACAATACGTGCATTTATATCTCCTGTTTCCATCAAAGAATAGTTTTTTTGCTCTTTTAACTTTAAATCTTGTTCTGTTGGAAACTGGCTGCTTCATCCTCAAAATTCTTTGTCATCTTAATGAAATTGTGAAAAGCTATATTAAAGGGTGTTTAGTTCCAGGAAAAAGGTCCTTATATGTAGTGGCTGCTTTAGTTTTTTCCCAGACATTCTTTCCCTTTATAGTCACCTGGTGATCTTTCCCGTATAATGTCACACTTCCAGTCCTGGGGTGATGCTTATTCATGGCTCTGCACCTGGAAGAACAGCATTGTCATCACAGGATGTTAGTAGTAACCAGTAGTAAGTTCTGTAAATTCTGTAGAACACATGGAGAACTGACAAATCAGATTGCTGGAAATAAACAATTTAACAAAATATATAATTTTAATCCACAAAGCTGTGCTGAGATTTGTCCACATAAATTAAAGCTTGGGGCAAGAGAATGGTGGGACTGGAAACACAGGGCCAGCATGACAGTGTTTTAAGGAAATGTAGTTAATAACGGTTAACAACCTTGAAAGTAAAGTAGAAAAGGAAGGTGACTTGTCTGATTGGTGGAACAGAATGGTAGGAACCTCAGGGGATGGTCAGGAGGCGGGACCAAGCAGTGCTCATTCAATGGCTTGGTCAAACATCCCACCACCATCATTCTCTTTAACTGCAACAGTTTCATGTTTATAGTAGTGCTGCCTTTTTTAACTTTTTAACCCTGGGGAAGCCTTGAAATTACATTCAGGTCTTCAGGGAACCCCTTCTATAGTTACTATGTCCACAGCTCACAGTATATTAGTGTGGTAGTCAGTAGGAAGAATTCCTTTTAAATTGCTGGCCATTGGGAAGAATTCCACTTTTACAGAGCAAAAATGCTCAAAGTACAAGTAACTTCTTGCAATTTCTGGAGGAACCTTGGTTGAGAAACATTGTAGTGGATAAACCTGGTCATTTTGGCAACCTAAAGCTGGTTGGGTCACATGGTCCTTAATATAGAACCCAAATTGAGTGCCAGTCAACTGGTGGTTTTGCAAAGTTTCTCCAAATGATCTTGGACTTCATTCAAATTGTAGTTATTTGTGTTCTGGTATTTATGTTTCGTTAATAAAAAATGAAACTACCATTACACTCCAGTTTGGGTTATGTGTTGGGTATTTATGTTATTTTATTGGTAAAGAGAATGTTTGTCAAGCCACCCAAGAGAAAGGTCAACTTTACCAGCCTGGCTATGTATATTTCAGGACCCTGGACAGCAGCTGCATATTTCCATTGTAACCTCCCATCCCCATTCATTTATATACTGAGAAATTCTACAGCACACATAGACCATTCCACTAAAGCTCTGGCCCAACAGGAGTCCCAGTTTGATTTCATGACTGCAATCTGAGGCTTTATATCACATACATTATTCATGTTAAGTGCGCACATTCCAAGTAAGGTGTAAGTGTAGCACTTTAAGGTATTTATGATTTGTCACTGAGATCAAAGAACTTCCCTTGACAATTCCTTCATCCTCATGTGCTGGAAAAGCATTTCATCTGTCATCTTCACTAATCACACTGCAACATTGTAACTTCGTAGAAAAGGGCTAAACTGCACAGACATCAGGATTTGCAAGACTGTCCATGTCCAAGCTGGCACCCCACTTCAGAACGTAGACGGTGACCATGGATGATGCAAGAACATAGATGTAATTGTCCTTTTGTAAAGAATAACAAGAACCGCGAGGGGGTGTCTTGTGATCTATAAGAAAAGAATTGAAAAAGATGCAGTGTGTCATGCTTGGGGAGACAGTGCCACTAGGGGGCACAGTTTGCACAGTAATGGTGAGAGCCCCGAGAAGGGCCAAGGTGCAGAGTCTAAGCAGTAACCAGGTCCTCTCCAGAGCCTCTAGTGGTGAGGATGTTGCACTGCTGGTAATTGCCAGGTTGCAGTCCTTGGGCACACCAGGGTGGGCAGGAATGTACACGGTACCAAATCACTAAGCAGAAGAATTGTCAAGGAAGGCCGGGGTCAAGGCAGGTAGCAAGCAAGAGAGGTCAAGTCACAAGCCAGGAGTCAAATACCAGGGATCCAGGAAATAGACACCTGTGACATAGGGGCCACTGCAGACACAGGGAACACAGGAGACACTGGAAGCAACAGAAGGCACAGGTGACACAGGAATATCCATAGAGAGAGGAACACTGGAACAGCACAAGGGAATCAGCTGGGAAACAGCAGACTGGGCAACAAGGAGTTACACAGGAGCTGGACAGGGAAAGCATTGAATTAACCAACAGATGTAGAGGAAATGCTCAGCAGAGCTAGGGGGCTCGGCACTGGTGGAGACACGTTGCACGAACACTGAGTGCTGTGTCTGAGCTAGCTATATAGCTGGGGGCAATTAAGAGGATATTTCCTGATTGGCCAGCAGGTTGGACGAAATTGATGAAGCTTGAGAGTACAGGCACAGCCAGAGTCAGAACTACCTGCATATGCAAGAAAGAGGCTCCTGCGCTTTAGTGAGGGAGAGGTAAGTGTGACACAGTGACAAATTACTAAACATTTTCTAATTAATATATGAAAATGTTTCCGATACTAGGACTGATTTTCAGAAGGTCGTAGAAGTGGAAGAAGAGCACCAGAACGCAGTGTGGTAGAGGTGATGATATGAGTTTTCCTTCCGTGTGGAAGCATTGGAGGCACAAATATTGGTGCTATATAAAGGTGTTATTTCTTCCTAACCTCTTTGTAATACACAAATCCTTTATCTATGCCTAATGGGTCTAAATATATAGCAAGGCGGCTCCATGATCTAATCAGCAAGCTAGCGAAGGGCTACGTCAAACAAATGCCAAAGGTTTTCATTTTTTTTGCACAAGGATTGACTTAGCAACAGAACTTCAGAGAAAAACCTGCTTCAAAAGTTTAAAGTAATTAAAATGATATTTTCTCTGTGTATGTTTTCACCTAATGAGACCTGGATTGTAGCAGATCAGATGGCACAGGATGTGAAAATCAAGCAGCCTAGCTTCCCATATAAATATTGATCCCGGGACCCCAGGGACCTCCCAAGTAATTAACCAGCAATCTGTATCAGTGCATGGAATGGAGGGGTCAAAGGTGGCTCAGATACACAGAAACCAATCACCCCCTCCTTGTGTCACCGGAGCAAGAAGGTCTCATGTTGGAATTTCTGTCCTGTTTCATCCAAGAAGGTGTGCGAAAGGGGACAGCTGGCTGCTTTGGACTACGTTTATTAAAATGTTGATCTTGTTTTGATTAAGGTTTGGGTGATAAAACTCATTATCAATGTGCTTTATTTATACCAGTATAATGGTTTCTTGGAATTGGCTGACTTACTCTCCATTCCTTGATATCTGTAGAAATGTTTATCTTCACGTATGTCTACCAAGGAACCCAACACAAGTCCATCTTTAGGTTTTGACCCCCGTTACCCATTAGCATTCTTTTTCAAATTACCCATCTCTGGATGCACAGGGCATCAGCATTTGAATAGGCATCCTTAACTGGTAACCCTATTGGGGTTTCTACTGGGACTAATTGCCTGTAGGCTCCCTTGTTGTCCTCCTTCACATTTCAAAAACAATGGAGGGGGTGGAGAAGAAAGGTTGTGAGGATAGCAGCCTATGGCCTTTTGTCCTGACAGAGACATGGAGAGAAGTTGAAACACTTGGGCTGTAAGAGAGGCTGGCAGCCCTCTGGACCAGTCCTTGCCTACCATGCCCTGTCCTTAATGGTTTGCATGGGTAATTGTTTTGCCTCCAAAATAGGGTCATTTCTCTTTTTGGATCTGCTCCTGTCTGTGGGCTGTCTTCTATGAGAATAAGAGATGACATAATGGCAGGTCTCAACCCTTTCCAAAACAATTGTGGAGTGTTGTGGGAATCTGGACCCATTTACCAAAAGAGTGTTTGTGAGGTCAGGTGATGTTATTGGATCAGAAGATCTGTCTCATGTATGAAATTGCATTCATCCCAAAAGTATTCGGTGGAAGGTCAATGTTTGGTCACTAGAACTCCCCCACACCAAAGTAGTCAAACTATGATGTCTGTCTATGAAATAAGAAGACTGATCTAATACCAAACTTTTATTTATATGACATTTCTAATGTTTGTCCCCTTCAATATTCTCTCCACTCACAACTAAGCACCGATGCCGTCTTGTTTTCCACTGGTGGAAGGCATGGAACGAATCAGTTTCTGATATCTGATGATTTTTCTTTACTGCATCTATTGACTCGATGCGTGTTCCTTTAATCACCAATTTCAATTTAGGAAAAGGAAAATGTCCCAAAGTGCCAAATCTGGTGAATATGGAGAATGTTCCAGCGTAGTAATGTGTTTGTCGGTCACAGAAAGTGCTGTGTGAGAAGGAGCATTGTCCTGATGAAGAATGAAACCATTTCCCGCATTTCTGCCGTCTTTTCCTGACTCTTTCTCTCAGCTTTGTCTTCCTTATATTAATATTGGGTCACTGTTGTGCCTTCTGGAACCCATTCTGCTAAAATGTCACAAAACACGATGAGAATGGCTGTGAATTTGGACATATTTGATTTTTGGTGATGAAGGTGTTTCCAGTGACCGTGGTTTTGTTACAGGATCAGACTGGAAGATCCGGGTTTCGGCACCAAGTCATGACTTTTTAAAAAAGGTTCGGCTCCGCCTCAAGTTGCTGTCAGCGCAAATTTCCTTGCGGCTCTTTTTTTTGCTCTGGTGTGAGATTTTCCTAAAATCTCAAATTGACGCATTGCTCAACTTTTATTCTTCTCATGATTTCAGCACATGAGGGAGACACAACGGCATTAAACGTCGACTGACAACAAACTAAATGGCAGAGAGTGCCGGCGTTTGTCCTGCGTGTTTGGAGAAGTTTAAACATGGCGAGAGATCAAAATCATCTCACTGCTTTGTGAAAGAGATAGAAACACATCTCCCTATATCATAGACAGACCCCGTATGTCTTTAAGGAACTGGCCTTGCACACGGTGGGGACCGTCATGCTGGAATAAGAAAGGACCTTCACCAAACCTAGACATTTGCAGGGTTATACTTTGGAGTTATTGTTGGTGATATAATCCACAATTTTTGTTAACGTATATCTGAAGCTCGGTATAAAGCTAAATGAAATGTGCCAACGTGTAATGCATCTTGATGTTTTATTCCCCAGATATAGAGGTGAGCTCATTATACTTTGACTACTGCCGAGACTTTGAAGTCTGGATAGGTTTAGGTAAAGCAAACAAGTATTGGGAGGGAAGTTTTATGCAGATGCCAGCCTAGACCCCATGCTTCCCTCGTTCATCTCCAGGCTCATGTGCTTATCTCTCAGCTCTGCTCATCGAGTGCCAGAAAAAATGAGAGTACCAGAGATGGAGCAGAATAGGAAAAAAGGCCTTAAACCGTATAAATCCTTGTTTGCAGCAGCATCACTCTGCGAGTTCTCCGTCTCTCCTGATCTTCTGATTTATTGTGTGCGGTAATAAGCTAGTTGGATGCAGGGACATGATCTGTGTCTGAAATGTGCAAGATTCACAGGAACAAACATGGTGGGCAAGCTGTATACACCAGAGAAGCTCATGGCGTGCCTTGTAACATGATAGATTTCGGGTATTGGGGGCATGGAGATGCTGGTCTTCCCTCCACAGTCAGAACAACGACTAGAGGACATCTATAACCAAAAATAAAAATATATTATATTGCATCATGCTATTCCTTAGATGTAGTAGCCTCAGGTTAAGAACATATTCAGCAAACAGGCGTAGCTAGAAATCAATAGGCCCTCCAGCAAAACTTTTGATTGCCCCTTTGAAGTAAAAAATAAGGCCATAACTAGTGAGTTGTAAAGTGCAGGGTGCAGGGGTCAGGTGTAATGTACAGGGTGCAGAGGTCAGGTGTAATGTACAGGGTACAGGGGTCAGGTGTAATGTACAGGGTGCAGGGGTCAGATGTAATATACAGGGTACAGGGGTCAGGTGTAATGTACAGGGTGCAGGGGTCAGATGTAATGTACAGGGTGCAGGGGTCAGGTGTAATGTACAGGGTGCAGTTGTCAGGTGTAATTGTACAGGGTGCAAGGGTCAGGTGTAATGTACAGGGTGCAGGGGTCAGATGTAATGTACAGGGTGCAGGGGTCAGGTGTAATGTACAGGGTGCAGGGATCACGTGTAATGTACGGGGTGCAGGGATCATGTGTAATGTACAGGATGCAGGGGTCAGGTGTAATGTACAAGGTGTAGGGGTCAGGTGTAATGTACAGGGTGCAGAGGTCAGGTGTAATGTACAGGGTGCACGGATCAGGTGTAATGTACAGGGTGAAGGGGTCAGGTGTAATGTACAGGGTGCAGGGGTCAGGTGTAATGTACAGGGTGAGGGGTCAGGTGTAATGTACAGGGTGCAGGGGTCAGGTGTAATGTACAGAGTGCAGGATTCAGGTGTAATGTACAGGGTGCAGGAATCAGGTGTAACGTACAAGGTGCAGGGATCAGGTGTAATGTAGAGGGTGCAGGGGTCAGGTGTAATGTACAGGGTGCAGGGATCAGGTGTAATGCACAGGGTGCGGGGTCGGGGATATTGTACAAGGTGTAGGGGTCAGGTGTATTGTACAGGGTGCAGGGGACAGGTGTAATGTACAGCATGGGGAGTCAGGTGTAATTTACAGGTTGTAGGGATCAGGTGTAATGTACAGGTTGTAGGGATCAGGTAAAATGTACAAGGTGTAGGGGTCAGGTGTTTTGTACAGGGTGCTGGGGACAGGTGAAATGTACAGGGTGTAGGGCTTAGGTGTAATGTACAGGTCATATGTAGGATGATTAAGTCAGGTTTAATGTACAGAGTGCAGGGGTCAGGTGCAACCTTTAGGGTCCAGGGGTCAGGTGTAGCTTACATGGTGAAAAGATAAGATGTAATGTACAAGATGCAGGTATCAGATTTAACATAAAGGGTTCAGGGGTCAGGTGTAACAACCAGAGTACAGGGGTCAAGTGTAATGTGAAAGGTCTAGAAGTAAAGGTAAATATACAGGGTACAGGAATCATATGTAATGTACAGGATGAAGGGGTCATATGTAACAGAGGGTGCACGAGTCAGGGGTCAGGTGTATTGTCCAAGATACACGGGTCAGGTGTAATGTACAGGATGAAGGGATATAAAATAAAGGGTGCAGGGGTCAAGGTGTAGAGCCTCCCCTCCACTGATCACACAGATTTAAATGGGTCCCAAATATAAGCTAGCACTCTAAGAATGAACCCCAAAAAACTGGAGATTCTCCTAACACCTTTGTGATGTGGCTGCCTCCTCTACTCCCCCACTCACCTAGTAATGGAGAAGGACACAGTGTACGGACACCTGATAAAAAAAGTTCATCCCCAACGTTTTATTATAATTTAATTACAAGCGGGGGGGGAGGCAAATGTGTGATTGCTCATTAGTAATCATTTCCATAAGTGGTGAAGTTAATGAGAATGGCTCTTCCCACCCTGACATGATTGCTCTTAGTAATGTTACACAGGTGTAATTGCTATGTACACAAATATAATATAGTCGGGGCTGCAGGTGTTTCCGTCCATGGATGATTGCCTGACCTGACTATAATATTCTGCGCATCAAATAAAAGGAACTTGTGTCACTCCAACTGTCAGCGGATGTTATTACTATTGGCATCAATTCCACTGCAGTCATTTAATAAAGGTTATAGGTGAGAACAGGGACATTGGGCTGCAAGGATGTTTTCACACTGGTGAATGTTAGGAGGGATTCAGGTGCAAAGAATGTCTAGTGAATATGTGAATAGTGAAAAGATCAAGATGTCAAGGGAAATGGGTGGATAGAAGACTTCAGTCTCTGACCATCTCCTGTACTATGTCTGCAGTCTCTGACCGTCTCCTGTACTATGTCTGCAGTCTCTGACCATCTCCTGTACTATGTCTGCAGTCTCTGACCGTCTCCTGTACTATGTCTGCAGTCTCTGACGTCTCCTGTACTATGTCTGCAGTCTCTGACCGTCTCCTGTACTATGTTTGCAGTCTCTGACCGTCTGCTGTACAATGTCTGCAGTCTCTGATCCTCTCCTGTACTATGTTTGCAGTCTCTGACCATCTCCTTTACTATGTCTGCAGTCTCTGACCATCTCCTGTGCAATATCTGCAGTCTCTGACCATCTCCTGCACAATGTACAGTGATATGGTCTAATTTAAAGAATACATATACTATTAATCACAAAATTTTGTTACCAGTAATATAAAAGGGAAGAGATATTTTCCTGGAGAAAATGCTTCCTCATGCTTCCTCTGGGGCTGTTCACAAACTCAAATCACCTAGTCATGTGACCTCTGCTGCAGATAGGGGCCCTCCCCCAGGGAGCCAAGAGCAGAGAACTACAGTAACCCACAACAACCAATCACAAAGAGACTTTCTTGTATCTTCCTGGCATACAGTGCAGTCTAATTGACCGTGGCGTAGCTCATCTCTCTTTATCTCAGTGAATATGCCTGACTGTGATTCACCCAACCTAAACTGTACACGCAACAAGAGAAAAATATGTTCTATAGAACATTTTTCATACCGGCTGCTCTGCTTGTAGCATCTGAAATGCACAAAAGCATTTTTTTTTTATTCTCTCTCTCTTTTTTATTCTCGAGAGATATGAAGCTATGAATGAAGAGGTCTTGTTCACCAGGGGCTCTGGAACACTGGAACATTGGAGTGCCTTTGTGATAATAATACAGAATTTTGTTTAAGCGTGTTTAAGCATTATGTGTGTGAAATGTGTTTTGTGATAACCTTGTGCAGATCCACACAGAGAGCCACGCAGTAAGATCAGAAAAAAAAAGATATACTGTTATGTTATAAAAAGTAAGTACATTTCGTAGAATTCAAGCAGGAAAACATGAGATCGTCATTAAATCAGTTCTTACAGATCAAGGTGATACACTTAAAGATATGAAACATAAAACTGACTCAATGTTTTTATTGTCATCATTTATTAACAAAAATACAGTACACGTACTATATATACTCAAATATAAGCCAATCTTCTTTTTAGGTACCTACATTTACCAGAAAAAATAGGAAAACTACTTTGATTGGACTATAAACCCAAGGCACAAAATTGCATAAATGCCATTAAGAATTAACTTGAATAGTACATACATGGTGTGTTATTTTTTAAAATGTATTTTAAAGGGAAACAAAATTAAAATCTCATGGGCTCTATCTGTTTACCTTCCACTCCGCCTTTTTTAGAGGATTAATTATTTTCTCTTTTTGAGTTGATTATAATGGGTCACTTAATTGATCTCTTATGCATTATTTTTTTGGCCACCAGCAGATGGTGCTGTGTACTTAAGTAAACTGTGCAACAAGCACTAAAATTGTCTCAGAGGGCAAGGGTTTGTTATACACTTTACATGAGCGCCATCTAGTGATGTGATCTGAGTATAAACCAAGCTCTTTCCAATGGCATTTTCAGGCTAAAAAAATTAGTAATACTCATGTACATTCTTGAGTATAAATCATTTTTTTAGACTGAAAATGCCCTTGGAAAAATCTCGGTTTACACATCTCTACATCTCTACCACTGCCTTAAACCCACTAAATTAAAGACCTGACTGCCAGTAGATAAAAGGAGCAGCTGGAACCTGTCCTATTTTAACCTTAGATATGGAGGGTCTGGTGTTCTCTTTGCTATTGACGCCTTTAGTGTCTTCAGAAGTGCTCTCTAAGACCCTCAGACATGGATTACTTTGAGTCTGGTAAAATTACCATTTTTTTAAATCAATAATTTCACTTTAGGCAAATTGGTCTACAAGCGGGGTAGGTGTCAAACAATGTTCATTATGGGACTGGCCAACCCAGCAAATGCAGACCACAGACAGAGTTTTTGATGCTTTTTGGCTGAGGTCCTCAATGGCCCTCTTACATTTAGTTATCGCTATCTGCCCTCTTTCCAGTTGCCTGACACTCCAGTGATCTGGAACCCAAAATTTTAAAGATTTCTGAGTAAATGCCGACTAAAGGTCAGAGGAACCCTAAATACGAACTAAATTCTTCTCTCTTCATTACTGGTGCTGATATCATTACCCGGTCTTCTACCCAAGTCAGGTCTTTGGCCACCTTGATTCACAAGGCCAGACTGAAAAAATTCCTGCATGCCTTTATTGCTGGCCAGGATTCTCCACAGAGCTGTCTTTCCAAAAACAGAAGTAAAACTAAACTCCTTCCCTGCTTCATTTCCGGTGCCGGCATCATTACTCTTCTGTGTTCAGGCCTTTGGCCATCTTCACTGGCTAAGCCGGAAAAAAAATTCTAAAAACAGAAAACAATTTTTGGTGAATGCCATCTAAGACCTTTGGCAAAAATAACCTTTTATGTGGAGCTAAAGTCACCTCTCCTTGCTTCATGCCCAGTACCAATGATGTTACCCCATCTTTTTGGTTAGTTGGCCCTCTTTACTGGCCAGACTGAAATGACACTCATTCATTACCCAAATGCCGGGATTCTATACTGAGTCCTCTTTCCAAAAACAGAAAGGACTTTTGGGTAAATACCAAGTAAGAATTCGGGTAAAATGAACCTTTAAAGGGAAAGTCACCTCTTCTAGCTTCATTGCTAGGGCCGACATCATTATTCTTCTTCCAGAGTTCAGGTCTTTGGCCATCTTGAATGGCTAAGCTAGAATGACACAACATGTGCACCCATTCATTTCCAGCACCCTGGTATGGCAGAATGTTACACCAAGCTGTCTTTCCAATATAAGGAGAGACTTCTGGGTAAATGCCAACTAGGAATTTAGGTAAAAAACACCTTAAAAGCAAAACTAAACTCACCTGCTTTTTGCTTCCTCATTGGCACCACATCATTACATGGTCTTCTTCTAGTTTCAGGTATTTAGCCATCTTGATTGGACAAACCAAAATGACACAGTTCCCAAATATTTTCAGGGTATGGCAGAATTCTACATTAAGCTGTCTTTATAAAAACAGAAGAGAATTCTGGGTTAACGGCAAGTAAGACCTCGGGTAAAAAGAACCTTCAAAGCAAACCTAAGCTCACCGGTCCAGAATGACGAAGCTTCTGCACATACTCATTGCCAGCACCCAGGTACGCCAGGATTCCACACATAGCTGCCTTTCCAACAACAGGAAAGACTTCTAGGTAAATGCCAACTAAGACTTTGGGTAAAAAGAACCCTTACAGCGAAACAAAACTCACCTCTCATTGCGCCAGTACGGACATTGTTATCCAGTCTTCTTCCGGATTCAGGTCCTTGGCCATCTTGACCAGAATGGCACAACTCTTACATGCATTCATTCCTGGCACCTGGGTATTCCAGAAGATTTCCATGCAGAGTTATCTTTCCAAAAACATAAAGGGCTTCTGGGTAAATGCCAACTAAGACTTTGTTAAAAAGAGCCTTTAAAACAACTAAACTCACCTTTTCTTCAACATCCTTACCTGGTCTTTTTCTAAGTTCAGGTCTTTGGCCAGGTCCAGCACACATTCATTCCTGGCTGCTGAGTATGCCAGGATTCTAAATGGAGCTGTCTTTCCAAAAACAGAAAAGACTTTGGGGTAAATGCCAACTACGACCTTGGGTAAAAGGAACTTTCATAACAGAACTAAGTTCACCTCTTCTTGCTTTAACAGCAGTGCCAACACCACGTCAACCTTTTCTGAATTTGGGTCCTTGGCCATCTTAATTGGCAAGGCTGAAATGTCATAACTCCTGCACGTAATCTTTCCGGCCCCCTTGGGTATGTCTTATTGTGCACTGAGCATGTGCAGCTGCAGAATTTACTTTAGTTGTTTTAGTTATTTTAGGCTCTTCTGTTTTTGGAAAGTCAGCTCAGTGTACACTCATCAAATGGTTGTGACCGGTAGGTGAGTTGGTCCTATTGCTAAAGGAACATAACTTGTGCCCAAAAAAGAGTCATCCACTTACAATTTGTTTCTTTTTCCAGTTTTGTTCCCCTTTAATCCTAACCACAGTAACCAAGCACAGAAGTAAATGTTTAATAAAACATATTCATCTTCCCTAATAATTTACCCGCTGTGAGTGAAAGGCTAATATTTGGCCTTTGAAAAAAGTGACTTTTTTTATTATGTATAAAGTTTTCGCCCCTTGTGACCTTGATTAGCGCACATACACACTATTAAGTCCCATTGTGAAAATCAAAAAGCCCAGTTTTACATTTTTACCCTTTTGACTGTAAGTGCTAAACTGCTGAGAGGTCACATTCATTTTGGTGATTTATGTCCCCGAGAGCCAAATGACCGCCAATAAAAAGAATGTTTTTTGAGTCTACGAGAAGACGGATTTCAAAGCAGGCTGGAAGGGGTTAAGCGCTTGTTAGTGGCTGTTTTTTGGAGGAGAAGGGATGCCTTTCATGCGATGTCACTATGCACAATTTAATGAGCTCAGATAGCTCCCGCCGCTGTGACTTTCTTCTGATGAGACGCGTCAACCGTCCTGATCATCTCTTTTTATTTTCACCTTAATTGGTTCGTTTGCTTGCGATTGTAGCGGCGGTGATTCTACAGGATTCGCCCCCCTTCCTCTGTCAGGTATGAGCCCCCTTGCGCTGTCAAGCCCACTCTTCTGTCTTGCTGAGGGAGGACGAAAAAAATGCAAAGAATCTTTCGAAAAAGCTTATTAGAATAAATGTGAGTGACGGCAGCGAGACGGGAGATGGAAAGAGAGGACTGCGGACAGCAAAAGGCTTTAGAACATCCAAAAAGATCAGCGTTTGAAGCCCCAACTGTAACTTTGGATTGAAAGACAAACCTCAAAAATCTCTCAATTTAGTCCATATGTATTTATTCAGATGTTGCGACTCCAAATGTTATGCTCTGCAGTGGCGATAGGGAGATCAGAGGTGATTAAAACGATGCGCTACTAAAAAAAAATTATGTTGCAGCACAAATATAAAACGCGCATTAGTAATGGAAAGAAATGTTCTGAGTGGGATCAGCCAACTGGAATTGCTGAGAATTGACTCGGTGGATGTAATCAGAATGTGGCTTGTAAAAAGTCATGATGCGATAATGAATTTGGAAGGTTGGGTCAGATAAAGACAAAAGGATGAGTTTGCCAGCTTGAAAAAAATCAAAACGGGTCTAGATGTAGATATTTGTGAAAAGTGTAAGGACAGATGCAGTGAAAGTTGGATCTGAAATGAATTAAAAGCCAAAATCTACTTTTGAGCAATTGTAACCAATTGATTTTCCTCTGGTCAAGAGTTATTGAAGCAATTGGCCTCTTTGTGTTGGAGCATTTGACGCGAAACGCGTTGGTAGGTGGTAATACTGTCTGTCCGCATTAGAAGTATTAAAGTTCTGTTTGGGATGCCTTTATCAGCTTTATGGACTGGCAGCACTGGCACTACATATAGGAGTTTTAGGACAAGGGCACCCAGGTCTTTGGTACAAACCCGAGAAGCCTTTGGTAAATCTCAATCAAAATTAGTCATTTTATGTCTTGTGTTCACTTACTAGGGTGAATTAGCACCTTACAAGGGATCATTCATTTAGCTTAATGAATGAAGTAGAAATTCACTTTGCAAAAACTAACCAATCACATGCAAGGGAATCTACAAAAAAACATGATATTTCCTTGCACTTGATTGGATGGTTAAAGTCAGCAGAACTTTATCAGATTTACTAAGGTAAGTTAGATATCCCTTTCTATGTGATTAGCCTGCATTCCTTTGATAATGTATTCCTGTTTATTTTCTCTTTATTCTTTTAATTATTAAGTTTGGGGGGCTGGCATTAAGAACCATGTTGGAAAAGCCTTTCCTGCACTGTTATGATACCACTTTCATGATACCAAAGCAAAGATTTAAACTATATTGCCAAAGTTTGTGGTCACATGACCACCATACCTGTATAAGAATATCGAACATTCCATTCCAAATCCATGGCCATTTATTTTGAGCTTTTGCAGCCTCCACTCTTTGGCTTAGACATCGGGAAAGCATAAAAAAGTCCACAATTTAAGTGGAGAGTTTAAAAAAAAATGTTTGAAATTAACACAGAAGCAAGCACTCCCAATGGGACTTAAAGTGTTCAGAACTAAAGGAAACCAATGCAGCTTTACAGGAAAGTTTTAGATAAAGTGAAAGCATTTCAATTTATAAAGCTACTGAAGTTACTCTAGTAAAATACCAGAGATAAAATAAAAATAGCAAAAAAGTTCAAGAGCAAAGCTAAGAAATATATTGCTAAATATATATGATTGCATTTAAAAGTTTGCAAGGATATAAATTGAAATATATAACAATATAAGGAAGTATCCCCCACCCCAGCCTGACTGTCCCTGGTCTTTTCATTCAACAGATTTCAAATCTTTCATTAATGATCCTCACTATGATTTATTATTATTATTATTACTATACAGGATTTAAATAGCACCAACATATTATGCAGTGCTGTACATTAAATGTTGCAAATGACAAACAGATACAGACAATGACACAGGAGGAGGAGGGGACCCTATCCCGAAGAGCTTAC
Organism: Pyxicephalus adspersus; assembly: GCF_032062135.1. Classification (NCBI taxonomy): domain Eukaryota; kingdom Metazoa; phylum Chordata; class Amphibia; order Anura; family Pyxicephalidae; genus Pyxicephalus; species Pyxicephalus adspersus. The sequence continues at coordinate 8,069,072 of NC_092860.1, read as the reverse complement.
AATCTAGGAGATGTAGGCGTTATCATAGAATGCCCCATCCTCCGCACCAACATCTCCCCATTGGGATATTTTGATATTTGCATCAAACGCCTCCTAGAATAAAGCCACAGCTTATATTTGAGGGCTCCTGGGGCATGGTGCTTAGTTTGTCCCCCCCAACCTGATCTGCCTGCATTACTTGGAAAAGCATGGAGATGCAGCAAAGAGATCACTGGGTCTATAACAATTTAGAATAAAATGATGATTTAAAAAAAAAAATTAAATGAATGAGCAAGCAAAATACGAAACAAAATATAAACTAAATAAACTTTAGCTTGATATACTTTTTAAATACAATTTTAATTGTTCCTTCCAAAGAGGCGTTGACAATGCCAGTTAAAGGCAGAAAGGGCTTCCTGTTCAACATTAAATATCAGTAGGGGAACAAATTTGGGATATATAACCTCAAGCCTTCAATTTCCTCCATCTGTATGTGCTCAGGGAACAATATTAAGTTATTACCTAGATTTTATTTCTTTAGAATGTTATATTCTCTCCTAAACTCTCTTTTGCTCCAATGGATAATATACAGAAGCATATATTAGTTTATAAGCTTTCTTACTCATAACCTCATCACACGCACGGCTCCAGGACTTTTTTAGAGCTGCCCCGATTTTCTGGAATTGTCTTCCTCGTCCTATTCAGCTTGCTCCTACTTTCTGCTCATTTAAAAGAGCCCTCAAAACCCAATGCTTCAACCTCACCTACCCATCTTCTTCTGTCTTTTAAACTCTCACTACTTCCCACCACTAAATATCCCCCTCCTATTGTGTGTTACTTCCCCCTTCTCATAGATTGTAAGCTCTTCTGGGCAGGGTTCTCTCCTCCTCCTGTGTCCCTGTCTGTATCTGTCTGTCATTTGCAACCCCTCTTTAATGAACAGCGCTCTGTAATATGTTGGCACTATGTAAAAACTTTTGAGTAATTATAATAATAATAATATGAAGAAGAAGAAGTAATAATCAGTGTTTCTCATCCAGTGTTCCTGTAAAGTTTGCTAGGGGTTCCTTGCACAGTTTGTGACTCTCAGCCAAGTTTTTGGCGATCTGTAAGGGAGGCAGCTTTCCCACTGGCCAGCAATGTAAGAGGAATTCTTCTCATTGACCACCACACTAATATACTGTGAGCTGTGGCTATAGGAGATATAGCAGGGCTTCCCTAAGACCTGAAAGTTATTTCAAGCATTAAAAATGGCCAAGAAACACTATATTAGAGAATAAGGATAAGTGAAGCAAGTAGTTTTTTGATTGGCCAAACAAATCCATGTTGTATAATGCACCGCTATGAGTGTTCCTAAACAAAGCCATGTCATATCAGGAGAAGAGGGGGGTGTTGCATGACATGGCTTTGTTTATAAAAGGCTAGAAAATGGGGTCCTACAACAAGAAGCTTCCCCAACCCCAACTTTTACCCCAACTTTTAAACCTAATTTTTGCAGTGAATTTGGCAAAGTTAGAAATTAATATAAACTAATTTGCTGTAAAGTTTCACAAAATTGTCCCATTGAAGAATATTCTAAAAAGTCAACCTGTTCTGAGATGCCTCTGCAAATGAATTTCATCCGTGCTTTGACTCAGCGTGAAATCTGTCTTTAATTCCAAAAAAAACGGAAATCTGACTGTCCTTACACCCGGCAATCCAGCATCTCATTAAGCGATAATCTGGCTAAATTAAAAGTAAAAAGTAGCAAAATAAATAAATAAGAAGGCTGCCTTCTGCTAATCAGGACAGGACTGAGTCGGCTTCCCAGATGCATAATTGAAGTGTAGTGTTTCATTAGTCAGACACCTGCTCGGCACTGCCATATGCTGCTAGGTAAATAGTGTATAATTGCGGGAACCGGACGCCATGAGCATGTCAAGCAGCTAACCCTGGCGAGTCGGTCACCTTCTTGTCATCGGAAGGGACAACATGGAAACATACCTGGATGGATGGGGAAAAAAAAAAAATAATTTATGGAAATTCCAGTTATAAAATTTTGAAAAGGAAAAAACCTTTTTTTATAAAAAACATAAATGCTTTCTTATTTATTTATTTTTGGTTGTGGTTTTAGTCTTTTGGCCACAAACTAGAGCCTTCCTGTGCCCGGTGCACACTCCCTATGTTATATTTTAGGTTTAATTACCAAAGACTCAAAGTTCCTATCCTAGACTACAGAACAACTATCCCCATGTTGACAAAGAGACTGAAAGGGATTAAAAAATTAGCAAAAAACATATAGGAATTGAATCTAAGGTCATCTGTGTCCTTTCAAGGAGTCTAACCATGCCATCAATTTTTTCCTTAATTTCAACCCCGATGAAGGAGAAATTATGGCCCCCTGAAAAGTGTTGGCTGATAATATGTGACTTACAATAAATATGATTAAGGGACTTTTAGGATGGATCTGGTGGGTTCCTCACAACACAACAGGTTCTTATTTTTGCTTGTTATCCCTTGGAATGATTCTTCCTGAGAGAATGTCATTGATACCAGGAGGCGGTTTAAAGAAAAGTCACCTACAGGTGAGAAAGTTTTGTCTCTTCCTTAACCTGATAGGTTGGAATAGATTTTTTTTAACCAACACAGGTGATGGGGATAGGGATACACCCCGTTACCTTCTTCATGAGATCACAGATGGAAATAAAAACCTGTCTGAAGTTCTCACCCGAAATCAAACATTTTGTCTGTAGTTGAGTTTTAATTAAAAACCAAGAGTACATATGGAAAGATCTGTGTTGAAAGTTTACTTGTGAAAATATTGAAATATAAAAGATTTTGCATAAGAGGTTAGAACGCTGGCATTTGCAGGGCTGGGTCCCAGGAATCTCGACTAGGACACTATCTGCATGGAGTTTGCAGGTTCTTCTCGTGTTTGTGTGGATTTCCTCCAGGTACTCTGGTTTCCTCCCACATCCCAAAAAACATGAATTAGGATAATTGTCTTCCCCCAAATTGCCCTTAAACTGTAGTAATGACATATGACCATGGTAGGGACATTGTGAGCCTGTTTGAGGGACAGCTAGTGACATGACTATGGAGTTTGTACAGCGCTGTGTAATATGTTGGAGCTATATAAATATTGTGTAATAATAGTAATACAGATAATTTATATAAGGCTAAAATGTCCTTTCAAAGTCACACTTCCCCTTTTCATCAATGATAATAAAAATGGCAGCAACAAATCTGGTCCACCATTAAATTGTGCTCAACTCATGTACAAGTGCTTTCCCAGTGCTATATGGTGCCCATCCAACTTTCTGCGTTTGATGCCAGATGTTCACCCACGTGGTCGGCCACACCTGGGTTCCATTCTCCGTATTTGGTTGTTGTGTCTGGATTTTGGTGTGAAGTTTTTGGACTCCTGGACACAACGATTCCTCACCTTATACTCAGGGACACCACAATAGCCTTCCTCAACCCCTAAAACTGCTACTTTCACTTCCAACCAATTTCAGCATTTGGGCCACATCTTGATGGTAGCCAAACAAACCTTAGCCAGAGCCTGGCTATTGCCCTTTTTGATATACTTTAAGGTAAACACTGGACGCTTGCTTTGGAGAAACAAACAGCTCAACTCAACTGGAAAACAAAGAGTATCATGGGAGAACCTGGGTAATCCATAAACTGGTAATGTTTTAGTTTGCAAATGTTTTCAGTACTGAACCAAATATATTCCAGGTTTTCTGGATCACCCAGGTTCTCCTATGATAGATTATCTTCTCCAGTCTCAAAGAGCTTTAATAAATTAGACTCAATGGGCCTGATTTATTAAAGCTCTCCAAGGCAGGAGAGGATACACTTTCATCAGTGAAGCTGGGTAGCTTCCTAAAATGAATTTGCTTTTTGTTAGCAAATGTTTTCAATCCGGGACCAGATCCATTCCAGGTTTGAGGATCATCCAGCTTCACTGATAAAAGTGTATCCTCTCCAGCCTTGGAGAGCTTTAATAAATTAGCCTCAATGGGTCTAAAATTACTTCCATAATCACCTGGGACTATTAAATTCCTCCCATCATTCTTTGATTACGGGTTGCTATCCACGAGCACCAACACCAGCATCCCCCATTCCCATCATTCCCCCTTGAGTTGGGATTGGGTTACTTTTCTCCCTCCTTGTTTTTATCTGCCTTGGCTTTATTTGTTTGTTTTTTCTCTTTTCAGTGTATTTATCCTTTGAGCCTCTTTTCCCAGTTATACTTGGTGTGCATGGGCTGCTTTGCTCTAAAGCGGAACTAAACCCAACAATACGCACCTGTCCCTGTTCCCCCACAGGGTGGCGCTATCTTCTTTTTTAACGATCTTTGGCCATCTTGATTGGACGGCCTGGGATGATGTAACTCCCATGAGGAAGCCAGGATCAAAGCAGACACTGTGCATGCAGTCCTCAGCCAGCAGGGGGCCCCTACAGCAGCGGCTTACAGGCAAGGACTGGGCGAGCTGATGTTGGGCCCCCTGCTGGCTGGGGACTGTCCGGGGTCCCTCGTGCAGCTGCACCACATTATGTCCGCCCCTGGCTACAACCCCATCTCTAATTCACATTCTGATTTTTACTTTCTATATATCTTTATATATACAATCTTTTTCTCTTTGTATCCTAAAATCTTCAAAAAAAAGTTTTAAAAATACTGCCCCCACAGTTCTCACTTTGGAGAGACTTAGATTGTATTATAAAGTCATGGAGTGGCTTCATTAGTGTAACATTTCCCTTAAATCATTTTTAAAGGAACGTTCACCATTCTATTGCTTTGTAGTTCCATATTTTAATATTGCATTCCATGCGGCTTCAGGGTGAAGTTTACTATAGAGTATAAAAGAATGTATTGACACATCGCAAAGTTTAAAAATAGTCTCAGTATATTTATATTAATATCTCCGCAGATTAAAGGGACTCTTGGCAATGCTGCTTAAAGTTTTTGATTTATTGCTCACAAATCATTGTTGCAAACCTTGTTTCCTGTCTGTGAATGATCTGCAATGACTTAAGGAATAAAACATCTGTGTGCAGAACACCTGTACACCCCGACATCGGAGGATTCCCAACATTCCCAGCCATTGCTCTAAGTACGGCTCGCCAAATATGGAAACGTCATATTGATAAAACAGGAGCAGCGGATGACCTATTGGCCTCACCTTCCTCCCACTGCTACAAGAACGGCTGTCTGATCACCGGTCCATCGTGAGATGTTTTTATAGAGTTTTCAAAGCTGCTGAGATTTCTATGAGACCCTGAGGAATCTCGAATGTAAAACCTGCGCATGGCTGGACTCCATGATATTGGCCCAATGGTGCTTTGGAGTTCAGCTTGCAACCTGAAAATTTGGGGAATTTTTGCTTTGTGCCGAGTCAATTCATCTGCTGCCTTGTAAATAACTTTACTTATAAGTGAACAATTTGTGTTTTAACTTGGAGCGTAGAGAAGGGTTAGATCAGGGATCCTCAGCCAGGGGTCCTCCAGAGGTTGCTGGGGGTTCCGTGGGCAATGAGCAATTTGCACCTCTCAGGTCAGTTTAGGTGACACCAATGATCTTTTTGGCTATCTGTAAGGGTGACATTCTTCCCAATGGCCAGCAATGTAAGAGGAATTCTTCCCACTGACCACCAAACTAATATACTGTGAGCTGTGGCTATAGTAATTATAGTTGGGGTTCTCTGAGGACCTGAACATTATTTCAAGGGTTCCCCAATGATAAAAAGGTGAATAAGGGCAAAGTTTTTATTGTTGTCTGAGTCCGCTTCAGGGAATCTCATCCAACTATTTGTCGGATGATGTATTAACCCTAAATGATAGAAAGCTGGAGAGCAGATTAATATATGGGAAGGCTGAAGGGTAGATTTAATGAAAGGGAGGCTGGGGGTAGATTTAATGATGGGGGCCCCGGTGGTAGATTTATTGATGGGAGGGCCGGGGGGTAGATTTATTGATGGGGGTGGTTTAGATTTTATGATGGGAGTGCGGGGGGGTAGATTTAATGAAGAGGGGTCCAGGGGGTAGATTTAATGATGGGAGCGTCGGGGCGGGGGGATTTATTAAAGGGAGGCCGGGGGTAGATTTAATGAAGGGTGGCCAGGGGGTAGTTTTAATCATGGGTGTGCCGGGGGGGGAGATTATTTATTGAAAGGGAGGCCGGGGGTAGATTTATTGACGGGAGGGCTGGGGGAAATTAGATTTATTGATGGGCGTGCCAGGGGCAGGGGGTAGATTTCATAAAGGGGAGGTCAGGGGGTAGATTTAATAATGGGAGTGCCAGGGGTATACTTAATGATGGGAGGGCCTGGGGGGTAGATTTATTGATGGCGGGGCCAGGAGGTAGATTTAATAAGGGGAGGGTGGGGGTATATTTATTGATGGGAGGGCCAGGGGGAGATTTAATAAAGGAAAGGCTGGTGGGCAGATTTAAGAAAGCGGAGACTGGAGTTTACTTTTATTACAATTGCAATTTTCTCTGTGTGGGAGGGGCTAAACATAAAGAAGAATTCCCAGCAATCAATAGTTCTCTCCTGAACTTTCTGATTTCTGCAACTTTTTTTGTTCCATAAATCACAAAACCCCTGTGACAACCAGCAGTGGGCAGGGGCAGAACGAGGCCGGGAATAAAAGAAGACGAGTAAATAAATACAAATGAATCAGTGAACAAACAAAGAATGTACAGTGTACAATGTAACAAATGTGATTGCTGCAGCTCCGCCCACAGCGCTTACCTTCACACCGCAGAATGATGATTTTGTTCCCTTTCTAGTTTCAAATCATTAATCGTCAAAGTGTTTCCATTTCTATATTTTGCTAAACACAAACAAGAAATATGAGATTTTATTTATGCGTTATTGATTTAGAATAAGTTTCCTCGTGAATTCTAATCGCGTTCTGACGGATTCGGCTACAAGTGAATTTGTTGCGTCCTTTGAGGGATTGCTGCAGACTGGGACGCTGCACCGCCTATAACTGAACCCAATGCCTACAGATATTGAATTGCAAATGTCTTTATTGGGTACGCCATTGTAGTCTAGTTGCAGTCGATGTCCTTGCATCGTCGCAATGATCCACAGCAGAGAAGTATCGCCTGTATGCTGATCTCCCCATCTGAGAATGCCAATTGCCTGGCCATTGTGCCAAAGCAGAGCTTTTCCTGTTTGAATTTTCTGCATTTAAATTTTGTGATTCCTAAATGATGAGGCTCACAGTGGCAGCTCTGAGATAGGTGGTGGAATAAGTCATGTGTTTTCATTCACTGTCATTGGAAATGGGAAGATCAAGTGACTTGCACAAAGATTTTTTTATGCTACAACTAAATGTTTGAAAAATTAGAATAATATTCCATGCAGTATGAATGGGTTGGACTTGAAGTCTATGACTGCCAATTTTTTTTGTCAATTAATAACCACTAAATAAAAATGGTATAATCAAAAATATAGTGGGAGAATGTGAGTGCTATGAGTTAGAAGGACTTGTGGGCATGTGTCCCAAATGAGAAAAGTTTATTTAACTCTATTTAAGGAAACATGTTTCCAAATCCACCTGTTGACTGTTTTGAGTTTTTAAGCCCCTAAAGATGGTGTTGTCACTAAATTTGTTCAGTAGGGATGGGGGATTGGGGGGTTATGAGAGTTGAATGAACCCCTATCCCTTACATGGACCCTCTCCATACAATACTAATAAAGCATCAGGCCCGGTATGAATTGGAAGGGAGTATATAAACTGCTGCCCACCCTTTTCCTGACCAACCAGACTCCAATAGGCCTGGTATGGGCAGGCGAGTCACTAGTTACCCCCACCTATTTCCTGGGAAATAATGACTACAATGGGGCTTATTTTCAGTATTGGGGACCTAATATCTTTAATAAAAATGTAAAAAAAACAAAAAACACATCAATGTGTAAGCACTATATTTCAATGATGTGTGTATAAACTTGTTACATTGTTACTCCTCAGCTGCAGCTAGTAAGTGTCCGCACACTATACAATAAGTTAGATTTTGTCATAATTGGGCATATTAAAATTTTGCCAAATTTTTGGGTGTCCTTGTCAAATTTCATTTAAAGGAATATTACTAATCAATTAAGGACAAAACCCTACAGTCAAAGCATTTGAATGCTAATTTCTTAAATTCTGATGCAAATTAACCCAACCAACTTTTTACCACTTATACTTTAAATCAGCAGTCGCCAAGTTTTGGTGGTTTGTGGGACCATAATATAATATATATATTTCACTTGGGACTTGTTCCCCATGACCCTGTACTTCTTTCTTCCCCAGGCTATTACCATTTCTTTTAATTTACAGACTTTACATTAAACTCAAAAAGTCTATGGCCATAGATTTCAATGTAAATTAGATCCATGGGGGCCATAGAAGCATTGGGGCTTGTTTAGACGGGTGATGGGAACCGCGGTCCCTGAGCTCCAACCATAATGTATGTCAATTCCTAAAAATTGAGTAATTAAAATTCGATGAAGAGTACTGAACTCCTTACTAGCCCCCTATTCATTCACTATGGGTGGGTGAGTGGCTACATGGAGTGTTTCACCATGGGTATGGTTTCTGGACATAACGTAGCATTAGTTGTACCACAGCCGAAGTTGTGCGAACCATCTGGAAATAAAATGTTAAAAATGGAAATAATTATCTATCTATCTATCTATCTATCTATCTATCTATCTATCTATCTGGGGGGATTTTTCTATCCGGTCAGAAAGGTAAGTGGGACAAGAACTGGGGAGAGATTTGAAGGCAAAGCACAGGAGATGAATTTGATTCTAAGGTGAAATGGAAGCCAATGAAGAGAACTACAAAGAGATGAGTTTAGCTGCAGCGTTCATATTAGATTGTAGAGGAGAGAGTCGGGTTAGTGGAATACCAGAGAGGAGGAGGTTACAGTAGTCCATATATATAAAATTGTATGTATGTATGTGTGTATGGTTCACCACCACTCAAAAACACATGGAGACATTTCAACCAAACTTGCCATACATATGACTGAGACTCATGTGAGTGGACCTGTCATCTTTGTACAGCGCTGTGCTTTATGTCAGAGCTATATTTGGATGAAAAACATGGAGACATTTCAACCAAACTTGCTATGTTCCACCATCACTAGGAAACGCATAGAGACATTTAAACCAAACTTGCTGGACATGTGACACTGCTGATCTTTGTGGTATATGTCAGAGCTATATAAATGTATAATAATAATAGTGTGTGACTGTGGGGGGGACATTAGAGTGTCAGCTCCTCTGTACAGAGACTCAGTGTTTCATTGTACAGTACTATGGTATATGTCAGAACTATATAAATCTATATATATAAAATTGGATGTATGTGTGTATGTCATCACTAGGAAATGCATCGAGACATTTAAACCAAACTTGCTAGACATATGATTCGTGTGAGTGCACCGATTATCTTTGTACAGCGCTGTGGTATATGTCAGAGGTATATTTGCATGTATGTATGTGTGTGTGTGTGTGTATGTATTGCTCAGTGACAGTGTGCCTTTTGTTTATATTTAAATACTTTTCTTTGGACTCTTTTTCAAATTTCTGGCCTGTAATAATGCCTTCGAGAAAACGTAGGGCAATTGGCCGAGTGCAATCAAAATCAAACACCGTAGACAAGAAAATCACTATAGCTTTGATTCCTTTTCCTGTATAATATAGGATTGCAATAAATAAATACCTGGGCAACGCCGGGTAATCAGCTAGTATATATATATATTGTATATATGTATTCTTTATTATTCTTTATTATAATTCTTTTACCAGCTCTCTGTAGTTCTAGTAGGAGCATCTCATTGGGGACCTCCATAGCAAGGAATTACACTGACATCAATGACTAGGTGACCACACAATTCATGGAAAATCTTTAAGAGTTGTCACAGACAACATCATAATAATTCCTTTTACGTTGACTATTCTAAGCCAACACAAGAAGCACAAGTAATGCAATCACCGATTTTATTTAGCATTTACCATTAATCCGCTTCATTCATCAGGAGGATATTTCATATATTCCTATTAATTGCCAGTTTGAGAACAGCTGGTTTTAAGTAATGGCTCATTAAATTAATGAGCAACTAATTAACCTAGGGAGAGTCTGAAGATCGGCTGTGTTGTACAGGTATGGTACCATTTAATTAAGTGTGTTGTGCACCCTGCCACAGAATGTTACATCTGCAATTACCAGGGAACTCTGGTCATTAGAAACTTTTGCTATTGTGCACTTATTTTGTTATAGAAATGAGAGCTGCAGGAAAAGTTGCAAAATGGCGACCTGATGGGAAGTTTCCGCATTGCCTGGGCCCTTGAAACATTCCTGATATTAGCTCAGATTCGGAGGCACCTGATTCCAATCAATATTAAGGTAAAGGTAATTCATTCTAATTTTGTTCTATATTTATTAAATGCTGGAATCTCACGCAATGCTAGATTAGTGTAACATTTTTAATAAAGTATATTTAAAGCCCAAAGTTGATAAAGTAGGAATGAAATAAAACTCCATCAGTTTGTTTTTGCTGCCTGTGTCCCATACTAGGTTACAAGCTCTTCTCCTGTGTCACTGTCTGTCATTTGCAACCCCTAATTATGTACAGCGCTGCATAATATGTTGGCGCTATATAAATCCTCATTAATAATAAATTCCTAGTGGAATTCTCTTTACAGTCCTGTAAACCCCAAAATTTTTCTCCAAGGTGAGGTGTCACCAGACAGGCCCGGTTTTCAGATATAGCAAACTGGGTCATTACCTGGACCTCCCACCTTCTTCAGGGCACCAATTGATGAAACAGCAGGGGGCTGCAAAAAGCTTGAATGCTGTGTTTGGGGTCCCCACTTCATATTTGCATGAGTTCCATGTTGTCCAAATTGGTCCCTGTTGTCAGAAGAGATTTTCCCACTGGAGCTGTTTTCCCCCTTTGCTCCTGTGGTCACCAGAAGAAATAGGGGTTGATTTACTAGCTCAGTGAATGGCAAAAAAACTTAATGGGTCTGATTTAATAAAGACTGTAGAAGACAAACTTTTAAGGGAGAACCTTGGTGATCCAACCAACCTGGAATAGATCTGGTCCAGAACTGAAAATATTTGCCAGTTAATAGGAAATGATTTTTAAGAAATCCATTCCAGGTTTGATGGACCATCCAGGTTCGCCCATGATAGTCTATGTTAACCAGTCCTGGAGAACTTTAATAAATATGACCCAATCAATCAACTCCTCTACCCCCTCCCCCAGCAAAACTTCTCTTTTGCTTCTTTGCAATGCTTTTGCATTGGCATTACTAGGCTTGGTGTAACCTAGTACAGTCACCCATGGCATCACCCCCTATCCCCACACATACCTATGACTTTACTCCCATACTGAACCATACAGAATTCTTAGTAATGTGACCCACAAATCCTAATTCCCATATATCAATGAATGTAATGGCAATGACAAATAGAAACAAAAAACTACACCTTTAATTCAAAATATCACATGCAATGAATGTATCACATTTACGTATTGCCTAATTCATCATCCCCCAGGCAAAATGAGCAGTTAACCCACTGTAAAGGTAAATCTTTTATTTTCCCCAAGGTTCAGCTTTAATTGCTACTTCATTTTCAAAAAGAGTCATTATTGGGGGTTCATAGATGCCAATTACAGCAATATTGTAGCTGCTAAACATCAGAAGATTCAACGAAATCAGCAAATATAAAAAGAGCAACTAAAGCAACAGCTAGTGCAGCTGAGGATGGAAACAATGTATTGACTAAAGCAACCTTTTTATCATTGGGGAATCCTAATAACTGAAATAACTTTCAGGTCTTAGGCAACCACTTGCTATTATTTTTTTCAAAGATCTGCAGCGTGTTTCTTCTCGTGTGCTGAAATCAACATCAAAACTAAACCCAGTGCAAAAAAAAAAAAAAAGTGAACTGCACAAGTGTAAAACACAAAAAATTGCACCAGGCACTCAGCATGATCCTCTTTACCTGTACCTCCGGGTGCAAGACTCCTGAATCCTTTCTCTAATTACTATAGCCACAGGTATCCACAGTTTATTAGTATGGTGGTTAGTGGGAAGAATTCCTCTTACATTGCCGGCCATTGGGAAAAATGTCACCTTTACAAATAGCCAAAAAGTTCATCGGTGTCACTTAAACTGACCTGAGAGGTGCAAATTGCTTGATGCTCAAGGAACCCCTATCAACTTCTAGAGGAACCCTTGTTGAGTATATATATAATTAAGGAAGGGTAAACCGAGTGGTAGTCCTAGTCACCAGTGGGCCCCTGTGCAGAACTGACTTGGTATTTCCCGTTGACTAAGGAGCGTCTGGGACCATCGTGAAGTGGCACACTTTGCACCACCCTATGTCCGACTCTGGTTAAACCTTTCTGCTGTCTGTATCCCATTAGGGGGATTTCCTTTTATTTCCTGTCCTGGAGATACAACAGGAAATCAGTGGAATTCTCAACAAAGCAAGGAAATTCTCAACACAGGTGATCTTATTGGCAACATTCTTCTGTTTTTCTGTTTTGATAACAACTGCAACATTTTGGATTTACCATCCCTTTCTGTCAAGGTGGCCATCATGGCAATAAAAATCCTTATATGTATTGCCTAAACATACAACTAGTAAGGGCCAGGGATAATTCACTGAGCATAGCGAATGCGGTGGATAGTCACTTTGCAAATAATACCCAATCATGTGCAAGGGAATCTAAAGGAATAGGATTTTTGCTTGCATTTGTTTTACTAATTCTAATACTAACTCATCTCATTCATTAAGCTAAGATAATCTTGCAGCGGGATTGTTTATTTTGCTATGTGAACAGTCACTATTCCTATAATAAAGAAACCCTAATAACTTCACTGTAACAGGTATAAAGGTGAAATTAAGTTTAATCCTACCATGGGGGCCGACTCCGACACGAGCCATTTCCCATTTCTACAAATGTATATGGAAATTCAGATGGACAGGTGCTGCCTGTTGTGTTAATACCCCTGACAACCATCAGCTAAAGGTAACTCTGTCCATTTTACCCCCAACAATAGCTTCACAGCCAATCAAGCAGCTCCAAAATGAATATGGGGATTGGATTTGGTGCACATTTGCAGAATTCGAAATTTACTCAACCTGGGCAGATTCGCCCATCACTGGAGCTCCATTTACAGCCCCCACCATAGCAGTATCACTGTGCCACTTGCTGTCGCAGAACATGCTGCAGGAGCTGGCCACCTCAGGTGTCCTCATTAGACGTCCACGTGTAGGTCATCCAGTGTTCTGCAGAGATGGCCGAGTGCGGTAAACACCTGACAGTGTCCTGGTTAGTAACAATGGCGGTTTTAGAATGAGGGAGGGCTGAAAAACTCCTGAGACTTCAGAACATGAGAGCACAGAGAGATCGCCAATTACAGCCGCTCAGGACCCCTTCTTACTCACAGCGGGGTGCTGAGCTTGTTGTCACAGCTACAATGGTGCTTGCCGGTGAACCTGCAAAAAACAAAACAAAAAAGAAAAGCCATTATGGCAGGGAAGAAGCAGAAATGATGAGGAAAGGGAAGACATAGCAGCAGCATTTCAGAAAGCTGAATTTCAGACACAGTTCTTGGAGGAAATAAGAATATGAAGGAGAAGCAGTACACTTATGAGCTCCTATCAGAATGCTCCTTGTTAGCACATCATAACTGATTGGCTTTTGGAGCTGCTTCTTCCGTTTTCAGACTGAGCACTTCTATACAGGGCATTGTAAAAGTATATGACACCAAAATCAGATGCTAGCATTACAAAATATAAATGTAATAGTGTAATACAGAGCTACAGAACCCGAAGAATGGAATGGTCACAGTGAATGATTATATGATTAAGTGAAGACATCCTTTCACTTCCTGTCACAGTGACACAGCACAAAATATTTCCAAATTGGGAGGAAATTTCCTCTTAATTATCACCACAAGAGGTACCCCATTAAAAGAATTTTCTTGACTGCCTGTTCCACTTATAGTCCAGATCTATGAGTCTCCCATGTGTAAAAAAAAGAAGGCAATAACAATAAAAAAAAACCTTCCTCTATTCTCTTTCAAATAGAGGCTTTGACTTTAGAAGGACTTCATACACTGATTTCGATGGTCAATGCAGAAATTGGGTGCATTCGTTTTGCCTTTGCATGGCTCCTCACCTCCAGGTCTTGAGAGCCAGGATCTGAGGACATTTTTAGTATTTCTCAGCAAATGAAGAAATGGTTCAGAAAAAGACTCTTTTTCTACCAAAATCTAGACTATATGTGGCCCCTGATGTTTGGGGTTGAGGACCCCTGCTTTTGAGAATACTTTGATGGACATAGAAAGCTAACCTGCACACCTTCCTGATTCTGGAAGTAGGTGCGTAGCCCAAAGTGAGGCCAGGCAGATGGGTTGAGAAGAAAACCCAGTATGCTGATAAAGTCAAGAAGAGCACGTTGAGCAAATCTTGTGTAAGTATGTACAACAATGGATGACAATGTTATCAAGGTGTTCTATCCATTGGACAGAGGAGACCTACAGGTTCATGAAATGTTGGTTGTTTAACACCATGTATACCACGGCTGTTCTCTGCTTGATAATCTGATATTGTGGGCACTTATGGCATATCTCCTGACCTTCTAAGGTGCATCATGCTCATTTATATTGACTTGTATGGAGAAAAGAAGTTCAGAGTTCAGACCTGCAGGCCATGACCCTTTAGGTTGACCACTTTTCTCAACTTGGTCATCTGCACTTTGGCTTTCATTTGCAACAAACTTCTTTGAGGCACTTCCTTGATTTCACTTTCTGGCCTTCTTCCTAGGTGCTTCAAGCTGTTCTTTCATTCATATTGACTTGTGGGGGAGAAAAGCAGATCAGAGAACACATCAGATCTGGTTACTGAGCACATGTAAACCATAAACCATGAGCCATTGAATTCACCATTCTTCTCAACTTGGTCATCTGATCTTTGGCTTTATTTGCCACCTGATTCCCTGTAGATTCTGGTTACTTTCTGACTTTCTTCTAAGGGGAGAAAAGCAGTTCGGAGTTCAGACCTGCGGGTCCATGAAATGTAGGTTGTTGAACACCATGTACACCATGAACTTTTGAGTTGACGGCTCTTTCAACTTGGTCATCTGATCTTTCACTTTCATTTGCAACCAGATTTCTTCTAGGCACTTCTGGTCATCTTCTGACCTTCTTTTAAGGTGCATCAAGCTATTCTTTTAGCCGGAGACATGCAGGTCATATTTCAGATCTGTAGGTCCATAAAATGCTGGTTGCAGAACACATTTTTTCACCATGAGCCTTTGACTTGAACAAGCTTCTCAACTTGGTCATCTACTCTTTGGCTACCATTTGCAACAAGGTTCTCTGAAGGCACTTTCGGTCACCTTCTGACTTTCTTCCTAGGTGTCTCAAGATATTCTTTCATTCATATTAACTTTTAGGGGAAGAAAAGCATTTCAGAATTCAGACCTGCAGGTGTGTGAAATGTTGGTTGTAGAACACACGTCAGGCCTGCCGGTTAACGAAATGTTGATTGCAAAAAGCATCAAGCCAAGAAGAGTGTGTTGACCAAAAAAGCTTGTGTAGGTATGTACAACAACAGATGACCCAAATCAAGGTGTCCTATCCAACGAACTGGGGGAACCTGCAGATCCATGAAAGGTTGGTTGTAGAACACCATGTACACCATGAACTGTTGAGTTGAACTTTCTTCTTAACTTGGTCATCTGCTTTTTTTCTTTTACCTGCAACAAGATTCCTTGTGGACCTTCTAACCTTCTTCTAAGGTCCCGCAAACTATTAAATAATTCATATTACTCTTGTAGAGGGAGAAAAGCAGTTCAGATGCAAACAAATTCACATCCAGTTGTCTTCATCTGAGCTCTATTCACCTGCTCACCCCTAATAAAGTGTGTGTGTACTATACTATATCAGTGTGTGTGATATAATTATAAAGTCCTAATGCCTTAGTTGCACATGGAGTCCAGACAAATATATTGGCTTTAGACAAGAGAGCGTACAGCTGTGCTATCTGTAGAGTCCCTGTAGGGTCTTCAAAAATTGTAAATATGCCAATTTAAAGGTAAGTAAATCAAATGCCTGCATAGCCCAACATTTCTTCCAGCAGTCCTGCTGGATGCTTCCAGCATTTTAGGGACCCTTAGGTTTTGCGTCATGTAACATATCACATTTAACAACTAATAGATTGGCATTAGCCTTGTATAAACTAAAAATCAATGTAAGTTTATCCCTGGATAATATTATAATAGACATACTAATAATAAAAAAAGGCAGCAATATCCTGTATGAAGTATACAACAGCCACAAATAATAGAATATTTATTAGATGCAATGCAGAGACATAATAAATCATTTAGGCTCTTTTTAAATTCGCCTGTTGGAATAAAATGCACTGAAATGCACATGGTGCTCATTGATGGATTATTTCTGGCCTTGGTATACTTGTTTAGAATGCCACCCCAATGCCCAAATGGTGGCTCCATAGAGCTTGGCATAGTTTGGACACTGGTGAAGTGGTTGTACAATGGAAAAGACTCAGGGATGGGTGGGGGTACCTGATGAATGCCTACCAATCGCCCATCAAAAAGCTGTTCGCAAGCTGTCAACCAATGGGCTGGTCTGCTAGAGGACTGGATAAACCCTCCAGTGATATTTGACCATTTTATTTTATTATGTAGAGGGTCCGGACAGCCACCTTACCCTCCATTGGACCCTTGGCCTCTGCTGCCTTACAAAAATATGCTGTCCTGATCTCTTGGCCCCCATGTGCCCAGTCTGGCCCTTGGAACTGCACATGAGCCACTTGGGAACAATCAGTATGTTCGGACCCTTCCTGTTAGGGGGTGACAACCATGTCCCACTCCTACATTGCAACCCTGTCACACAGCCCTGGTGGATTCTACAATCAGCCATGCTGACAAACATTACGCAGACATGATTCACCTTTGTTATCTGGAAGGCGGCCCAGAGCAACGATGATCAGCCAGCACCGGAGTGAGAGCAAAGAACATTAAAAATAGCAATTGTTTATGATACAGAGTGCAAAGGTCATCCAATTAGGATTTAGATCTAATTAAAAGAAAAACTCTCATTATAGAAATGTCTGGGCTGTCAGTACCATCCTCATTCTATCAATGTTAGACCATGTTGATCTTCTGGCTTCAATAGTATTGAGTCATCAACCTGTACACGTTAAAGAAACCCTGTCACCAGACCATTAATTTCAATGTGGGTTAAACATATTTAATGCATATTGTTTAGCTGTTAAAGCCTGCAATGGTGTAGACATGTAAAGGCCCTGACACTGC
Source organism: Pyxicephalus adspersus (assembly GCF_032062135.1). NCBI lineage: Eukaryota > Metazoa > Chordata > Amphibia > Anura > Pyxicephalidae > Pyxicephalus > Pyxicephalus adspersus. The sequence continues at coordinate 8,051,737 of NC_092860.1, read as the reverse complement.
TGCTGGGTGCCGCCATCTTGGATATGTCAGTAGCCCCAGCAGACTCAGAACTGTCACTAAATTAATAAATAACTTTTCTTAACTTTTTTTTACCACTGAGCATCCCTTAACATAATGTTCAGGTGTAGGGAAACCCCCTGCTAAAATAAATTCAGTGCAAAAATGTCACTTACGTTAATGGTCAATGTGAAGAAAGTCCCTGGGACCTTGGTGGTCCAAATTGTAATCCTTGGGAAGGATAGGTAAAGATATCAATGGGGTCATGCTTGTGACCCTACCAAGTGGTATTAAACCCCAAACTGTGCAAGCACCAGCAGATGGACAGACCATTGTTGAGAATTGCTGTTCTTTTTTATTACCTTCCCCCCCCCCCCATGGAGTATGGGGTGGACGGCTCAGCACAGACAGCAATTAGACGCTGCCAGTCAGGGTCAGACGGGGACCTGGGGCCCACCAGAGAAGAACGAAACAGAATGCACAATTTTGTAAGGCAACCGGTGGCCAAGACCCCTCCAGTGGACCGACGACTTCCTGTGACCCTCTATATGGCACAAAAACCCGAAAATTTGAGGCGTATTACTGGGGCCCATGGCAGGTTTGTTTTCCAGTCTTTGGGTAGGTCAGTCTTACCCAAAGAAGAGAAGAGGGCTATGATATGCAAGGAGGGTGAAGGGCTGTGCTAGTGAATTGGCTCTGCCTGGAAAGGTCAATCTTTTTTTGCACGTTCAAAGCCATATTGCAAGCCAATTAAAGAATAATTTACTGTACCTAAAATAATTATTATTTCTGTGTTTTTTGCCTGCAATTCTTTAAGCATGGTTACTTCAAAATCAGTGACCCCAGAAGTATGGAAACCAGAGGATGAGCTTTCCATCCCTACATTCTAAGCTATAGCTCAGTAATGAAAACCCAATGTGTTTCCTTTTAGGTTATAAAGATCTTCTAATGATCTCACCTGCTCTTCTATAACAATTTATGTAAAAAGCACTTCTGCTAATTGCCTCACCTGTGCTGCTGGGGACATTTCTGGAACACCTGTCCTGTGCACCAGAGACTTATGGTTCTCATTTTAAATTAATGGGAAATAATTACCATTTTCATGGCATTTTATTTTTAACTGGGTACAAGTTTTGTTCGCAGGTAATCAGACTTCCAAAAATGGGGAATAGTGGCAATCACAAGCTCCATTTACTTAATGGCCATACAATGTCTACAATGCTATTTTGCAGTTCTGAGAGACTCAAAAGACAGGGTGACAATGCTGCACAGGTTTCTATAGGAATTATGGAGGGTTGTCACCATTCTGCAGGAAGTGATGAAGCACCACTGATACTGGAAGAATTGAGGAGAAAGGAATTTAGAAGGGTGTATAGTGACCTGTAATGCTTTACCTGTTGCACTGATGAATTGTGATTTTTAACACCTTAAATTGACCCTGTCATTGCAGGAATGTTGAAAAAGAAGAGCCAGTATACCTATATAAAGTAAGTATATATTATCTTTACTTATAAGTTTATATTTACTTATTAAAAGCTCCATGACATACACTGCGGATCACTAAGACTATGTAAAGCCCTGCTCCTCCTGCTGCATGCTATGGTTTCTTCCACTGGCTACAGAATGTACAACCACTGGGAGGAACCACTGAGGGTGGTGGGGGGTAGCTGGTCTTCACATACCTTGAAGTGATGGCTACTTTCTGTGGTCAGAATCAACAAAGCATTGAGTTTAAAGACAACCGGAAAGATAATGTTCAAAGCCAACAGTGTTCCCCTGTGCAGAACTGGCTTGCCCCAACCCCCGCTGAACTGATCTGGGGCCACTATGGGTGCCCCTATTGGCTGAGGAGGGTATGGAACCCCCTCATTCAGCGACACATTGTGCACTTCCCTATGTACACTCCTGTAATCTAATATCTTTATATACAGAAGGCCTTTATTTATGACCCTGCAAAAGCAAGATTACTTTATTATCACTTAGAGATCTATTCATCCAAACAAAAAAGTGAAACTCCTGGCCTGCATATGGTCCTCAGGACTGGATTGGGTCAGCCCTGATCTAAAGGGAGCAAGGATAGAAACCAGAAATAAGGGAAGTGAGTAACCTGGATGTAAGGTGACACTGAGCATCTTGCCGTGAATGATGAATCATTGACTGATGAAGAATAACTTTATTATAACTGTACGCTTCTTCTAAAGGTTAAAATGTAAGATTCACTTTTTTTGTTCTTTTTTAGCTTTTGATATGGCGGGGAAGGAGCAGAACCTCTGTCAGAGCTCCATTAGAGGGATTTATCATCAATTACTGCAGACATGAAGTGAGGGAAAGGTATACATATGCATGGAATACATTCCAGATTTTTAACACATCTCTATGGGCCAGCAGATGAGCCTGGAGTTTGGCTTTAAGGTTCCACATTGCACCTAACCTTTATCCAGCCTTGGGATATGTTTTACATTTATTATTTTTAATATCAATTACAAAGCAAATGTGAAACAAAGAAAATAATTGTTGGCTTAACCAACATTTTCTGGCATATTCTTTTATTCTATGTGTATGTTCGGCATGGCTGGAAACACAACAGGGATGTTACCTGTGCTTGCATACTGCATGATGACAAATACCCCTCTTGGAGGGTAGACCGTTACTCTTTGCTTAGCGCGCACTCTATGGGCCTGATTTATGAAAACTCTCCAAGGCTGGAGAGGATACACTTTCATCAGTGGAGCTGGGTGATCTGAAATCTGAAATGGATCTGCTTCAGGACTAAAAACATTTAATAACAAATAGCAAATGACTTTAAAGAAATCCATTCCAGGTTTTCTGAATCACCCAGCTTTGCTGAGGAAAGTGTATCCTCTCCAGGCTTGGAGAGCTTTAATAAATCAGGCCCAATATGTCTAGTTGTAGATCCACATTTACTTTTCAAAAGCAGCTTTAGATTGTAAGCTCTTCTGGGCAGGGTTCTCTCCTCCTACTGTGTCACTGTCTGTATCTGTCATTTGCAACCCCTATTTAATGTACAGCGATATGTAATATGTTGGCGCTATATACATACTGTGTAATATTAAATGCACAGGCAAACATTTTTTTGTTTCAAAATACAGAAGGGTAAAACCTAGAAATACATTTTTTGCAGTTGTGCACCATTTGAGAATTTTTTGATCACTTCCTATTCCAGAGATACAACAGGAATCAACCTAAGAATTGATTTCATATCAGTTGCACCCAGAACTGTTGTCCAATTAAAAGATTTCATCTTATTTTTTGCTCTGACGACAATTCTATCAGCCCAATTTATAACGCAATGAATCTGACATTTAATGAAACTCAGAAAATCTTCCAGGTCTGTGTTTTAATGGCATTAATTGAATCTCCACTATGAGTGAATGTCAGATTCGCTGCTATATAAAGAGAACTCAAAAAGTTTGGAAATTCCTACACTTAATTCTAGAAGTCATCAGTCTGCCTTTTTGGCCCCATTTTTTTAATTTAAAGAAAGCAATTAAAACGTTACAGATTGTAACCCTTTTCACCCTTAAAAAAACAGAAAACTGAATAAAATGGTTTTGCCTAGAGATACACTTTTATAATAATACTAAAAAAACTGTTGATAATGCACGATTGCAATGCCCTAATTTTTCCACTAGGTGTCAGTCGTCGCTATGGCACAGAGCACAGCCCTCCCACCCTGTGATTCCCTCCATCCCTCCTCCTTATCCCAGCTCTTTGGGCTCCAGCAGATGCAGCAGCAGCATTCCCCCATTCACCATCCACGGAGCAGCAGCCAGGCTGAGCTGGAGGCAAGCAGGCAACTGGCAAGTGAGAAGAAAAGGCGCTCACAGCCTTGCAGGGGGCATTGCACACCCCAGCTGGCAGAAAACTGCAAGGGAGCATCTGCAAAACTTCTGCCCTGGCATTGCCCACCCTAGGGCACATAAACTTTCTGCTGAAGATCCTGGCCATGGGGATGTAAGGCTTGCCAGGAGACACAGAGCAATCAACTTCACTGCCCTGAGGATTTAAGTGAAGGCACAGGAGCCCTCCATGTAGAGGTGCCCACCATCCTGCCTGGCAAACAGGTTGGCATTGAGGAGAGGGGGGAGACACAGCTTGCCATCCTCCTGTGTACACATCTCTTTCTAGTCCCTGAAGGATTACAACCAGAGAATGCCCGGAGGATACAGCTGGCATAGCTATCAATGGATAATGATGGTGGTACTGGCGTGCCAAGCCTGGGCTCAAGGTAGGCACCTCTTTCTTTCTCTATAGCAGACATGCTTCCAGAGGGCAAAGCTAACAACCATGTCAGCCAGCACCCCTCTGTGCCATACTGCTCCGTCTAGGCGTGAAATGTAGTGTACACATGGTTGTACATACACAGCAAGGATTGCCAATCATACACAGGTGTGTGGCATTGTGTGACTTGGGTGCTTTGCTTGTTGGCAATGTTGAGTGACAGTGGCAATGGTGCATTGCAAAAGTGCAAAGTGGATTTGCAACTTAGGACTTGCAGGTGTTTAATAATTGTATCTGTCTTCTTCTTTTAATGTTTTTTTCTGGATACACAAATACGGGTTGTGTTGGGTGACCCTTTCAATGTCTGGGTACTGGCAATGGGTTAGGTAACCAGTACATTGCCTGGGTACTGGCAGTTGGTGGGTAACGATTTTATTGCCTGGGTACTGACCTAACGTTAATAGGTGACAGTTTCATTTCTTGGGTACTGGCAGTAACCACTTCATTGCTCGAGTACTGGCAGTTGGTGGGTGACCACTTCATTGCTTGGGTACTGGCAGTTGGTGGGTGACCACTTCATTGCTTGGGTACTGGCAGTTGGTGGGTATGATTTCTTTGCCAGGGTACTGGCAGTTAATAGGTGACAGTTTCATTTATCGGAAATGGCAGTAACCATTTTATTTATTGGCTACTGGCAGTAACCATTTAATTGTTTGGGTATTGGCAGTTGGTAGGTGACCACTTCATTGCTTGGGTACTGGCAGTTGATGGGTAACCACTTCATTGCCATGAGTGTCTGTGAGCTATTGCTGTCTATCTATCTATTGCTCTATGTCTATCTATCCATCTATCTTTATATTGTAGGTCTGGTTGGTGCACCTGCTGCTTACCCCCTCCAGTGCCATAGCTCAGGACCCGTAGGGTAGGCACAGTAGTGTGCAGTTGACAATGAACCCTATCAGTTGCTAAGTGCCTCTGGATTTCGCTCAGTGTGTCATTGGTATTCTGAACGTTCCCTGTACAGTATCCACAGTACTCTACTGCACATCCCACGAGGACAGGGACTGCCACTGCCAACTGCCTGGCACAGCCAAAGTTCATTGCCACCTTTCCCACCAAAACTACCTTTATTGCCCACCGTATTGCCTGGCCAAAGGATGACACTATCGGTGATGCTTTAGAAGCCAAAGGTGGCATAACATAGCATAACCCCATAACAAGCAGGGGTGATGGAATGAAGTCGGTGGTTCTGAACATGGCTAGGGGTAGGCAGCAGAGGGCACTTGAGCAGGAGGTGGTGCAGAAAGGGCACAACCTGTGATCTATGTTGCTCAGGGATTGGCATTTTTGGGTGCTAGAGGACAGTGTCCTGGTTATGTTGGAGGTGTTATATAGAAATATAAATGAGCAGGCTGTTCTACATACAAACTATAGAACCCAACTTTCCCAGAGGGTACTGCAGTTTGGTATATTTGGGTATGTGGTATGATTTTCATTTTTGTTTAGCGTTGACTCCCTTTTGTTCTTCTTGTTTTTCTTGCTCCTTATATGTTTTTAATAAGAATAATAATCCTGTTTTTTTTATTTGAAGAAAAAATGTCAAATATTATTGTTGTAAAGTTAGAATGGAGGTGACAGTATCATATATCAGTCAATAGCAGATGCAGAATGATCATTTACAGCTTGCTGGTACTTGTTGTCCCCATCCTCAGGGTGGCAGATCACATAAACACCGGTCATGACAAACTTGGAATGATGACCAATGAGGCGCAATAAACTTTACCAATAATATATATTTTTCTTTTTACATTGTAGGCTCAATTTGTTGAAATATGAATCCTTATTTAAAAAAAGTTATTTTCAGCTTAGTGGGTCACATGACTGTGAATAAAGATCCTCATTCTTGGGTAAACTAAACCTAAAACATAAACTAAACCAAATGTTAGCAATACCTCCTCTTCTTGCTTGCCTCGTATTTCATAAATCAGTTCATTTCACTGCTGAGAGGGTAGAAAGTGCAGTAAACCTGAACAGCCAATCAGATTTTAGTCTTCTAGTTCAAAAAACGATTGTCAGATTCTGGTTGGTCCATGCTTTTTGACATGCTGCTGCATAAACCTATAACCAAAAAGGGCACATAGTATACAACTCTTACTACCATTGCCATCAACGGCTGGCAAAGCTTGCAGGGACTTCAAGGTACTTGGCTACAGGTTGCCTTCTAAAACTTTTAAACTTTTTCTAGCAGCAGTAATTCACAAAGTTTATTAAGCCAATGAGATTGCACGGCAATCACATCAGCAAAAAGACTTATTCTGATTGATTGCTTTTAATTTTTGGTTAGATTCTATAGTCTATAGGAGCCAATCAGATCTTTCCAAATGGATAACAGGTGCCATTCCTCACCAGAGGAGATGTAGAAACTTTTTGAAAAAGAAATCCCTCTCCATATACATATGCGGCTGTAAATTTAAAAGGTTCCATAAAAGCTTTATACAATTACCCATTAATAGATTGAAGAAATCGCTCCTGAATGAGGGCCGACAGCGAGTCCGGCGCGTTTAGTTGGCGAGCTTTTGTCTTTGGGATTGGAGTGCGTTGTTTCACATTACCTCCCTTGTCTGTTTCTGCTCCTCTCTGTTCTGAGCTCATTGAGATTGTTGTAAATCTCTGGCTATGAGTTATGAGCGGCTCTTGAGCGATGCTCTCTATATCGCCGAGGACTGATATACAGACGGAATATTTTATATGGAGAATCGCACTCTATTAATACGCTCAGCGAAGAAAATCAGAAGCTTTAAGTGGAATGCGGGGGTTTTATTTTATATAGAAGAGTCAGTGGGAATAAACTTGAAGTGGATGAAAGCCATAACAATGGAATTCTCACATTTGCTCGCTTTTGGTCCATTATATACACAGGTGATAGCGTTTTGTTATAAGTGTGCGGTGGGGTAATGGAAAAACCTGTTGATCCTGCCAGAAATAAACCTGTAGCTTCGTGTAGTGAACTGGTAAAGCAGTGTTGCTCTGAAATACCCAAATCAATATACTATAGAACGCTATGCCAATGTTATGTATATACACTACAGAACACTTCCCTATCTCTACCTAGGGGGCAACACTGGCTACTGTGTGGCCCTCCCTTACCGCATGGCATGGCAGAGCACAATGCAGATCTATGCCCATGCTACCATGGCTGTATAGGTGTGACCAAGGCCCAGATTTTTCAGATTATCATCATAATTATATTTATATATAATCATATCGGTAGCCCTATTGGCTCCTTATAGATGCATGCTGTGCTTCCCGGCTTAGTAGCGCAGCACAGCTAAATGTGTTAGTTTTGCAATACAAGGAAGAGCTTGACTTGTAGTGGATGTTCTTGCAGCTCTTGTTCAGCAAGAGTGCTGGTTTCTTTGATAATGTGGATAGCAACTAGGGGTTGGGGGGTCTTTGCTGGAAGAATACAATGCAACAAGTGTAGCTTTGCATCACCAAGGCTGGTGAATCTGATTGGCCAGTCTGTAACATTTAAACCACCTTGACTGCTAAGCTTTGAAAGTGGGAAATATACTTAAAGGCCACTCCCCCCCCCAAAAAAAATGGCACTGGTTATCTAACTTTCTCAGGGATACTATGGACAAAATTACTCCTCTTCCCAAAATTTCCAATTCCACCATCACAAATCCCAATCATCAATCAAAGGCGAAGAATAATCAGCGCCAGTTAAGGATCACTGGTGAACAAGTGCCCTATAATAGCCAGTCAAATTTTGTGGGCACTTTCACAAAAAGAGCCAGCCAATCAGAACCAACAGTTGTAGCACCAAGGATGATGGAGAAATTAATTTTCACCAAAATTTTGGCAAAATTTTATTAAATGATATCAGAATGTTACTCATTAGCACGTGTTGATTTGTTTCTACTTTGCATTTCTTCATTTGCCTATCTGGCACCTCGTAAAGAGTTAATTTATATTCTTCTCATAGTGTAACCGAGCCGGTGTGACTCTTCCTGTGCGTTTGGCGGATATAAATAGTCAGGCATACGGTGTATGTGCGTCCTTCGATTTGTTGATGCGGATATACAGTGAACTGCATGACATGTTTATAATTAGGGGGGGTATTGTAGATAAACAGGGACGGTCGGCTGCCACCTCCACAGATGTTGCATTGTTTGTCGAACGGGAGCTCTGTGCGCCAGTGTACTGCGCTACTGCTGCTCTGACCAAAACATTTAAAGGATTTCTCCACCGCGTGCCGATGTTGCTTGTGGACAGCTGCGGCTGTTTGAATCATTCCCTGACTCTGCAGAGCTGGTTTTGTCAGCTGGGGTTTCACCTTGCAACACTTGCTATGTGATAACAAAAAGCCCCAAGAAAAAAAGCACCTAAAAAATACCCGTACGCAGATTATAAAAGACAGAAATGGATTCAGCTCTGTAATCGGTAATACATTATTATTAATATTTTTTATATAGAAATATTGTAAATATCTAAACCTGACCTGGTATCCGCTTCTTACAACAGAGCTGGGTGTGAGAAGAAGAAGAAGTTTTAACAGAAGCCATGCTGATTTGAGGAAAGAGCAGAGAGATGAGTTTATCACTGTTCTGCTTCTCCTTTTACTGTCCAGCTATAGGAAGGGAGGGGGCTCAGAGAAAGTGAATTGAATGATGCTGGCTATAAGACTAAGGACATCTAGTGGTAAAAAAGAAGTACTGCAGGGAAGAGATCATGATTGAAAGTGAATATTACAACAAAAGTTGCTCTTTTTTTTTATGAATGACCCATCACATTCATCCTGTTGCTTTTGGGTTCACGCCACTTGACAACTCTACGTACAACTCTACGTACTTGACGTACTTTTTTACAGCATGGTGAGAGACCCTTGTCACCCTAATGTGGTTTTTGTATAGGATCATCAGGTGAAAACAAAAAGAAAAAAAATGCAACTGCCACATCTGGTTTATGAGATCTATATGATATTGGTGTTGGGTTTCAATACTTTTTAAGATTCTTTTTAGGCCGGCAGATATATTCGGTGTGCAATGCAATCAGAACATTCTTGTTCTCCAGAAACCCAATGATTTAAAACCTCAGCACTGCTGGGCCTTGTGGTTCCTTTGCAGCTGTTTCCAGGCTCCCCCTGTCTTTTCCTTACAGCTCAGCGGAGGGTTCTAAATGAATGTGTGATGTATATCTGCCGGACGCCAAGTGCATTGTAAAGTCATGTTATTGGAATCTCCATTCGTCAATATATATTGAATTAGAATTTTGCACGCCTCTGTCCTGGGTACAATTAATAGTCCTGTAAGTGGTGATAATCAGCGGCATCGTCCGGGGTTAGACTCCGCTTCCAAATAAAGAATCTCTTAATATGCTAGCTCTTCGGGCAGGGTCCTCTCCTCCCCCTGTGTCACTGTCTGTGTCTGTCTGTCATTTGCAACCATTATTTAATGTACAGCGCTGCGTTGGCGCTATAGAAATCCTGTTTATTATTATTAATAATATAATAATAGAAATGTTGCATTCCTATACTGTGTCGTATCCAATTCCTAAGCATATTCACATACCATATGTTACATGTGAACCAATCCATAAGTCATGTGATCACAAGGAATTCTCTGCAAATTTGCAGGGGTCATTGGCCAGCTTAGCCAATCCCTCATAAACCAAACTGGAGACTGGAGAAGATAGACTATCATGAGTGAATCTGCATGCTGCAACATATAGGTGCTAAATTAAATTTAAATTTCAAAGATTTAGAGTTCAAAATTTTTAGGTGTTTGGATTACCTGTTATTGGAGTTATTTGCCTGGAGTTGCCCCTTAAGGTCTTCCAGGTCCCAGCCTGTGGCTGCAATAGCATTTACCAACGGGCAGCCCCATAACTCCCAATGGCAGCCCATTTGCCAGAAATAAGGGACGGGGAGTGAATTGTCGCCAGACATGATTGAAGAGCATGTTAAACGCCACCTGTGTCTACTTGACTTTATCCAGAGCAGAGCAGTTTAGAACATGTGGGCCAATAAATCATGTGCACTGGAAGCCGGATAATCTCAAACATGTGAGCTTGTTTCTGATAAACGGCTGGCTGTTCTTCTTTGGCTCCGCACGGCTCTGTTTTCTTTGTGCTGGGACATGTTGGGATGTAAGGTATGGGGGGCCATGGTTTGGTAGAGCCTGTGAAAACTGGGGAGGGCAAAATTTGGCACTTGTTGACCTCCACCACCATATCATAAGCCCCTGGGGTCTTGCAAGACTTTCTGTGATGCAGCAGCTTTCTGTAGGACAAGTGAACCTAAAGGGCCCATAGTGGGCCACATCCATTGGAATGAGCAGGAAAGACAAAATGTAGACAAAACTGATCCAAATGTGTAAACATTGAATGAATCTTGGGTGAATAGACCCTATGAAGTTTCCATTTTAAGGTGGAGATATATCTACACTATTGTCAAATCTACGCGGACCTCCCACCCATTGATTGGGTTCTGGTTCATTGAAAGGAAAGGGATAATTCTACAAAGACTTTAGAGGATTCCAACCCTGTGGTCACAATTTGGTGAAGGTCTTCTAATGTTCCACAATGTACAAAACTAGCTTCATAAAGACATGTAGTGATCAGTTTGGTTTGGAAGAACCCAAAATGTCCTACACCACAACCCTACTGGCCACCATTGGGATACATTGGAATGCTAATTATGTACCAGGTCTTCACATCTAACATCTCCTGACCTCAGCAATGTTCTATTAACCAATGGGTGCAAATTCCTAGACACCCGCCAAAGTCGTGTGCAAGAGGGCTGTGGGTGGTTAGGGGGAGGCAACACCATATTAATGGTCACAGTGTTGGAACTGGATGCCCATCAAGCTTACGTAATTGTGATGGTCCAATAATGACCAATAATTTTTGGTGTACCTCTATCAGCCCCTTCTCTGCTTTGCTTCTATTTGTGTATTGGGGCCCATAGAGAATTATAGTAATTATTATTATTATTATTATTATTATGAAGTATTTATCATGCACCATTATATTACGCAGCGCTGTGCAAAGTCCATAGTTATGTCACTAGCTGGCCCTCAAAGGATCTCACAATCTAAGGTCCCTACCATAGTCATATGTCATTATTACAATCTAAAGTCAATTTTGAGAAGAAGCCAATAACCTAATGTTGGAGGAAACCCACATAAACACAGGGAGAACCTGCAATCTCCATGCAGATAGTGTCCTGGCTGAGATTTGAACCTGGGACCTAGCGCTGCAAAGGCCAGAGTGCTAACCACTGAGCAAGTTGTGCCTATTGGGGCTATAATCTACGGGAATATACGCTGTTTACCCACCAGGGTGAATTAACACCTTACAAAGGAGAATATAAGGAATACCCAATCATGTGCAAGGAAATCTAAAAAATTCAAACATGCAAAATCTCAACCATCCAATCAGGTGCAAGATTTTTACTTTCATGTAATTGCAGGGGGTCAGCAAAACTTTCTCTCATTATTAAATTAATAGGAAACATCCCGTGCAATGGGATAATTGAATTTGCTGTGTGAACAGCCGATATTCCTTTAGTAAATCACCTCCAATTTTTTTTTTCAAGCTGTAGAATAAATGTTGGAGCGTGTTATAAATGTATGCTGAAGAAGCACAATTCTGCAGGCCTTTGTACAACATTTAGTGTTTAGTGGATGTTGGATTGTGAGCTCTTGGGGTCAGAGGTTAATGTGCTGTGTGTACTCTAGTGACATATCAGCACTCAGTAATTATAGCCCAGAAATAAAAGATTTCCTCTGATTCCAAATGTCATTTCTGTTCTCTATATTTCACATCAAAGCCAATGCGCTGCTGGAGAATATAAAATCGCCTTCCTTGCACCAGGCTGGGTCTGGGCCCTGCTGCAGATGGCCTCCTCGTCAGTTGCGTATTTGGTTTCCGTCTCCATGCCAGACGACTCAGCTGTGACCATTCGTATGGTGAGCCGTGCCAACGCAATCATTTCCCAGTGTCGGCCCCTCAAGCAGGGGGGCACCAAAGCCATTTTTGAGTTGTCTTTGTAAGCTGCTTGGAGATACATTGTAGCAGAGTCTTTAAAAGGAAAGTGCTGGTCCTGGGCTAAGAACACTTTCCATTATTTAATGTCCAGGCTAAAAAATGAAAGGCTGAAAATTCAATAAGGAGTATTTAATGAATTATATATTTGATATACCAGTACTAAAGGGGGCGCCACTGGGGTTACTTTTCTAATAAACATAGGGCTTGGTAGAACATAGCAGCACAGGTGGACTTTCCCTTTAAGGCAGAGCGTTGGCCTTCACCGGTGTTGACTGCAAACAATTCTATTACTGACCCAAATCAATGGTGACATAAGCCAGGACACCTGGGAGGGCCTGCAGCCAGACGGGTGTGCGTGCCACGCGGTGGCCTTGCCAGGGTTTTGATGATGAGATGGGCATCATTACTGCAGTTCTCCTGCCAGGAATTTGGTGGACCTCTGCTGACCTTTACAGGATAGACAATGGAATAGCAAGATCTGACTTGCGGCCGGGCCTGCTGGATTCACATTCAGCCAGACTCATCCATCCTTTCCACCGCTCCTCTTCTGTTGCCTCTATATGTAGTTCTCTTCATTGGCTTCCATTTCCATCAAATATACGCTCCTGTGCTTTGCCTTCAAATCCCTCCACAGTTCTTGTCCCACTTACCTTTCTGACCCGATAGAAAAATACTCCCCTAGCTGCTCTCTTCGCTCCTCCAATGACTTCCTCACTCATAACCTCATCACACGCACGGCTCAAAGACTTTTCTGGAGCTGCCCACGACTCTCTGGAATGGTTTTCCTCGTCCTATTCGTCTTGCTTCTACTTTCTTCACTCAAAACCCATTTTTTAAAACTTGCCTACCCATCTTCTTCTGTATTTCGAAACCGTCACTACTTCCCACCACTACATATATCCCCCCCTATTGTGTGTTACTTCCCCCACCTCTTAGTTTGTAAGCTCTTCGGGGCAGGGTCCTCTGTTTCTGTGTCACTGCCTGATTTCATCTTTCATTTGCAACCCCTATTTAATGTACAGCACTGTGTAATATGTTGGTGCTATATACATCCTGTTTAATAATATTAATATTAGTAATACTAATAATAATAATAATTCTGCACTGGTCATAAAGTGAGCCGCCACGTTTCTACCCTTTAGGTCATTATTGAGGTGTGGTAATTCGGGTAATAAAATCTGCTGAAATGATAAAAGCCATGGGGGGGTACAGCTGCACGTAGTTGGCATTGTCAATGGGATCCCACGGGCAGTCTACAGCCAAGCATTATTGGGGCATGATCTATCAGATAATATTCTAACTGTGATTGTTAGCTCTAATTATTATTATTATTATTATTATTAATATTAATAAACAGGATTTATATAGCGCCAACATCTTACGCAGCGCTGTACATTAAATAGGGATTGCAAATGACTGACTAATACAGACAATGATACAGGAGGAGATAATAACCAGTGTTGCCTGTTGGTGTGCCCGCACCGCCTTTTTCCTTCCCCAACCTCCCAGTACACCTTAGCAGCTAATTGTGGTGGTGAGGGAACAAAATTAGGGGAGCAAATTAGGTGGTGTATCAGTTGGCACTGACAGGGCAAAGTGACAGTGCCTATTAAATTCTGGCAATAGACATGGCAAACATTTTTCCATTTTTATCTGTATTGGCAACATTTTTAGTTAGGCCAGTGACTACAGCTGACACCACTGATTGATTGGTCTCTGGGTCCAAAATTGATTGGACGGGTATGAATGTTGTATTCAATCGTCACTGTCCTCCCTTTAAATCATCAGCAGGCTTTCTAAGACAATCATGGGCACCACCAACCATGTACTCCAGTTGGTTGGATCATGGTTAGTGTAATGGCGGTCATGATTCTGCTTGCCTAATAGCTCCAGCTGGACAAAGGTTTGCAGTGTGCACCAGTCCATTGCAGTCCCTGGCTGGCCATCTGGTAACCCCTGTTTCCATTTAGTTGGCAACAAAGAGTACGTGTTGTCAAATACATCCCATTCAAAAACTCTTCTATTGAGGTGTCTGTACTAAGAGGTTTCTCACCAGTCACATTCAAACTTGTCCTGCAAACTCAGCAACATCCACAGGGATTGTGCCCATGAAGCTGCCAAGTGGAGGAATGCCAAAATGATGCCACCACTCCATGGGTAGGCTGTACCCGCTTGGCGAGTTTAAACGCTGATTGTTTATGTGTGACAGGTCTGTGTCATTAAAAAGTGCAATCAGAGTTCAGTTTAGTTGAGCAAAACTGTCATTTAGTTGAATGGTTGGTGCGAAAAGCTAGGGCACAGCTGGGCATTGTGAAAACGTGGGGCACAACCAGGCGGTGTGAAAACGCTGGGGCACAGCCAGGTGGTGCAAAAAACTGGGGTACAGCCAGGTGGTGCAAAATGCTGGGGCACAGCCAGGTGGTGCAAAACGCTGAGGCACAGCGGGGTGGTGCAAAAAGGTGGGGCACAACTGGGTGGTAGGGAAAGCTGGGGCACAGCCAGGTGGTAAGGGAAGCTGGGGCACAGTCGGGTGGTACAAAACGCTGGGGCACAACCGGGTGGTAGGGAAAGCTGGGATGCAGTTTGGTGGTGCAAAAGTTGTGATGTGGGCAAGTAATGCAAAATTGGAATGTGTTCAGGAGCCAACTTTCAACTTTTGTGGCCCTTTGGCCAATATTGTCCACCATAGACCCCAATGGACAGAATGCGGCTGAGCCTCACTGGAAGCTGCGCCCAATTTGCGGACTGGCCTCGGGGGCCACGGTTGTAAAAAAAATAAATAACTTGGTCGTCTCTGGCCTTACTTTGTGTTTGCTCGCTCTGAGGCTTCTCGTAACAAACTTTGATCTTCGGACTGTTTCAATATTTGCAGATCCTGATTTTGTTTTCCTCTCCGGCTGTCAGTTTGCTGACTCAGCTTATGTTTGTGCTCACAGACTGTCTGTTTTATTTTATTTTGTCCCTTGTTTGGAACCAAATCCCTCTTCTACTCTTTTGCTCCCCGGAGGTCCTTGTTTTCGGTCGGATGTATTACATCTTTACAGAAATGCATTATTTAAAACCAGCTGGGTATAGGGTGGAATTATCAAAGGTTTGATAGGAAATGGACCCAATGAATAATTAATGGAAATTTGCCAAATGAGCATTTGCAGGCATTGGCCCATCAGTCTCTGTCTGCTTTCACTTTTTGTATATTGTGGCTGCTGATTGGTGAATGCCAGATAACTAAATATTGGGGAACATATAGAGCTAAATGTTTTTTCTGATGGAATGACTGATGGAAGAATGAAACAAATGAAAGAAAATTGGGTGAATATCAGGTGAATTCAGATTTTAAACATCAGATTTTTGCTAAGTGTTTTTTCTTTCAGCCTCTATCTTGATCAATAAAAAGGAAATGTTTAACCAATTGTTTCCATGTGTGCCCCTTTCCATGGTTTCCTCTCCGTCCATCTCCGTCTTCAGCTCTCCAGACCCAAATAATGCAAATCTTACCCGGCCTTTGTGTCCTGATCTGTGATATAAATGTGATTTTGTTGTATTTGTTCAGCCCTGACACAACTGCTGTTGAAGATTTATGACGACCTTGTGGAAACGAAAGAAAGAAAAAGAAAGGAAGGGAGGGAGGGAGGAAGAATAATAGGGAGTGAGGGAGGATGGGAAGAAGGCGTGAAAAGAAGAATAAAGGAAAGAAATAAAGAATGGAAGGAGGGGGAAAGTACAGAAGGGAGGAAATGAGGGGTGGATGAAAAAATTGAAATAAAGAAAAAATAAAAAGGACATAAATAGGAAATATATGAATGGTAGGGAAGGATGAAAAGAGGAAGGAATGGATGGGGGGGTAAGAAAGGAAAGCAGAAAACAGGAAAATAAACATCAAGGAAAGTAAAAATTGGGAGGGGGTGTTGAGAATAAGATAGAAAGGAAGCAAAGATCAGAGGTAGAGAGAGAGATGTAGGAAGAGAGGAAGGAAGGGGTGAATGGATGGATGAATGGAAGAAGAGAAGGAGAGAGGGCGGAAGGATGGTAGAAAACAAAGGGAGGTAAAAAGGAAAGAAGTCAGTAAGGAATGGAAGGGTAGAAAGAAGAAGGAAAGGTGGAGGAAAAGGAAAGGGAAATTAGATGGGAGAGAGGGAAGAAAGAAGGTAGAAGTAGAGGGAGATAGGTAAGGAGCAATGGAAGAAGGAAAGGAGGATGAAGGATAGAAGGGATGGAAGAAAAAAAATGGGAGTGTGAAAGAGAAGTATGAAATAAAGAACTGAGAAAGAAGGGTGAGAAATATGGAAAAGAAAAGGGAACAAGGAAGGGAGAATAGGAGAAAGGAAAGAAGGGAGATTAGAAAAAAGGGAGGAAATAAAAAAGAGAGAAGTGGAGGGAGGTGGGTAAAGAGTTATGGAAGAAAGAAAGGAGAAAAGATAGAAGGGAGGCTGAAGGAAGTCAGGGTGAAGGGAGGAAGAAAGGGAGAGAAGACTTGAGGGAAGAATAAGGGAAGAAGGTAAAGAAGAGTAGGAAGTTAAGAGGGGATGGGAGGAGGGTCGTTGAGAATAAAAAAGAAAGGAAGAAAAGATGAGAAGGAGGGAAAGAGGTAGGAGGAGAGGAAAGAAGGGAAGGGAGGGTGGTTGGACAAATAATAGGGAGAGAAAAGAAGGGATAAGGCGAAAAAGAGAAGGAGCTAAGAAGAAAAAAAGAAATGAAGCCAGTAAGGAATGGATAAGTAGAAGGAAGATGGAAAGGAGGGGGAAAGAAAGGGAAGATAGATGGGAGAGAGGGAAGAGAGGAAAGAAGGGAGATTAGAAGATAGGAAGGGAAAAAGAAAAAAGGGAGGTGGGTAAAGAGTGATGGAAGAAAGCAGAAAAGGAAAAAGGGAGGAAATAAAGAAGGGAGGAAGATGGAAAGGATGGAAGAAATAAAATTGGAATGTGAAAGAGAAGTAATAAAAAATGAACTGAGAAAGAAGGGTGGGGAGTGTGGAAAAAGAAAAAGGGAACAAAAAAGGGAGAAAAGAATTGTGGGAAGAAGGAAAAAAAGGGTAGTTAAAGGTTGGGGGGGGGGACAGTTGAGAATATTAAAGAAAGGAAGAAAAGATGAGGGAAAGAGGTAGGAAGAGAGGACAGAAGGGAGGAAAAAAGGAAGGGAGGGTGGTTGGACAAATAAAGGGAAAAGTAAATAAGGGATAAGGCGGACAAGAGAGGAAGGTAAGTGGGGGGTGGAAGGAAGATATAAAGGAGGGGGAAAAGAAAAGGGAAGATAAATGGTGGGGAGGGAGGAGAGGAAAGAGGGGAGAATAGCAGAAGGAAGGAAAGAAGAAAGGAAGAAGTGAAGAGAGGTGGGTAAAGAGTGATGGAAGAAAGAAAGGAGAAAAGATAGAGGGGGGGCTGAAGGAAGTTGGGGTGAAGGGGGTATGGAAAAGAGAAAGGGACCAAGGAACAGGAATGGGGGGAAGAATAAGGGAAGAATGTAAAGAAGGGTAAAGGGGGGGGGGGGCAGTGGAGAATAATGAAAAAAGGAAGAAAAGATGAGGAGGGAAAGAGGTAGGAAGAAAGGAAATAAAGTACGGGAAGAAGGAAGGGAGAAGACAGAAGGGAGAAGACAGGAAAGAAGTAAATAAAGGGGGGAATTTAGTAGAGAAGAAAGTAAGTTAGTAAGGGAAATAAGTCAGTAAGGAATGGAGGGTAGGAAGGAAAAGCAAGAAAGGTAAGGAGAAAAAAGGGAAGTCAGGAAAGAGGGAAAGGAGAAGAAAAGAGTGGGAAAAGGAAAAGAGCGGGAAAAGGAGTGAAAAAGAAGAAAATGAGGATAGAAGAAGGAAGGGAATAAAGAAAGAAGGGAATAAAGAAGGAAAGAGTAAAGGGATCAAAGGAGGGAGGGAGGTAAGAAGGTAAGGAGGGATGAAAGGAAGGAGAGAACGAAGGGGGATGATGGAAAGAAGGGAACTGTGCAGTCCTAACTTTTATAAATTCCCTTTTTTTGTGTTTCTTGATCTTGAGAGTCAAAGGACATCTGACAGCTGCTAATCCATTGTGTCCTAGCATCTGAATGTGCACCACCAAAACCCGGTTGTAGTCTCCACTCAGCCATATTCAGGTTCATCTGCCGGCAGCCAGTATTCCTCAGCAGTGAGATTCCGTTCTTCCGCAAGTAATCCCCAAGGGGTCCAGCCCAGCAGCCTCACCCCTTAACCAAATCGGTGATATCGGTTGGACCCTTTGCTCCCAGTTGGTGATATTTCACACACTCAGTATTCAGACAGCTCGCAGGAAGTGTGTAATATTTTTTGTGCCGTGCCGTGACACTAACTGCTATCTTCCTGGGTCGTTTGAGTATAATTGCACTATAAAATGTACAGCTTGGCATAATTTGTTATGGTTTGGTTATTACAAGATTCTGCAGCGGTAAATGTAATCCTATTTAGAGGTTGGCGTCTTCCGCCAACGTTGACTTATATTGCAGGGGGAAGCCCTAGCGGGAGTTTTTAGTTTCGCCAAGATGGATTTTGTGGTCTGTGTCAGTTTTTAGAAGGCATTAGGAAGAAACAATAACTAGGGGGCAATTAGTTATAATGCTACGGTACTTTTTTTTCAGGACGGCGCCATCTTTTTTCAGGCATCAAGCAACCTTGTTACCCAAATGAAGAAGCTGGCTCAGCATTAGCACAATCTTGGAAATCCTGGTGCCTGGCTGTGTTCACAAATGCCAGATCCTCCCCCACTTTGTAATTTTCAACAGTTACAATGTTACAATCTAATGAGCATGAACAAATATGTGGGAGGAGTCACTTGCAGAAAAGTGACACCTTTGGACCCTCGTGGGCGGGGCAGAACCAATTTGCTACAAGGAAATTTTATGAATTTGTTGTTTCAAGCACTGGAAATATATTTTCTTCTTGTCTCGAGCTGAACTCTAGCGCTGAGGGTGCGAGCGTAGAAGAATAAGTGGGACATTATCCAGACGGGAGAGAGCCAGGGAGAATGTTAGATGTTGATATCCTCGGGGGAGTTGTCAGAAAAGAGAGCGAACGCGGCCACCTCGGGATTTAGAAATGTAATTCTCTCTGAGAAATGGTCTGCGGGGACACCAGGCGCTGCGCCATCTCCTCCAGCCACACAATGAGCTTCCTATACAAGGCAAGGATAATGTCGGACGCTTACTGCAGCTCGCCACAATGCAACCAGGCGGATGCAAAATCATTTAGAATATGGAGGCAAAAGTGTTCTGCCAGTGGGGCCACTCTGTTGGCTGGATTTCTCTGTACATGTGCATGGAGGAGGGGCAGTTCATTACATATGCATATTCTTTAGTAGTGCTGCACAATGGTTAACAGATAATTCTGGTCCAGTCTTGGTGTGTTTGGGATTTTTGATTGGAACTGGAGGTACCTGCAGTCATAAGAAAAGGCGTCTGTCCTGTGTCTAAAAACCACTCACTGGGGCTCAACGTGTGCAAGAAGAGAGCCTACCATCTGGGATGATTTTTCCCAAAAGCCAATTGCACCTCAGCCCCACCGTCTTCATTTTTGTACAATCTGTAAATGTCTTTTGGTCATCCACATGAGCACTGCCGATCTCCAATGACCTCTTTGCAGCCACTTCCAATCTATATGTGCTCCAGCAACGGCTGCATGGGATTTTTCAGTGGACCGTTCCCACCTGATGTGTTCTTAAACAGCTTCTTGTATAATATCAGAAGCCCAGGTGACAACGTAGGAGCACAGTTAGGGGACAGAGCCGACCGTGGTCACCCTGTAACACCCCCATGGCAGGATCATGATTTTCTTGCCCTTTAAAAATGCCCAACTTGCTAACTGCTTGGTACTCAGCGTTCTTCCTGTTATTTCGCAACTCACAGAAACGTCGGCATCAGCACAAATTTGGCTTCCTCCTCCTATAATTAAATCCCTCAGGCCGCAGTCATTTGGGTCACTGTGGCGTCCCGAGTCCCCTCCCAGCCCCCAACAGACGCAGCGGCGTTCCCCTGTCTGCCGTTCTGCACTTCCTGACAGCTAGGACGTTTCCAGGCGGCAGGGTGGTAGGCGTAAGGCGCTACCCTGGGGCAAAGGCTGGCACGCTATTGGCAGGACTGTGGCCCCAGGGGCACCGCCAGCCACTTTATCATCCTGTCGATGCTTTTGGCTGTTCGGCTAGGAAATCTCAGCGGTCAGGACTCAGCGATTCGTCATTTTTCTCTGGCGAGTTTTAACACTTTCACTCTCCGGGCTCAGAAAGCCTTCAAGGGTGACACGTTAGACCGAAATCACGGGGGTCACAGAGTCCTATTAGGCTCAGCCTGTACGTAGCAGAATCCAGGAACCCCAATTTGCCCCCCATTGGGCCCTTGTTTGAATGCATATAAAATTTAAACCCAACGTTGCAGCAGAAGTGCATGGAGACAAGTGGGGGGGGGGTTATAGAAAGCCGAGAGTTTAGGGTTAGAGCTTCAGCTTGGTGACTTTGTCTAGGCCCCGATAATGTCATCAGTTTTCTGCAGGCAGGTAGAAGCATTATCCTAGTCTCCTCTGTAAAGATGTAACCTTATAGCCAGTATCAGATTTCCCTGTAGGAAATAGTTTATGCCCCTCCCATGAGGTCCCAAAGATGTAACTTTTTTCAGCTGACCCCTCCCACTTATCCTATAAAAAATACAAGTCTGATCTGTGTTAGACATTAATAAATTCAGGCACCTGGATTTTCATGACTAGGCTAGGAAGTGAATGGTGATCCTGGGTGATGCCTGAATAAAAATGGCTCCGTCCTTCTGGGTACAAAAACAAATGATAGTGTCAGAGTGGAGGAGGGGCACTGTGATCTCTATAAAAGATTAAATACCTGAAAGTGTTGCTCTGATACTTACCATGAAACCTAAAACACATCTGATTATACTTGTTGTCGGATCCAACTCCAAAATATCCGAAATGACCTTTTAGACGCAGAACAAACGTTTTTTTTTCTTTCTTTATGGCTCCAAGAACAGACACAAAACATTTATCTGCACGATCTCTTCTAACATATCTGTCCTTTTGTCTCTGAGTATTCAAACGATTTTGCCGTCTTATCATCAGCCATCTTGGCGGGGGAAACCTTGCCAAGAATCCGTCGCCGCGCATTAGTCTCCTTGGCCGATAGCTCTCCATCTTCCCAGCATGCTTTGGAAGAGACAGTCCAAAAAAAAAAAACTTCATTTTCGGCCCCAATGAAGGTCAAGCTCCTAGATTTGGAGATGTTTGCATGTGTTGATGAGTTTCTAAGCGGACCGGTCTGACGGCAGAAGATTGCAAGGTTTACCGAGATCCCCGTCTACGCTGCAGAAGCGGAATTGGATGTGGCCGCTGCATAGAGAGGGGATTACAGATTAATGAGCATGCAGGCAGCCTATTGGATGGAGATAAACCGCCATACATAGAAATGAGGCATTATCAGCACGCGGGGCTTATAGAGCTATTCCCAGGCAGCCAATCAGAGAGCGGCAAAGGCCATCCAGCAAACAACGCAACTGCGTGAAAGGGAAAGTGGTTTAACTATAAAATGGAACTCAAAATTTAAAAAAAATTATGTCTGTCCAATTTTTGAATATTTTATAGGAGCCCGATAGGCTTCCAATGAGAAAAGAACAAAATACGCCCCCCTCCTATGAGCTGTGAAGTTGTAGCAGTGAGGGTTGCATGTCTGAAGGGCCCAAGGTACCCCTCGGCTTACGACTCTGTGGAGAAATTGTTTTTTTCTGCTTCCTAAAGGCAGCAGGTTGGAGGAAGGATTTCCTCTGACAATTGTAACATTTTGGCTGGTAAGATTTCTCTGTAGCCAACCTGTGTTTCTGCCCCTCCCGCGAGGTGTTCACAAAGTTGTTTGGCCCTCCCATGAGGTCCTTTGCAAGGTGTTAGAACCCTCCTACGAGTTCCTTAGGAAGCTGTTTGAACCCCCCCACAAGGTCCTTAGGAATGTCTTTAAACCCTCCCTTGAGCTCCTTAAGAAGTTGTTTGAACCCTCCCTTGAGGTCCTTAGGAAGGTGTTTGAACCTTTCCAAAAGATTCTTAGGAAAATGTTTGAAATCTCCCATGAGGTATTTAGGAAGCTGCGTGAACCCTCCCATGAGGTTCTTTAGGAAGCTGTTTGACCCCTCCCATGAGGTTCTAGGTGTCTGAACCCTCCCATGGAGCCCTAAGTAAGATCTTTGTACCCTCCCATGAGTTCCCTAGAAAATCATTTGAACCCTTCCATTGGTTCATTAGAAGGGTGTCTGAACCCTTGAACCCTTCCATTGGTTCATTAGAAGGGTGTCTGAACCCTCCCAAGAGGTGCTTAGGAAGGTTTTTAAACCCTTTCACCTTTTTATCAATGGAGAACCCATGGTGGGACGGTGGCACCACTTTGTAAAGATTTGGTTAAACCTGTGAGGACACGATCCATCTGCAGTCAGCCGTACAGAGTCAGAATATCATATTTAAGTGTCGTTGTCCCTGAAGGGAATATTCATAGGGACAGTGAGGAGGTTCTTGCCCCGGAGATCTTCTTTTGTCATTATTCTGGAGAGGATAAAAGATGCGGGACATTCTCCCAGCGAGGGAGGCTGGTGAGAGTAATTCTCCAGATTATTCCGCATCATCTTGTGTGTCTGTCACATCCTCACCACATGTTCCCCTGCGGGGACGCACATTACTCTGCATGGTTGACTAGTCATTGTGCCCTTGACAGAAATGAGATCTGCATGTGCTTTTAACTCTTCGGCCGGCCTTGGCGCGCTCTCCATGGCCTCCAGATGCCGGGACACTCTCTATAAAGACATCTGTGTGTGAGGAGAGCCCCGGCTCCTGGCTCCCAGGGAAGGCCTTGGCCAGCATCCGCCTGCTGCTCTCCAAGAATACTTGTAACGGGGCCCAACGCCAGAATAACCCCATCCAGGGTGGACGAATAAAAAGCGAGGTTGGGGAGGGGGGTTTATTTGGAACTTCAGTGGTGGTCTTGGTGCCTTTTTTGTTACAACATTTCCTTATATAGAATCTTCGCCTAATATTGTTTTGCTGTTGCTGTCTGTCTATTGTTATCATTCTTTCTTCTATTTATTTTCTTTTGTCTCATTCAGATTTATCTATCTATCTATCTATCTATCTATCTATCTCTTTTCTCTCTCTCTCTCTCTTTATTCTCTCTCTCTTTATTCTCTCTCTCTCTTTCTCCTCTCTCTCTCTCTCTCTCTCTCTCTCTCTCTCTTTCTCCTCTCTCTTTCTCCTCTCTCTTTCTCCTCTCTCTCTCTCTTTCTCTCTCTCACTCTCTCTCTATCTCTCTCTCTTTCTCTCTCTCTCTCTTTCTCTCTCTCTTTCTTTCTTTCTTTCTTTCTCTCTTTCTTTCTCTC
Organism: Pyxicephalus adspersus; assembly: GCF_032062135.1. Lineage (NCBI taxonomy): Eukaryota > Metazoa > Chordata > Amphibia > Anura > Pyxicephalidae > Pyxicephalus > Pyxicephalus adspersus. The sequence goes on along the minus strand of NC_092860.1, from coordinate 8,028,106 downwards.
TCTCTCTCTCTCTCTCTCTTTCTCCCCCCCCTCTCTCTCTCTCTCTTTCTTTCTTTCTCTCTTTCTTTCTCTCTCTCTCTTTCTTTTTCTTTCTCTCTCTCTCTCTCTCTTTCTCTCTCTCTCTCTCTCTTTCTTTTTCTTTCTCTCTCTGCATGCGTCACCTTGAAATGCACATTAACATGCACTACATTTAACACTTGGGTGTGAATCAGCCCTGAAACAGAGGATGAATATCCAATTTTTGCAGGTAGGTGAAAGCGTGTTCATCCACCATTATTTTTTTGGGAACCAAATTTCAGCACACCCATGAATCATATACAAATAACAATATAGGCATTGCATGTAAGCAATCATGGCTGCAGTCTTAGGACTGGGAAGAACTCTTGCGGCAGCGTGGATGCTCTTAAGTTTACCAAATTCCAATTCTAGAAAACTGCTAACCCCATATATGAGGACAAAACCAGAAACAATTTTTGGTAAAAGCAGCAACTGCAAACAAATGCCCTGACGCATTTCATGATGAAATCTTATGATAGGGCGCATTAGTGTGAAATGCGTCAAGGCTTTGCCTATTGCTTCTTACATAGATGCAAACTTTCTGTTATAGATGCAAACTGTCTCAAAATGCCTGGGCTTCCAGACCGGATTTGGGTGCCCTCCTGGGACAACTTTTGCTGGTTCTTGTGGAGCAGGGCGACCATGCATTGGATGGCTGTGCGTGATCATGTGACACTGGCGTGTTCTCCGTATGTGTGAGGCAGTGGCCGGTCCAGAATAAATCTGCTCCTTAAGTACAGCACTCTCCCATGATGCTTTGTGACCGATTCTTTCCCATCTTATGTATTTGCAGAAAGTGAAGCACGTTAGCTTGGGCGCGTTCCCCGCTGTGTTCATGTCAGGATAGAATTCGGCCCAAGGCTGGCCGGGTCTTTTAATGAGGGGAGCGCTGGAAAGTCTTGGGGCCAAGCTGTACCCGCTCCATAGTTATTTTGCATCTTCCCATGTGTCTGTCATCTCCTCACCACATGTTCCCCCGAGGGGACACGCATTACTCTGCTTGGCTGGAGTCTCATGGTGCCCTTGAAAGAAGATACGGCCGATTGAGATGTTAACTACTTCCCGCCGAGATCGCCCGGGTGGATGTGGGGCGGCCAGTGCTTGTTTCATACCACCCCACCCCCATATGTTCATTCATGCCAGTGTGGACCCTGCAATTGGGGGTGGGGGGTAGGGGGCACAAAAGCCTGACCTGATGCTAAAATACTGAATGCAGGAATTTAATTGGCTGCAGAACATCGCTGCACTTGGCACTATTGACCGAAGTCATTAATAAGCATTTCATTAAAACTCACATTAATTAAATTCTTCTAAAGCTGTAATGTGAATTCTGATTCCAATTTATTACCTCTCGCAGAGATCACAGTACTAACCCTGATGCTTTTCTCTCCGGAAGGACAGCGCCATTTAGGTTCATCCATCATCTACCATCATGTTACACCTGATGCTGATTTCTGTGTTTCAGAAATGTCTGACGCAGATCAGCCCCTGCTGTAGAGTCTCCTCTTGCTGCAAAGTTACAATACTGCAGTCTGATTGCTGGGAGGAGACTGCGAAAATGCTTCCTGCTGCCTGCAGCAAACCGATGACATCATCTCAGCATAAGCAGCGGCTAGTCACATGACTGGAGACAAGAGATGGCTTTTTAATGATGTAAAAAAGTTTTGCTCTTTTTTTGTTTAACTTTGGAATGATCAGGATAGTGAGATCTTGAATTGATTGCTTTCTGGATCCTCCATCACATCTTGTCCAGGTGACACCCAGAATTCTTGTAAGCCAATCCTCCTGTGTCCCCCATCAGTGGATCCTCTATAGAAATGTACGAAATGTGCTCTCCAGGTCAGGGATGAGGGTGACAACGCTGCCCAGCCATACAGTATGGCAAGTGAGCGTTGTCACCCTAAGACAGGAAGTGGTGTACTGGCAGAAAAAACGAAAAGAAAATGCAACCACCGCATCTTTTTGGTGAGCCGCATCATGCGACCTTGTTCCCATTACATCCTCATTACCTATGTGGGGGAGGAGACCCCCTAAGTGACCCCCCCCCCCCCGGGGCTTTGTAGCCGTCGGCGGTTATATAGGTCGCTCGTAGCCTTTTCTCAGAAAGAATTCTAATGGTAACAAGAGATTACACCGTGGCTGGTAATTGTGACACTCCGTCCTGTGTTCTGAGCAGGATATTGATTTTCAGATGATGGGAGTTTCAACGCCTGAACTGTTTGACAATAAGCGTCCTGAGGCCGGCGCCGAAGCCTGGATATGGATCCGAGCACATACTGTGCCGCTTTATCTACCGCTGGGCTCACTCAGCCCATGGGCTGCTGGGGATTTAAGGCGGCACTCCGGAACTATTCTCCTGGGCTTCATTCTAGAATGGGGATTGGTTGATGGCCTCTCCCATCAAGAGATATTTTAGGGGAGAATCTGACCAATAAGGACTCAGCTGGACCATCCATATAGAAGGTGACACAGGATTTACATTTCTGTACATGCAGTACTGAGATTGACGCAGCTCTGCCTGGCAGAAAAGAGACCTGAAGCTTCATTGCTCCCTTTCAGTAACAATTACAGGTCTTGTCCCTCCCCCAGTCTGTGCTTGGACAGAAAAGGACAAGTAGAAGTCTGATGAGCTCATCTCTCTGCTCTCACCTCCTACCAGCACTTTCATAAACTATAATAATAATAATATTACTACAAAGCCATCCTTGAGCTCCAGTCCAGTGCCTGGAATGTGATGATGTCATCAGTCTGCTGCAAGCAGCATTTAGTCAGTCTCTTCTCCCCTAGTTATGCAACATTGTATTATCATAGCAAGAACTGCATGGCATTTACATAGCTAGGTCCAGGTAACAGGTGACCCTGAGTGATGCCTGAATAAATACAGCACCATCCTTCTGGAGAGAGAAGCAGATGAACGCCTGGAAATGTCACAATATGACAAAAAATTGGATGTTATGTTCAGTCCACTTTAATTCTTTTGATTTGCACATTACCAGAAAAGAAGCATTCATTGGTTGTTTGTTTTTTTTTTTTTTGTTTTTTTTACAAAACATGCCCATATATGGCGAAACGGCGGTAAGCACCTGGATGGGGTCACATGATCAGCTCCTCTGCCCTCCTCCCGTTTAACGGGGACAGATGATCTCTTCTTTCCCCAAAGAGCTGAGGAGTTTACAGGCAGTGAAGCGTCACCAAGCAGAGGACAGACGCTGCTCATTAGGCGCTCCTGCGAATCATTAGACAGCTGCGCATCAGCGAGCGGGAAGCGTTCTCCTATGGCACGGTGATAAATATCCCATTGTCAGGGCTGATGTGATCGCATTAATGAGCGCAAAAATGCATTGTCTGCTAATCTGCCCCTCGGCCTGTTTACCTTTTTTGATCTGAAAGCCTTAAAGAACAAGTCGGAGAAGACAGAGAAGAGTCTGATGAGGATATTTTACCTCATCAGCAAAAAAAAACCCCAAAAAAGCCTTGAGATGATGTCATCAGTCTGCTGCAGGCAGAACAAAGAAATTCCTCAGTCTACTGTACTCCAATGACTGTACATTGCATTATTTTGGGTTTTGGCATTTGCTGATTTGTAATTCCCGCCTAAGCCACCAGGGTCAATGTTTCCCGTTTTTAACGCCCATCTGTGTTTGTGCAGATCGCATTTTTTTAGGCCTTATCAGTGCTTTTTAAACAGGTCGTAAACATAAAAGGAATTATACCTTGCCTGCTATCGTAACGGATCTTTACGAGCGTTTTTGTAGCTCCTTAAGGGAGCGCATATTACGTGCCGTTATCATTCGCTCAACGCTTTATTCCCGGTATCCCACCTATTATTTTTTATCTGCATCGCCATTATTTCCTAAATTGCTGAATGCACGGCGAGCATGACGGGAACAAAATGGGGATTACCAAACAGTGGGCAAATCCTGCGATTATTCCCCATTAATGGATATTGGAGGGTTCTACTGGATCTAGAGTGGTCCTATTTTAGGGGAGCCAATCGGATGTCGGCGGATGTTTATACATGGTGCGTAAAGTGGTCATGCCATCCGATTGGCTGCCTGATACATATACAAATATCTATTCAATCAATCATATTCGATATTCACATTTTATGAAGATGATGACATTATCTCATCCAAGGCAAAGTCACCATACTAGAGCCCCTTGTCTTCTTTTTACCAATAAAAGTCAATACATAAATATTAACATGTCAGAAATGTATTTATTACAGTTTGTAAATTTGTTAAAAGATCCACCTTAAAAAATGACAATAGAAGAAAAAGGGGTGGAGACAATGACATAGGGGTGGGGCATGGGCGGGGCAGAAACAGCTGGGGCTAAAAATAGAACATTGAAATAAAAGTGCAAAAGTAATGGCAACAATGTATCAGGTTGTGGCCATGTGACCTGAGCAGCCAATCAGAGGCAAGCAAAGGTTGATTGCAGCCAGAGGTTACTGAATTCTTTTTGTAGTAATGAAGTCTTTGTGGCTTTTTGTTGCTCAAGATTTTTTCCCTGCATGGGTCCTTGGTGTCCCCCTATATGACCACGGGGGGTTCAAAAAAGGTGACCACCCCCCATCCATAGGCATTTCTATCACCAATAATATTATTATTATTTTTAAACAGGATTTATGTAGCACCAACATAATATGCAGCGCTGTACATACAATAGGAGTTGCAAATGACAGACAGATACAGACAGTGACACAGGAGGAGGAGAGGACCCTGCCCTGAAGAGCTTACAATCTAAGATTTTCTATACAAAGCCATAAGACTGGTGCTCTTTAGGCAGAGCTCACGTTGCCCCTCCCCCATTCTAGGCTTTGCGCCAGTTCTTACTTTCGTCCTGCAATTTTTAAATACCCTTTTTCCTTCACGTATTTTTCAGAGCCGAGTTTTAACCTACTTCCCAATGTCTATTTCTCGTTGATCTGTGGCTCCCTCCTGAATTCCGTACAATCCTGGAGTACGTGTCAAAGTTTGAAATTTATCTGCGCTCTCTTTTGCTTACCCGAGCACTTGATCAGCGCCACAGTATATTTGGACTCGTTTTTTTCATTTGTTTTCTTCCAATCTGACTTATCGGATTTATATGGTGAGCCGTCACTGGCTTGATGGGTCGCGACAGCCTTACTGGGACTTATCGGTCCCTGAGAACCAAGGGCCTGGACGGTCTGTCTGCCATATTTGTCTTGCTGGGGTACGGTGCTCGTGTTTTACCTGCAAAAGGATTTGTATTTCTGTTCGTCCATTTCTATAATTTATACAGCTTTGCAATATAGCACAAGGCTAGAGACCTACCTGATTTTTCTCTTTTGCAGTTAGGTAACACTTACAGGTCTTATTCCTCCCCCAACCTGTGACAGCAATAAGAGAAACAGCAGACCTTATCACTCTGCTCTCTCCTTCCATTAACATGTCCACATATAAGGCACCTGATTGGGTTGCAATTCCTGCATTGGTTCCTGTTTTGACAGCTCTTTAGAGGTATCTGTGTCCCATTGGGGAGATTTACATCCACTTCCTGTCCTGGGGACACAAAATGAGTTGCCTTAGTTGGGGATCCAATTCACTGCATTCATCGCCCCCTGCTGGTTCATTGACAGCTGACTGTTTAGCAGCTGAAACAGAACTAATGGCAGGATCACCAGGTAATAAAATGATCCTACAGTGCTGTGGTAGGGCCGTTGACAGATGGATGCATTTTCACGATATCGATTCTATAGCGGAAAGTGCATTTACTGCAGAAACGTGCGCTAAATGGCCAATTCCACCTGAACGCGTCTAAATGGTTTTACACATTAAGCATCCTTTTCCCTGAAAATCAATGGAAATGCATCCAACCGCACGGCAACATGTTAACATGCATTGCTCCGTCCTTGTAAGGTTGCAGTTTGTTTTATAATAAATGTCAGGATGCATCGTAAAGTGCATTCTCGCACATAAGCTTCCCCGCTTCCTAGATTGTAAGCTCTTCTGGGCAGGGTCCTCTCCTCCTCCTGTGTCACGGTCTATCTGTCTGTCATTTGTACAGCGCTGGGTAATAGGTTGGCGCTATATAAACCCTGTTTATTAATAATAGTAAATCTAATAATAAAAATAATAATAATAATAATGTGGGTCACAATGCGTTCAGATACGTCAACTCGCAACACGACGCAACGTATGCGTCAATCACAATGACCGGAAGAGGGTAACTTGCTGCTCTCCCATCGCTAATTCTTCATTGACCATATTTGGTCATGAGCCAATTTGGCGCATGGGATCTGTCATTTAAGGGGGACCCCATTGTAATTTCAGAACTGCTATAGAAAGTTGCATGTAAGGTTCTTTCCCTGCTGCGCGTTTTTTTTTTTTTTTTATATATTATTGGTCCCCTCTGGCAGTGCCCAATTCCCTATGCCAGTTTGGGTATCCATTTGCCCATTAGCCCTAAAAAAAATATTTTTGCCTTGCCCAATAAGTATAAATCCACCGGTTCTACTGGGATTCTAAAAAAAGAAAAAAAAAATTCCTAAGCTTTCCCACCGTCTTCATTTTTTTAATATCCCGTAAATAGCATAAACGGCCGTTGCGTTGTTATTGGCGGTTGGAAACGAGCGGTTGGAGACAGTTTAACAGTCGCGGGTCACTCTGAGGACTCGGGATGAGTTTTCGGTCAATGGCAGACAAATGTACACACAGACACACTTTCTTATATACACACCGTGTCAGCGTATTCCTTATATGGGCCGGCAGCTCGCAGGAAATTTACAGCCCCCGTCTGCATGCACCGTGTTCCACTGACCCCAATGTAAATACCAGGGAGTGCGCCTCCGAAAGATCAGCAGAAGAGATGAAAGAAAGAAAAATCACCCCAGGTCTTCCCCCCTGCCAGGAGAGTCGACTGGTTGTGCAGTACCCCCCGCCGCTACTCCTCAACTCACTCACATATACAGAGTCCTCGTACAAAGTACTTTTTTTAATAACTTCATGTAGTCTCCTAGGAATTCTTGGCTTGAAGACCTGGAGGTGCTGCTGTGAATTTTTACGCACTGTTTACAGATAACGGCACCTTATTAGGCAAAATGCAGCAAGAGCGGACCAACGGCTCTCAGCGGTATGGCCGTTGGATTATAATGCGGCAGACGATGCGCCTGTGTGGATGGGAGATGAAGGATTTCCACTGATTTTTGGATACGTGGCCGAAGCTTTGTAACGGCACAAAGGGTGGAATGAGCATATCGGCTTGTTTGTGCAAGTTGTGTTGAGCCGCGAGACGGCCAGTTTGCAGATCAATATGGTGCCAACTTTTAATTGGCTGCTGATTTAAAGTGTAAGCGCAGTTTGGCAGAAAGCCGCATAGCCATGTAACCTCATTAAAAAGTAATGGAAGTAGTGGTCATGGATGCAGGAGGACCTGCTCAGTGCCTGGCCTACCCAGTACCAGGCGATGGTTACAAATTAGGGAGCATGAGGGAATTGCGTTTTCTGCCTGTGATCTCTGTAATTGTGTTGGTGCAATGGTGGGTGAGATGGGCAGCTTTAGGTGTAACATGTGTAAGCCGCGCACAGACGCTCAATAATTGTCACTGGAAACAATCACTAAATTTCTTTTACTCTCTCTTTCCTGTAGCCAGTGAATGTAGACAGAACATGGATGAAAGAGGTTGCAGGAGATCAGCAGCTCCGAGATGCAAAGAGAATATAAAAATCTGAAAGAGTATTTGATGGAAATAAAAAATTGCCAACTGGGTAAAAAACACAAAAAGTTACCAAACCACATAGCACTTACTTAGGGTCCAGATCTACTTTCTTTATCATCATAGCCAAGGACAGGTAGCAATCACGCAGCCCCAGTACAGATGTAGATCCTGCCACTGACCCTGATTACCTGCCAATTGATACAAATGGAGCCTACATGATATTGTGTGAGAGAACAGAACTTGGTGATGATTGTGTGAGTCATGTTTGTGTTCAGGGGAATGTTGCTAATATTAGTGACATTTTAAGGCTGATTGATAAAAACCTGAACAAATAAATCCAGATTTTTTTGTTGTTAGCAGCTACTCATCTTCCACCTTTCATGTGTTGCAAACAATGCGATTGGCTGCTGCTCCTCTTTTCATATTTGCCTAAATCAACCCAACCGTGAAGCAGATTTCACATTGGAACCCAAAGAAGTGTTTTGCAAACCCAAAATCTATTTTTCAGTATGTTTGGCATCATGCGTTACTTTTCCTAAGCAGATGGTTTCCTTTGCAAATCTATTACACGCCAAATAATCATTCCAGTAACAGAACTTTCTGTCTCCAGCTGACAACACTAATCCAATGTCTTGCAACAAGCATCGGCGTTGTCAGTGTGCCATGCATGCTTTTTTTTGGCAATTGGGCTGCTCGATTGGGTCTGTGAGCATCTTCTGCATAGTAATTTACTGCTCTGCTATAGGAGAAATGTGCATGAATTGCAAAGATACTAAATAAAGTTTCTGCACACCTTAAACCAGGGGTGTCAAACTCTGGCCCGTGGGCCAAATCTGGCCCACAATGTCTTTTTTTCGCCCCCCAAAGTAATCCTAACTATGAACTGTAGCTGGCCCATTGCTGCATTGAAATAGCGCTGATACTACAATTCCTGGCGTCTATAGACCAGCGGGCTCTCTGCCTATGCATGGCCCCACATTGGACTGTTTTATAGACGCAAATAATGCCGGGAATTTTAGTAGAGGCTCTATTTCAATGAAGAGGGAGTTCTAGCGGCGGGCCACTCATAAGATTTAGCTCCACATTGGCTGCGCCTGGCATTTCCAGCACTCCCCCTCAGTTGTACTTTTCCTTGCTACTCCAAGGCATGGACCTGAATGGTTGGATTTTCATAGAAGAATATTGGTATTATTATTGTTAGCCTGTGCAAAAAGGTTACCATTGAAATTTAACTCAGAAGGCTACAAATAGAAAAAGAAGCATAGGATTTTTTCCTAAATAAAACAAAAAATAAAATGTATGCCTCTTTCTCTATTATAAGCTTGTTCCAGATTGAATGTAAAGCAAAACCTCTTTGTTTCCATATGAAAAGGGTTTAAATCTAATAAGAAGGAAAAACTTTCTCAATTTTTTCATTAAATTTCAAGGGTGGCCCATGACTTTGTTTATATTTTCTATTACTTTTTGTTTATATTTTGGCCCTCTGTGTATTTGAGTTTGACACCCCAGTCTTAAACTGTATTCAGTGAACCATGAGGCCAAAAATACTTAGATTTGAGAATGGCATTCCCAAAGCGTCCCCTTTCTCTCACCCCATGTCCTCCCTCCCAGCTGCCCACCCCAGGAATTCGGAGGAGGTTACACTTTGGCTACTGTGTCCTGCTATCTGTCACATTGCATCAGTTGGTCGGTGACCTGAGCACACACTGAAAACCGGCCATTGTGTATCAGATATCTGGAGCTGGGGGTCAGGCAGGAACCCCCTCGGCCGCTCACACAGCACCTGCCCGCCATATAACTCTTCCCCTACCCTTTCCCCAAAATCCCCGGAGATTTTTATGCATACCAGCCCAAGCTTGGGCCACAGTTGTTTGGGAAAATGAAACTCGATGCTTTTTTAAGATGAGAAGCTGGGCAGCTGCCTGGGCTCAGGGTATCACTTTGTATCCTTTCTTGTATGAATGATTAGCTCTCCAGGCCCAAAAGCATTCATTGTGATGTAGGAGTAGATAAATGGCATGTGGCGAATTGCATTAGAAAGCAGATGTGGCCTTTCAGGGTCATGGAGTGTTGAAAGATTTTTATTTATATAAGGATCAAAGCACTACCTGGAAAGAGTGAAGCCGATGTTGGGTTGTACCAACGTCCTTAAAGTGTAAACAAAAAATTAATGTATTATCATTATCAGAATATTTGGCATCATGGCCTGTATACAGTTTTATTACCTGGAAGTCCTGCACTGTTACCTGCAGGAAACCAGGTTACAATTGGCAAAAAAGTTGTCACGCTGCTATGTAAGCTCCTTTGGTTGCCTGTTGGGCCATTATCTTGATGGGTAAATCAAAGGCCAACTGAAGGATTTTGCATAGCAAAGTTTGGGGTATGCATGCACTATTGCTTTACATCTATATCGGGAGGAATGTGGCACCAGTTTCTGACCCGTCCATTTTTGTGTGGTCACCGTGTTCACTTCTGATATACCATACAAGCTATTTTAGTTGGCTGTTAAGCTTCACATCTGGTCCACCAATGGCTATCTGAAGGAGTTTGCATGGCAGGTTGCGAACTAGCTTGAGTGCACTATAATGCTATACATCTGTACCAGGAAGGAGGTGGCACCATTTTCCATTATCGTGTGGTCACTTCTGATCTACCATAAGAACTCCTTTGGAGACCCAATACAGGCATCAAGGCCAGTATACAGTTTCATTACCTGGAAACCCAGCCGGCACTTCTTATTGCAGGCCACGGGGTTACAATTGGCAACAAAGATGTCATGCTGCTATGTAAGCTCCTTTTTTAGTTGGTTGTTGGGCCATTGTCTGGTCTTTTGGATGGGCAACTCAAAGGCCAACTGAAGGATTTTGCATAGCAAGGTTTGGGGTATGCATGCACTATTGCTTTACATCTATACCGGGAGGAATGTGGCACCCATTTCTGACCCCTCCATTTTTGTGTGGTCACCGTGTTCACTTCTGATATACCATACAAGCTATTTTAGTTCGCTGTTGGGCTTCACATCTGGTCCACCAATGGCTATCTGAAGGAGTTTGCATGGCAGGTTGGGAACTAGCTTGCGTGCACTATAATGCTATACATCTGTACCAGGAAGGAGGTGGCACCGTTTTCAGTTATAGTGTGGTCACTTCTGATCTACCATAAGAACTCCTTTAGAGACCCAATAGGCACCCCTATGGCCAACTAAAAGGGGGTTCACTGTTGACTAACTCATTTTGCAGTTTGCGTGCTCTTTAATGTTATATATCTATACCAGGGCTTTTTTGTCCACTTTATTTTCTGTGGCCAAAGCTGTTCTCTCTCACGCATCCTTTGGCTGGGCAGTGAAAGAAGAAGCAGCAGCCTGATGAGCTCATCTCTGTTACTTTTCTCTTTCCACCTATGAGCATGCTTACTTTTAGCGCGTGAGCATTGCAACACGCCTGCTGTTCTGCTTCTCCCTCACTCTAAGCTTTGCTTTACAGAGGACATTCAAATATACATTTAATTTTATTACATTTAATATTGAATTAATTATTACTGAGCTGCATTCCAGTCCTCTATATCTGTCCAGTGCTCGGATTTATTATTCTGCGTAGCTTTTGAATATTGGAGCGGCCTAACTCCCGGGATTTTGATCAGTCACCTGTGATAGACGTCTGCGTGATGCATCTTGTGTTAATACAAGCTGCAGTAATGGGAGAGTCTAGTCATATTTCCTCGCATTAATTCCTGCGGAGCCGAGTGGGTGTTTTAAATCAGCATTTCCATTTTGCAAATAAACTCGCATTAGCACCCACCGGGCCCTGATTAACTCCAATAGCGCTCCTGCCTTCAGCCTCATAGAACAAATATTGTTCTCCGCAGGTCCTCAACCACCCCCCTCCCCACCTTCTGAAGTTTCCACCAGAGGATGCATTATTAGGAATTCAGATCTGTACCTATTTATTCCTGACTCTACACCGAACGACGAGCGAGTCAAGGTGCTGACAGACTAACAGCATGGCGCCTAATATAACCTGTAGAGAGCGGCGGGAAGAAGGAAGTCATATCTCTCCGAGTTCCTTTATAAATGAAATTATCTCCCTCGTGTGTTCCACCGAATGCCTTTTATTTACACCGCTTACAATACCAGGTGGCCGGAACTCCCGTTTTCTGATCCCATTTATTTCCTTCATTTATGTAAGTCGTATAAAAAAAACAATCGACGGTGCTTTAGAGATCGCTAATAGCTATTCATACTTCATACAGAGTATAGCAGCTCCATGGAAATTTTCCGTATCTGGTGTCCCGTATGGGTGTAATAAAAAATTGAGTGATGGTTTAGGTCGACCGCAAACAGATGGGATTGAAATTGCCAAGGTTAACCCTTACCAAAAAAAAAATCTGATCACAGAAATACAAATATTGAAGCTGTGAAGTTTGGAAGAATTCAGATGGCCAGTCCAACTCATGGGTGGCACATTGCTTACTTACAATCTTCTAGTGGGGTGCAATTGCATGGAAAATGGTTGAAATGGATTTAGAATTGCCTCATATAGGGGGAGCTTGAGGAGCAAAGAGGAAAGGTTTATAATCATGGTGCATATGGGATGAACTTTGGTGCCAGTTGACTGACCATCATTTGGACAGTCAATATGGAAACCGAACCCAATGATCACATTATGAACCTGCCAAAAGGGAAAAGCTCCTGCGAGACATTTAGGGCCTTCTTACTTTTTGAGATGTGCCCTAAAATTTGTCCCGTTCCTTGTTAAGATGCCCATTCAGCTGTCAATTTTGAGTCCATTCAACCACTTTCCATCCACTAGGAACCCACCTTAAGATTGTAATAATTCTCGAGAGACTAAGTGACGAGTTGGATTGGCCAGCAGAATTCGGTTGACAATGTCTTCCAAACTTGGCAACAGAATACCAGCTTCAATAATTGGAATTCTGTCAAATTTATCAGATTTTTTTTTGTAAGGGTTGTAGGGCAATTAAAATCCCATTTTCTTGTGGTCAATCAAAACCTTTTAATTTTATCAATTCAATTTTTTATTACATGTTTCTGAGACAAATACAAAATTCCCATGGACATGCTATAACCTGTATGGCCGGCTAAACGTGCCTGGCCATTAGTAATCATGGTGCATAATGACCCCACTGTGATGCCTATTGATTGGCTTTTTTGGTCATTTTCTACACGGTTATTCGGACAGTCAGTTTGGAACCCAAATCCAATAACCAGATTGTCACCTTGAAAGGGTGAAACTCCAATGGGAATGCAGAGAGCGCTATAAACAAGACAGGGGATCTAGCCTTCTACTATTTGGGATTTGCCCAGGTGACGTGTGGAAAGTGGACATCACCAATGGTGGTGATGTTTTTGGGAGGAAGGGCAGTGACTCAGAGTCAGTGCCATGGCAGCTTCTTTGTAATGTATACTTCCCCTCTTCCTAGATTGTAAGCTCTCCGGGACAGGGTCCTCTCCTCCTCCTGTATCTGTCTGTCATTTGCAACCCCTATCTAATGTACAGTGCTGCGTAATATGTTGGCGCTATATAAATCTTGTATATAATATTATAATGTAAATCCTCATCCTGTATGCTGTGCACTGGAGTAGGTGTATTACTTTACAAATCTTCTTAGCACGTAAACTATCTTTACATGCTGGTTTGTAATAAACTATAGATTCTCTTGAAGTCCAAGGCCTCTATAGTCGGTACAATTGCACTTGTAATAATAATGGTATTCGCAGTCAGCAATCCACTCTACCAGGGGAAAAAAAGAGAAAATGGGCTTTTGGTCCCCGCAGAGAGGAGCGGGAGATACAGTTTCATTGACCTTGGGTCAACCTTGTGTATTATATTTGTATCCATTTGTAATTTTGTTGGCTCACAGAAGCACGGCACAATATACACCGGTAGGATTGGATGCCCAATGGCGTCACCAAAGGTCAAGGATGAAAGACGTGAGTGGGCTCCATGCCTTTTGGGTGACCCTTTGATCTTTGGAGACTGTTCAGGTCAGGAAGCCTTGAGGCAGAATCTGGGGAGTCGGAACAGAACTAAGCAAAACATTTTTGGTTGTTTTTGGAAAGTTTAATTCTCATATGGCTACCTTTGGTTATGAAAGATGCCGGGTACAGATTAGGCTTCTTTATCAAACGTGTTCCAAAAGCTCGAATCCTTAAAAATTGAAATTTAAGGCCAAACTTATTTTGGTATAAAGGATACAACAAAGAGAGGGTTTTTTTAGGCTATAAATATATTCGATGTTCTTTAGAGTAAAGAACACAATTTGACAGTTTAAAATTATACAATTCTATAGTAGCGTACTTGTTGAATCCTTCCTTGATCTGCATTAGAATCATGCAGCAAGGAGGGGTCTTTATTTCTTCAAATCTAGACAAATGCAACTATTTCTGAGAAACAATTTTTTTTTTAAAATATTATAGTTCTTTTGTCTCTTATCCCGACGCGTTTCGCCATATCAGCTTCCTCAGGGGATTTTTTAGACCAATATTAGTTTCAGTGATAAAATTGTTTGAAAAAGAGGAACGATTAGAGTGAAAGATGAGTCCGTTTTTTGCAAGAAAATTATGGTGCAGAGTGTAAAAACTTATTCATGTAACTGCTGCTTGTTTTTTATTAAAGATATTGTTAGGTTTCCTTCCTTGTGATAGTTGTTTTGTTATAGTGTTATCCTTTCAATTCTGGAGGAGAAAAGATTGAAGTAATTCTAAACCATACATAGTAACATACAGACTTGGAAATGTTGGTTTTCCTCGTCTATGTGTCTTACTAGATAGAAGGTTAGATTGCTGATGGGATTACTTCATATGTCATATGATGTTATTCCATTGAAGCATAGTATGTGCGAGTGTCAGCAGTCAGTTCCAAAAGCTGAAATCTAAGGCCATTGATTTGGCTCCGGTCATAATGGAATAATGAAAGAATCTTGTACAAGAATTGGGCCGGAATTCGGGCAATGGTCTGTAATACCTGTTGGCTCCTTTGAGGTTATTCATAGACACCAGACTTGCTGCTGACTCATCCATGGTAAATGGTTTTCAGCGTTTCTGCAGCTTGTGAGTGAAAGAAAAGACTTAAAACATATCATGAAAAGTAACCCTTTGATCCAGAAAAAAATCTCTTTAGCCGGGTCGATGTGAAAGCGCCAAAAGGAGTTAAACTGGAGAAACGACAAAAGGTGACAGCGCAGGCGGCCTTGGAAAGAAATGTTTGGGAACCTTTTGAGGCAGCGCCTGGAAACAGCTGACGGGGGATGGATGGGGATTAGAGAATTCTTTGGGAATCACACAATGGGTAAAGGGGGAGGGGGAACAATACAGGGGCTTTACTGGGATAACCCCATCCTGTGACACCCCCTCCCACCCCAGTCAAAGTGTGTGTGTGTGTGTGGGGGGGGGGGTCGGTAGCCACAAGGAAAATTTTGTCTTTTGGGATTTTTGCAGCACGTGTCTGAATCACTCAGATCTCTGTATATGAGAAGCAAGCCTTGAAATTGAAAAGATATAAAAGAGAAAACAGCTGTTGACCGCACTGACCCACATTTATCACTAGTACATGATGGGAAAGGGAAATGGGATTCCCTTGGTAAGTTCATCAAAGGCTTATTAAACTTTTCTATGGGTGGAGGTCCACTTCATCAAAGAAAAGAGACTTTGCCTAGGCTATGATAATGCCATCAGGCTGCTGCAGGCAGGTAGAGCATTTGCTTAGTCTCCTCTTCCCAGTGATCAAACTGTATCCTTGTAATAAGAGGAGAGGCTGCAGCACAAAGAATTGCATTGTGGCATCTATGGACCAGCATCTGGTTCTGGAAAGTAAATGGTGACCCCGGATGATGCCAGGAAAAAGTTGGTATTGTCCCAGAGCGAGGGGGTTTGGTGATTTGCAATAAATGGATTTGCACTTGCAGATATGCATTTGTATATATCTGATGCTGGGGACACTTTTCCATCACTGACATGGAGGCGAGGGTTGACATACACGTGGCAGAGAGGGGTCTGTGGGGGTTAAGGAGAACGTTTAACGGCTGCAGACATTCTTCAGAAGTTGCTTTCCAACTGCCAGGAGCTCCACGTTTTCAGCCAGCGCAGGTTACACTGCCAGGGTAAGCAAACATCTGAAATTGCCCTGGAATTCTCCCGCTGAGATCCGAGCGGAAAATATCAACCTTTTATTGTTAGGAAGCAAAATCCAGAACCACATTCAGATATTTCTAAAGTTGTTTTTAAAGGAAAGAGAATTGGGAGCAGTGTTCAACCCAGGCATGTTTGTAATTGGGATGGGCCTGTGGCAGCCCCTGTATTGTGACCCAACTTATCAGTAACAACCAAAAAACAGCTGGGTGGTTACTGAAAAGTACCGGGTGGTGTGCCCAGCTAAAAGGGGAGAACACTGGGGAGACGCCGTTGGGGCTGGCGTGGCAATTTTGCGCCTTCAAGCTGAACTCCGAAGCCCAAATACAACACAAAAAAAAAGTTGTGTATTGCAACACAACTAATGCAACTATCAGCATCATGCAACTATTAGGAGCCAATCAGGTGTTTGCAAACACATATGAAACATGCAGGCAAGAGCTTAAACCAAACAGCAAGCTCATTATTGTGTTGAAGCCCCTTCACTGTCCAATCACAAGCTAAGGGGGCGAAGATGTGACCATGCAGGGAAAAGACAGGTCAACAGCTGGCTTTTGCTGCCGTTTTTAGGCCCGGATGGGCAGAAATGCTAATGCGTTGGCAGTATTATGATATGCAGGTCAATTGGAAGGGCAGTGCTTAGAGAAACCCCAATCACCAAGCCCACATTAACCAATCAGAAACCATCTCAGAGCTATAGAACATGAACCCATAGCAGCAGGTTAGTACTCTTCCTACATTATAACGGCTCCTATGGAATAATGCTGGCAGTGTTTTTTTTTTTTTTTTTATTTCTCAGTAATCAGCGTGGGACTCTCTATAGAGTCATAGCAAACGTTTCTAATGCAGACACCGCCGCCAAAACAAATATTCTCCGCAGCGAAGTAAGTTTGCTACGGAACGCGTGTCACCGCTGGGAGAAGTTACGGCTCTTGTTTATACTGCTGATGGAACCCAGCAGATTACTATTTTGCATGCTTACCATATGTCAGCAAGGCTATAACATTATCCTGGAGCTCCCAGAATCTTCCAGCACCATCCCTGGTGCCTTTATCGGTATTTTATAAGCAAAATATATGGTTTAGAGTCTCAAGGGCGCATCAATGATCGGTGGTGTTAATATTTTTGGAAATCTCTTGCTGCTGGCTGGGTTTCCATTGAGGGCACCTCACCATCATGGTTGACCTTGCAGCAGTGAAATATTTGCCCTTTAATTAGCTAAAGTGCATCAACCAATAGCAACCAATCAGCATTCATGTTTTTTTTTTTTTGCACTGGTAAACTGAAATTTGATTGGTCGCTGTGGCTTGCTAAATGTTTGCATTGCCTGATCCAACTAGAGCAAATGTTACAGATTCATGCCATAGCTTCTGTTTCTGATCACTTCTGCATTGCATTGCTGTGCCGGGTATTATATAAATATTGCAAGCCCCCTCCCATGATGCAGTGAGGGCTTTGTCTGCTTGGAGCTGTTTAGTCCACCACCAAATACATAGAACTTTTTTTAATTTTGCATCAAAAGTTTTATTTTTCTATATACCGGTATAAGTGTGTGCTACTTCCCCCACCTCTTAGGTTGCAAGCTCTTTGGGGCAGGGCCCTTTCTTCCTTCTGTGTCACTGTCTGTATCTGTCTGTCATTTGCAACCCCTATGTATTGTACAGCGCTGTGTAATATGTTGGGGCTATACAATTACAGTTTAATAATAATATTAGGAAAAGCAGTAGGTGGTCATTTGGAAATGATAAAGAAGTCAATTACAGGTCAGATGCACCTGTAAAGGAATTCAAGCCCCATCAGGATGGTGAGTTGCTCCCTATTGGGGAAATAACCCAGGCATTGGACTTTTTAGTATTTATTAATAGTTTGAGTGTCAAATTCAATGGGGACAGTAATGTCCCCCAGGCAGCCCTATAGCTGCTTCTGCTCTTCTATAGGTGCTGGCAACAGAAGAAAATTGTGCAAGTCTCATTATTATTGAAGATTTATAGAATAAAACGTTTAACACGTTTAGGGAACTTAAATGCCCCCCTTCATCAGGGCTTGAACATTCCAGATATTGGCATAACAGCAATTCTTCAATAAAATCCTGATAGAGATGCCATCCCTTCTCTTTGCAATCCTACAAGAACATTTTTGGCTGGAGATGGGTTTACATGTCATGGATTTGGAACAGAATGTCGAACTTCTTTGAAAGAATAAAAAGAATATTCTGTATATTCCATACATTGTGTTAGGCGGTGTTACAAGCCGTTTCTTTTTACATCAGGACTCAATAATCTCAGGACTTGGCCCCGGTTTCCAGGTTCCAATCCAAGACATATAGACAGATTCCAAGCTGCAGCTGCACATCAAGGAGGTGAGTTTGGGCTCCAAAGACAACATAAAAATTGATTTCTGATAATATATGATTGTGCCTGGATCTTACACGGAGTCTTCCGCCCTCACTTGACCCAGTATAGACTTGGCGCAACTGAAACATAACCAGGAACGGCTTGTGTATTGGAGGAGCATCGATGGGTCACAGTTTGTGCCAAATAGGCTGCAATGGCTTTTCTCAGGGTGAATTCTTAATCTTAATATTCAGTAATCCAGAGCACCGAACTGGTTAAAAATACACTATATGGCCAAGTTTTTGAGTCTCAAACCAGTGCGTTTACCTTTATGGGTAAAGGTGTTTGGAAACCTGACCATCACACCTGCCTATATGGCCAAAAAGTGGACACTGCTCCTGGTTATGGAGTTTTTCCATTGGAGGTTTCCATTAATATTACGGCACACAAAGACTTCCCGCCATGTGCTTGTTTTGGTGAAGATCCTTTTCTACTCCAACATCACTGTACAAAGCTGGCACATGAGATTGCATTACTTTTGTTTGGAGAAACTTGAGTGGTCTACACAAAGCTCCAACCTAAACCTTACTGAACACCTTTGGGATGAATTGGAATTCAGATTGAAAGCCAGGTCTCCTTATCCAATATCAACACCTGGCCTTATAAATGTTCCTCTGGCACAAATTCCCAGGCATGCCTTAAAATATTGTCGAAAGCCTTTGGGGATGTAATGAGCACAAAGGGAGCTTCTCCAAAACAATGGACCGGTTTATATATAAGCTTATATAAGTGTGATGGTCAGTTGTCCAAAATCATATTTTGCCAATTTTGCCAATGGCAATCACCCAATGAAAGTCCTATCCTTGCATAAATCCCCTGCTTCATTCTGATCCACTACCAAAACCCAAAAAACTCTGGGAAATCATAAATATGCATTGCTGATCCTGGTGGGACTTGAAGCATATTATCGCATTGGGGGTTCAGGATTGCTGTATGGGATGCCAAATGTTGGGGATTTAAGGGAACTTTACAGGCTTCACCTAAGTACCCAATATTTCCCAGGGCTGGGAAATGTTAGGGCAAGACTCCCAAAACCGAATTCCAAAAAGGTCTAGTTTTAGGGTAGACCAAATTGGGAGATTGCAAAGGGCTCTTACCTTCTCCAGAGTCCCAACAGACACAATGGTGCAGCGAGCTTCCACTTCATATCAGCCCAGTTTATCCAATGCATTTCTGATCCTAAATCCCAATATAGTCATTCTAATCTAGTGTTTGTAAACTCGTGTTCCATGAAGCCTTAGAGTTCCTCCTGAGATTTCTAGGGGTTCCTAGGAGCTGTTTGCACCTCTCAGGTCAATTTAGGTGATCTTTTTCTGTAAGGGTGACATTCTTCCCAATGGCCAGCAATGTAAGAGGAATTCTGACCTCCATGCTAATATATTGTGAGCTGTGGATATAATATTATAGAAGAGGTTCCATGAAGACCTGAAAGTTATTTCAGGGGGTTCCCCAATGTTAAAAAGTTCGGACAGGCCGATCTAACAGGAAGATCTCATGGCCAAGAGATACCAGTTGGCGATATAGCCTATAGGCCCCTGCTGATAACCGACCATAACTACCTGCGTCTACTAGTCCCCTTGCAGATTAACAATCCAAATTCCTTCTATGATAAAAGTGATACATTGTATCTCGCCCCTTCCTTGGAATGTATCCTGCCAGTTCTGGTATTGAAGGACCTTGTCTTACCCTTCCAAGTTTTCTTCTTTTTTCTTTGCCTTATTTACATGCTGCAGTCCCATTAACCCCTCCAGATCTCTGCTCCTCGTCCCCAGAGGGCCGGTGGCGTCTCAGCGCATCAGCCGCCTCCCCAAGGGTTAAGCCGATGACGTTAATTCCCTATAAAATAAAAAATATATGCAACTCGGAGTCTTCATCTGCTAGATTTACATTGGGCTTCCCTGCCAAGTCTCACTTACCCAGATCAGTCTGCGAGTTGTGTCCTTGCCGAAGGACTGAAGGTGAATCTTTCACTCTCTCTCTCTTTTTCTTAGCTCGCTGTGTGAAAATTTATAGATGTATATATATTATAATCTAAAAAAAAATGTTCTTTTTCGTTGGCATTGCAGATAGAATTTTGTGCTAAACAAAATGGAAAGCAAGCGGCGGTTGCTGCTGAAATGACTTTGACACGTCGGGGGAAAAAAATGAAAACTTTGAGGTTTTATAAAAAGTGAACGAAGAAGAGGCGGAGGAGTTGTCTGCCGCGGAATCTGCAGTAGTCGATTTCAAGCCGGTTCCCAAAGTCTTTTAGAAGCTTTATTGCGGTGATGTCATTTCGGAAATTGCTTTTCAAAGCGGCAGATTTTATTTAACGTATAGCCAGTGATCCTGCCATAGGGGTCGTCCTTTCTAATGAGGGCGGCTTTAAAGTGCCTGATCGGTTGACTGATGAAGAAATCGCTTGATCCCCAATTAAATTACTAATTGTGGTCAGCAGGTGGCGCCATCAACAGAATTGCAAATGTTTTCTGATTTGTATTGCTATGATGTGAATAGCCAGAAGTTTTTTTTAATCATTTTTATTTTTTTTTTAATCTTTATAAATAGACAATTTTGAACAAAGAAAGCTTAACCATCTTGGTTTAAATAAATCCAAGCTGCAGATCTGTGCATGTGTTCAGGTTGTACTCCAGTTTTTTTTTTCTCTCCTGTATTAGATCATTTCAGCTTAATTCCTCAGCTCAGCAAACTGATTGGTTTGTGGTTTTTGGCAGCGGCAGACCCAATTGCGAGCACCCTGGCTTCATCTGAGTGGTGTCCTTCTGTTTCATGTCCTCTCCTGCACTGTTTGTTGGAAGGCAGCCAGAGAAATTAATGTTTTTAATAAAGAATCTCTGCAGTGTCCTACTGGGGGAACTCCGGAATGTGATTAAACCAGAGAGGAGTCTTAATGGGCCGCATGGCTTCTACATCCATTGAGGTTACAGAATGTGTAAAGCAGCACTCTGCATCCAACTATATATATATAGTTGATCCTGCCAGGAGCTTTGTGATAACTTCCTGTGCAGGTGTCCCCATTGAAAGAATTGCCCTTACTTCCTGCTCCTGTGTGAACTCAACACTATTGGACGTTCCTTCTTTCTCAGTCCCGATGGCAGTGGTCACCAGGATAAAGAAAGGGATTAATATCCCCAGCTATACAAACCTGACTATTCCAACACTTCCTCCATTTCAATATAACAGCACAAGCAGCCAATTAGTTTGTTTGCTTACAAAAGGTAACCTGATAGGAGCAGAGAGCAGAGTTCAGGTCTTTGCGGTGCTTCTTCTGCTTCCACTGGCAAATTACAGGCTGGGGGCCGGTCCAGGATGACCTGAGCTCAAAAGAAGTGAATTGAATTATATCGGCTATCAGACTGAGGACATCTAGTGGCAGAAAAGATGTACTGCAGGAGAAATCTCTCAATTGGAGGTGAATGTTGCAGCAAGAACTGCTCTTTTGATAGGTTGCTCACTTTCATTTTGATATAGTTCTGTATTAAGTGAATTAAGTTCTGTATTAATAGTGCCCCCCCCCATGCTGTAATTTTCTGAAAGCGCTGCATCACTATAACTGGCGCCCCTACGAACGAGCGGTACATATGATACTACACCTATTGACTAATGACCTAATTACTCCCAGGCATACACAATCAATGTAGTGATTTAGGCGAATATATTAGCCAGTAATCAATGCCTTTTAAGAAGGGCACAGAGTGCAGGGGCGGGAGATAAGACGCTGCGCTCCAGCCGTAAAACCGTTTAACCCCTTTGTTTCTAGACTGTCCTTGTGCAACATATGGGGCAATGCAGCTGCCCTGGCCTCCAAGGGCCCATTCGCATGTATGAACTACAGGAATGCTAGAAATGGCTGCGGAACGCAACACAAAAATTCAGATTTGTGTTTTTTTATGGGAGCATGCCGGACCGCAATGCACTGCTGCCGTGCAGTAGACCACAGTGTGCTGCAGAAGTGTGGATTAGGAATGAATGGCGCAACAACGCATGGACTGGCACAGGAATCCGGGCATTATGCCCTCCAGCAGTGCGTTGATGTGAATGGGCCCATTGGTTGCATATTTGGTCAATTCCACACTTTTTTCAGCACTGTATGCTGCACCAGGAAGAGAAGTCACTTTCGGGGTCACCCGCTTGTCCGCTGGAGACGAATGACAAAATCTTTAGTTAATGTGTCACCGCCAGGGCCGGATTTAATTATGTCCCATCACGGGCAATGACAAAATCAATGGACATAAGTGAGCTATTGAACTGTTTGTCAGCGCCGGCTCTACCCGGCTGGAAATTTAAAGTGTAACCCCACACGCAATAAATGCACTTTAATGTTCAGTGTAATTCTGCTCGTAATGGGGTCTTTCTATTGCCCCCCCCCCCCCACACACACACACATACATACACACTTGTCAGCTAGGATTCTGTTTCCTCTTTTCTTTAATGAACTACAGGCAAGGATTCCACAGCTGCTTTCCCTCGTCTGACCCGTCATAGCGTGACCCCAGCTGTCACCCAACGCGTGCACACTTGACAGTTACTGCAACAGAGCTTAGCATGGACTTGACACTTCTATAAACAAACTCCATGTAGTTAATAAAGGATCATTAAATGTTAGATTCTTTTTTTAAAAAAAAGCAAATCAAGGTTTTAAATTCTAAAATCAGGGAGCCCTCATGGCCGTCCCTTAAATCAGAAAGCCCAGCATTACTACCTGCACGTTGTCAGGGAGAACCGAATAATGATTGAAACACGCCTGTCTATGCAATGCGAGAACTGCAGGAAATGTCTGCTATTCAGATTTGTTTTTAGCACAGCAGCTGCAAAGAAAAGCCGCCACCGTGAATGGGGCATTTGTATAGAGCTCCCCCTGCTGGCTGCAAGATCTAAATTTATTATATTCCAGTTCAGTGCTTTCAAAAAAGAAAAAAAAAACATATTGTTATTGTTTAAAATACTGAGCATAATTCAAAAAGAACATTAAAAAGAATATTGTTAGAATCAAATTCAAGCTCCTGTGCTTTGCCTTTAAATCCCTCCACAGTTCTTGCCCCACTTATCTGGTAAAAGAAAAAACCCCCCTAGCCGCTCTTGTCGCTCCTCCAATGACCTACTAATGACTTCCTCACTCATAACCTCATCACACGCACGGCTCCAGGACTTTTCTAGAGCTGCCCCAACTTTCTGGAATAGTCTCCCCCATCTTATTCGGCTTGCTCCTACTTTTTGCTTAAAATAGCACTCAAAACCCAATGCTTCACCCTCACCTACCTGTCTCCTTCTGTCTCCTAAACCCTCACTACTTCCCACCATTCTATATCCCCCCTCCTATTGTGTGCTACTTCCCCTACCTCCTAGATTGTAAGCTCCTCGGGGCAGGGTCCTCCCCTCCTCCTGTGTCACTGTCTGTATCTGTCGGTCATTTGCAATTCCTATTTATTGTACAGTGCTATGTAATATGTTGGCGCTATATAAATCCTTTTTATTATTAATAATAATAATAATAATAATAATATTTAATTCTATTTAATGTACAGTGTTGCATATTATGTTGGCCCTATATAATCCCTTTTCTTAACAACAATAATATTAATAATAAAAATTATATTAATTATTAAGGGAAATCCTTAATTGTTTCAGCACCTAGTCACATGATCAACAATGAGGCATGGGTCACATGGTCAGTGATGGGATGGAAGGGAATATATATATATATATCACCATGGTGGCATTCTTGTCTTGAAGCAATGGGGTCCCAGGTATTGAATCTTGGAAATGGCAACATCTGCATGGAGTTTGTGCTATTCTTTGCATGCTTTTATAACATGTGAGTAGGTTATTTTGCTTTCCTCTTGGCTTTAGACTATGTTAGATACATACCACAATTATTTTTGGTTCACCCCAGCTTGATTGCTTCCTAAAAAGCATTCACCACTTTGAACAAAGAGAACGCCAGAGGTTACAGTAGAGATCAGTGGCGTTTGGTGTTTCTAATGCTTTGGTTGCCAATTTTTGCTGCAATGAAAAGTTGGCAAATGCGGCTGCATTTTAGGTCCTTGGCACTTGCCAATTTCAGCTAGAATGGAGCTTCCGATGGACAGTTTAGGTGAATTATTGTACAGCAATCAATCACCAATAAAAAACACCATTGTCATTTTATGAATCTGATGTCTTGAAAGTGGCGATCGCAAACAAAAAATGTTCACGCAGAAGAGGCGATTAGTTGTGATTGAGATGATTGCCGCTTCCTTATAACCAGGTCCTTAAGACCTTAAGATTTTGAGCTCCTCTTGGGGCCACTTAATGCCACGACTATGAACTCTGACGGACAGCTGATGAGTTCTCACGTTTCCATTTTTCTGGCCGCCTCCCAGCCACAGAATATTGATTTCCCGCATTCCGAACCTGGCACCGGCACTTTTCATTGAAGGCCTTTTGGCATTGAAAAACAAATTAAAGTCACCAACTCCGGCTACACGTCAGTAAGCTTAAAATGAATCGGCACACTTGGATTAAACATACCCCCGGCACGGAGAGCTCCTGCTCCAGGCTGCCGCATTTTAGCAGTTAACGGCAGAGAAAAATGAGAGAAGCGGAGTGAGCACAATGTAACCGCTTGTCATAAGGTGTTTGAGAGTTCTCGCAAACAGTTGTACAAAAAACAGCCAGAAAAATATGGAGAAAGATGAAGCCTAAAAGCTGCAGCGATCCATTGCAGCAGGCAGAGCAGGAGGAAGGCGAGGAATGAAAAAAAAAAGTTGCGATACGGTTCACGGAGCAGGTGGCAGGTTCGGCGCAGACTGAAAGGCAGCATGTTGAAAAATAGCAGCCGAGACGGAGGATGATATCAGAATGCAGAACATTTCTGGAAAGGTTAGAAAAGTTTGGGGTTGTGTCTGGTGAAGAACTACAAGTCCCTAAATGCCCCGGCCAACTGCATCCAATCATTACCTTTGCTGCATGAATACAATAATTTGCAACAAATGCTCCATTTTCTATTATTAAAAGCATCCAGTCCAGGGATTAAATTATTAAAGCCGAAGTAAACTGTAGGAATAAAACATTGCGAGCAGGCAGGTTGCCTATTGCAGGGACAGGCAACGTCTTTTCTGCAATATAATAAATTTACCTGTCTGATTGCAGTTACACTCACCTGTTCCCGCTCCATTGTGGGTGTCGGCATCTTCACCGGGTCCTTTTCCAGGTTCGGGATCATTGGCCATCCTATTTGGCCAGGCTAGAAGGATGCACTTCCTATACACGCACATGGAGATTATTTCATTCCTGGCAGCCAGGTGTGCCGGGATTATTAAAAGCAAAGATTGCGACAGGTAAGTTTGTTTTATCAGACATCAGCTTTCTCTTCCGAAATAGACAAACTGCTTGCTTGCAGTTTTAAATTTTAAAGTATCATTCTGTTTTAAGTTTGCCCAATCAGTTTGCGGCACAACATAAAAGTGGAAGTTGCACCTTTTTTATTTAGTTCACCACAATGCTTGGCATGGGCGGTCAGGTGTGTTGTCTGCTATATGTGTTCAGACGCCAATCACAGCATGCGGCACTGCATTAGGCAAAGATTCCTATGGGCACCAAGAGTTGTGTTTGTATTAGGTGCAGAGTTCGGGTAAGGGAGGTCACATGTTGACCCATGAGCTTCGTTCTGGCACCGTCTTCTCCTCTATTGAGGTTCAGTTGCTTTGGCTATCTTGATTGGCCATGGCGGCTCAATGAATCATTCACTTTGCCAAACCCAATTGATGCCGCTTCTGTGAGCTTTCTCCCCCCTTAATTTTAATTTCCCAAAAATAGAAAAAATCATCCACTTCCAAAAAATCAATTGGCTTTGGTAACGTAAAGAACCAGGAACAATAACTCCCTCCAGAAATGTTTTCAGCTCCGTAGAAAGAAGCTGGTGGTCAAAAAGTGAGCAGGGCAACACATCACCAATTTTGGGTTTCCTGTTGGTGGTGCCATAGGAATCCAGTAACCTGGTCAGCATTCCACCCAAACTTTCTAATGCCCACCCTCTCAGAATGCGCCATTTTACCATTGTCACCTTACTTTTCACCAACCAAAAACAGCCAGATGGTTTCTTAAAAAGTGCCGGGTGGTGCGCCCATATAAAAGAGCCTAGGGAGGACACTGATTAAGTCTCAGCTGCCTTGTGACCCTGCAACAACGAATTTGTAGCCCCCATGGTTGGGAGATGAACGCACCAGTGGATTTTCCTATTAATAAAAATAATTCCACAACTTCAAGATATTTACATGATTCAGGTAAATAAAAAACAGCCGGCGTAAATCAGCCGGCAAATTTAAAAGCGTACAAATTTCCTTCGGCGTGACGGTTTCCCGATGGGGCTAAATTAAAAGAATGGATGAAGTGACGATAACTTTAGTTTAATGACAGCTGAGTGCAAAATAATGCACCTAGGAGTCAATAAACCAATGACAGAGGAGAGGATTAATGGGCAACGCCGAGCGCCGAATAGAACTATTATTTCAGCTAAATTAAAGGCAGGCAGGGCGTAGTGGGGGGAGCCAGCGTGGTGCAAACTTCAAAAAGGTGAGGGAATTAAAAATTGGAGAACTCGGGCCACTGGTAAATTTGCAGACAGTGTAGAACGGGCCCAGTTATACCCTGCGGCGTTCTCGCTGTTATCAGAAGGTGTTTTGTGGAGTTCAAAACGCTGATTGTGAAAAGCGCTAGTAGGAAGAGCGCAAAAAAATGTAACCCTTACCTGGATACATCATGTGACAATTCAATGGTCAAGAGAGCTCCTGCATCAGGATGATACAAAGGGAACTAAAAAGGGAACTAAAAAAACTGGAAAAGACAAATTACTTATTAAAGATTCCTATAGATGCAGAACTATAGACAAGAAAACATATAAATTTGTATTTATTACTGCTTGGGTGCTTTGTGCACTTCTTCCAGATCCAGGGTGCAGGCACTTCCTGTTATAAAGACCGGTCACTGCTGCCCTCTTTTCTCCTGCAGGGTGACTGGTCTTGTATCCGCCCCTTCCTGTTGCATCATGGAATGGGTGGGGCTTCTAGGCCCCTCCCACAGCACTGCACAGGCTATGTACAGCATAGGGATGATGTTATCAGTGTAAATTGGGGCAGACAAAGAGCATTATATCCTATAATAAAAGAAAAATTGTCCGAAGAAGAACATAATATGGTCCCAAAAAAGGTCTTTTGGCTAAAGTGACTCTAAAAATAAAGAACCTGAAAGATACAATTACTTTATGACAGACGCAGGTTTGATACGGCTGCAGAGTCCCTCTTCCTGTGCTGATGGATGGGGCTTGGCGTGTTGGCGGCTCCATTGAAGTAGAATCTGGCTTCCCGCTGAATTTCACGCTGGCGGCCTTCGTGTCTTTGTATTCCGGCCCTGTTTCGCATTGCTTTTTCTATCACA
This sequence comes from Pyxicephalus adspersus, assembly GCF_032062135.1. Taxonomy (NCBI): domain Eukaryota; kingdom Metazoa; phylum Chordata; class Amphibia; order Anura; family Pyxicephalidae; genus Pyxicephalus; species Pyxicephalus adspersus. Next base: position 8,000,412 of record NC_092860.1, on the reverse strand, counting down.
CGGCTTTGTGTTTCGTTCCTGGAAAGCCCAGTTTACAGGAGCCGCACTATAACTATCAAGCAGGCCCAGGTGCCATGTGAGGAGGTCAGGTCCGAACCGCAAGGAACCGCTCCGACGGTCTCTTCCGTGTCTTCCATTTCCATATGAAAGCAGTCATGTGACACCATTCTATTGGCAAAGATCCATAAATACCTCTGTGAGTCATGTGACAAGGAGATGGCCGCACAGCCTTAGGAACTCCAAAGACAAAAAGATCAAAAAGTGCGGCGAATCAAATGGCAATTTCTGTACCATCACTAGATGTGTACCTGTGACTGGTTCCAAAATCTGTAAGTGCTAAAGTGACCCCATTACTACAATCAGGGTGAAGATATTTCAAGGGGCATTTGCAGTATTTTTATACACTTCCTGCCATAGGGTGACAAAGCGTTGCCCTTTTTCCTAATTGCTCTCTTGGGTTGTCACCATGTTATGCAGCTTTTGATGCAGCTGTTTCAGTTCAGATGCCATGTAGGACTTGTTCTCAATAGGATGTTGGGAAACCTGCACATTTTTATGCAGGAATGCTTGCATTAAAGATGCAATATCTTGTTAGTTCCTCCAGTCTGGCTCTTCCTCTTTCAGTGGTGGCGAAGTGCAGGCATTCCTCCAGTCCTGAGACATCACTCCAGCTCTTCTTCCTCTCGCAGGGGCGGGGTGCAGGCATTCCTCCAGTCCGGAGACATCACTCCAGCTCTTCCTCCTCCCGCAGGGGCCGGGGTGCAGGCATTCCTCCAGTCCAGGGACATCACTCCAGCTCATCCTCCTCCCGCAAGGGCAGGGTGCAGGCATTCCTCCAGACTGGGGACATCACACCAGCTCTTCCTCCTCCCGCAGGGGCAGGGTGCAGGGCTCCTCCAGGGCTGGGCTTGTTCCTATACAGTGCACAATTCGCAAAAAAATATCCAAAATTTGGTATTGGTAAAAAAACATAGTTGCTTGTCATGCACATTAAGCTCATTATCTGTGACTGTCATGTGACTAATTTTGACTAATTAAAAAAGAAGCGCCCCTCTTTAAGCAATGGGAAGGAAGTACAAGGTGGGATCCTTTGGCATGGGCATTTGTCATGTGACAATGGAACGATAATGCGGTAATTGTCCCCCCTCCACAGTGTCATCTTGCCCCGACGGAGAGGTGGAATGATGGTGCCCCCTGTGCCATTGTCATCACCAGACAATGATGGAGGGTGACAGGGAGGAAAGAAAAACCTGCCACGTTTAGTATCATCCGTATCACTGGCGGGGGCAATTTGCAAAGGGCAAGTGGCAGAGAGGGGAAACCGCTGCCAAGGCTGGAACAGATTTAAAGGACCTAACATTCCAGCCGTGGAGGGACAAAGTGAAATGAGATTATAATTCTCACACTCCAGCACTGCAGAACGCCCCCATCTTGCTATGGAGAAGAGTTGTTCTGTCGCAGTGACAACGCTGCTCTGTAAATTCAGTACAATGAGTGAGCGTTGTCACCCAACACCCAAGGACAGGAAGTGTATTTTTAGAAAGGAAACTGATGCAACCACTACACTGTAAAGCTGCAATATGTGACAATTCGAGGGCTTAGATATCGAATGAAGGGGACTTTTCATGCACAATGTTTGCTGGACACTTTAAATTAATGGCATCATTGTTTTTTTTCTGAATGTTTGCAGCAAACTAAAAGTTTTTTCCGCTTCTCTGAGTTGACTTCTCCGGGGAAGGTCTCAGTAAACAAGCCGGAGGCCTGAATCATCAATGGCTGACTGCAGGCAAAGGCTCCTCTTTCTGTCTCCTTGCCTCGGGAGGGGCAGGAACTGGCAAATGACGAGCCGGCTCGGCACAAACAGTCATTGACTTAAAAAAGAAAAATGTTATTTTTTCCGTGTTTGGGGCGGCTCCGGTGCAGAAAGTCCAGAGCGTCCAACGATGCCTCCTGAATGGCACACATTAATACCCGGCGTCGCCAGCTCTGAATGTCTCTTCGCAGAGAAAATTCCTTTCGGAAAATCCAAGTCAGGTCCTACTGGAGGGGAAGGGGGAGCGAGCACAATGAGGAGTCTTAAAAAGCCGTTTCAGGCCCTGAAATTGTTGACTTGTTTTTTTTCTATTTCTCGCAGGCCTGGTTTGTATGGAACAAAAGCCGTTGTGGTTTGGCTGAACGGCGTGTTTTATACCTTATTTAATGCGAATGTAAATCTCGCACTCCAAGAGACGTCAAGAGGCTAATAATCGTTTGTGAGTGCTCGAGTCCCGCCGCGCCGCTCGGCCACAAGTCGCTAGAAAATTAGCAGTTTAAAGGGATAAATAATACGACCGCTCGGAGAGCTTCTACCTGCACGTTATGTGAGTTCAGGAAGGTGACTAGGGGCACCGGCACACCTTAGCACACAAGTCAGGGGCTGCATTGCTTCTGCTTGATGCACATCAAGGGGCAAATTTGCAAGATTTTGGATTGAAAGGTGAAAATTAGAGGTATTTTATAATAAATGTATTCAGGCAATGACCACACTGGGGGTATTTTTATTTCGGTATGTAAAGGCCCAGACAGCAAAAAAAAAGAACCTAGAGTCACAATTGAAATGCACCATTGGCTCTTTTTTGTTTTGGTGACTCCAAATCCTTTCCTGTTCCAATGGGACAGAAATTGCATTAAAATTGTGAATAGGAGAAGATTCTAAAAAACAGTTGGGGTCACCTAGTTCATCCCAGGTGTCCTGGATGGGACCATGACAAGGGGTGGAGTGCCAAAATAAATGGAAACCAAAGTTTCAAATAGGCACGACTCCCTATCTTGGAAGAGAGTAGAGGAGGAATATGCATGCCATGGCCAAAATGGACATGACGATATTGTGCTGAATGGGGCATGGTTATTATATTAATATTAAACAGGATTTATATAGCGCCAACATATTATGCAGTGTTGTACATTAAATAGGGGTTGCGAATGACAGACGAATACAGACAGTGACACAGGAGGAGAGGACCCTGCCCCGAAGAGCTTACAATCTAGGGTGAATAAAGTCCATGCCTACAAGGGGTGGAGGGATGACCCCCTTTCTTCACCTTTTCTTTGCCAGTGCCTAATCCATGCTGTGTCCCCATGCCACTCTGAATGCCAAGGAGACCTCATCTAGATGATTCTTCTAAGACTTCTGGCACAACCAGAGTGCACTTGCCCCTCAGTCTTGCCTTTTCCAAAAACCTGGCGTTGGAATATGGGGTGCCCCAGGATTTTATTTGAACCTTAAGACAATCCCACAAAAACTGTTGGGTAGTTATGTGTACAGCTCCAATTTATTACTTACAAAAATCCAACGCATTTCAGGTTTTTGAATGCTCCCCCCTTCATCAGGACCCATATGTTTCCTGGACTGCAGCATTTTAAGACGGCAACACTTTAAAATCTGTTAATTCAGCCAACTAAATGGTACAAAAACCAAACAACATCCAATGCAACTGTTGCAAAGCTTGTCTTCATGTTGCACCTTTATACTACTGAAACATAATTGGCTTCTTGAGACACTTTTGCCCCTATTCCCCCATTTAATAAGACCCCAGCAATTACCCCAGTGGTCCCTAATCGCAATGGCGGACCCTAGATGACCGCAGTGTGCCTCTCGGGAGTTCTGCGCTCTCTGCTTGGACTGGCAGAGGTGGCCTCAATAGGTGATCTCATTTCACACCCTGCTGCATGTGTAGTATGAAAGTCAATGAGCTGCTCGTTGTGTGCAGGAGCACAATAGATGGCTGTATGCCAGGCTGACATTATCTTTCCGAAAAACGCTCATTTTACGACCGTATTTTCTTATGTTCAGTAGGAAATTCATGTTTAGCTGTTTGGCTTTATGTGTTTTTTTGCAGTGTTTAATTTTTTTGAGGTTCGGATTTGTTTTTTTTAATGATGATAAAAATTTGCATGATATGTACAGTACATAGATAGGCAGATATAAAAGATATCTGAATCACATAACTGTGAGCTGTGCAACATGTAACCAGCTTCTTTTTCTCTCATTGCCAGTCCTATGCAGGGTCCATTCAATGGGGAGAGCGCTTAGTTTAGGTAGATGGGGTGATAGGACAAGAAGAACAGGTGCAATTGTATATCTCTCTTTTGTCTTAATCTTCATACAATGAATACAGGACAAATGATTCCCTGAGCACTATGGCTAAGCTAAAGACACAGCAAGGCTGCTTCCTTCTTTGAGACTCATTATGTCTGATTAAAACCTCAACTATCTAATAAACAATGGGCCCTATTTATCAAAGCTCTCCAAGACTGGAGAAGATAGACTATCATGAGATAAACTGGGTGCAAACCTTGGATGGAACAAGTCCAGTTAGAGAAAATGATTTCTAAAAATCCATTCCTGGTTTGCTGTATCACCCAGGGTCACCCATGATAGTCTATCTTCTCCAGTTTTATAGAGCTTTAATAAATCAGGCCCGATGTGTCAATGAATTTGGTAAACAAAGGCATTTATAGAGCTCAACTGAGCTGAAATGTTTTAAATAGGAAAGAGTACTCCATCAGCTGGTTGGATGGAAGTCTAATTTGAATTCATTGTTTCATATTTGACAATTGAAAGCTTAACTCTGGACTATTTTTACCCTAAAACGTTCTGAAGTACCTCTTTTCTGCCACAAGATGTCCTCAGTCTTTCAGATTGAAGGACGCCCAGAGCGAGGACAAACAGTGTGTGTAGGGTAGGGTGTCATGGCCCCGCCCACCTTAAGGGGGAGTGATCATGACGCCCTGTATTTAATGTGCAATGGTGCAGAGATTAAAGCTGATGTCCTCACGTTTTCCTTTCTGCATTATTCAATACCATCTAAAGAAGACTCTAAGGTGTCATGTGATTGGCCTAATGACTTCAAAGTATTAATAATAATTAGTGCCAGTGGGGGCCACATAGGGGTGGCGATTTTAGCGACAGCTTGGAGTTACCTCTAAAAAAAAGAAATAAAACTACTGTAAATTCCCTTTAAATCCAGCACCTCGGTGAGCCTAATTCACAGCATTCTCCAAATTATTCCTCGGTGTGCTCCAGCACGGGGCCTCCCGCCATTCAGTAATACGAGTTTAATAATGGCTCGCCTCGAACTCGGTAACAAGACCAGAACACAATAGATCAGCGGCACGCATAGACTCCCGCAGTATCTTAAGAGAGTTCAGGTCCTATTGTGCTCACGCGCTGGGAGATATAGCGAGAGATATTCCACCACTGTTTGCTGCCGAAGCCTTGTCTGAGCGAAATTAATAACCCCCATAATGACAACTTTTCCAGAGAAGAATGGAGCTAATTGATTTCTTTCTGACTACTACAGACTAATTAAGCGCTAATCTCATGTTTATACGCCACATTGCTGCAGAGTGCTTTTGCGGAACAATAAGGCTCTTTGGGGATTACACGGGGATTTTTTCGGGAGATAAATTATAGTGCCGCGGATAAAAAAAAAGCTATTTATTTTCCATTGCCTCCCGCTGCGTGGTTTTTACAGGGGGGCACAAAGGGTTAATGGGCCCAGTGCAAAGGGTGTATTTCCTAGGGACCTGCGGCGAGCAGAACAAATAAGGCTTAAGGCAAATTGTAAACCTCAGCCGCAAAAAGGATAGCGGTTCACCTGTGCATGCTGCTGATGCAAAATTATACTCCAATAGGTTCTAGGCGGCAAACTAGCCATTTCACATGATACAATTATTCCGCCCCCCAGCTTTGCCTTCATCATTACACAGTTGTTCATTGATTGAAATGGCTTTCTCTAATTTCACTGCACACTGTGAGTTTCTCACTATGTGTAATAAAAGCTGCAGCAAGTCAGACAGAGTCACCTCATTTGTAAATTGTATATCTTGGTATCCAGTAGCTTAATCTTAATACACAGTGTATGTCACAGACCTAGAATCCAGGGCACCACGAACCTCACGTGCCCAAGCCTCGCCATCCACACTGATGGATTTTTGGGATTTCTTTTTCCTCCTTCTAATGAAGTTCAGAGTATTCAGGCCATCCGGTCGGGCCTATCAGTTATTTGTGGTCTGCAACAGGTGCAGATAACAGTTGGTTTGTGTCGTGGATCATTAGACAAGAGGATACAAGGAGACTGCAAGTCTGAAGGAAGATGCACTAGAAGAGTGCAGAAGAGATGAAGAGCACTTAGAGAATGGGCAAAACTCCACTAAGTTCCTCATCATTAGGACATCAAATACCTACCCATAGTAGAAGAAGGTTCAGCGAGCACCCCTCTGAGGATGGCCAACCTTTCTATTACATACATAGAGAATAACCCCTCAATATCTGTGTTGTCGTCCTAAAAATCTCTTATACCCTGACATGCCTGAAGCTTATTCTTCACCCCCAAATGATTAACAGGTTCAAAGTTATAGAAGGCCCAAATTGTATGCAAATCCTGACTTTCTGTAAAAGTCAAGCTTGTCCCTACCCTTTCTATTCTTTTCAGATTCCTTGTTCTTGTTTTTGTCCAATGGTGGAGTTTAGTTGGTGGACAGGGCTTAGTTTTCCTTCTCGAAGAACTACATTTTGGTAGGAGATCCATTGGTAGTTACTGGGTGATATGGAGGGCTGGTGGGTGTTTTCTTACCCTTATCCATCCATTGAACAGAATCCCATGAGTTGTTTCCTCCATAGCAGGCCAGTACCCCATTGTCTCCAGCACCCTTAAGCTGGCTTCCACCACCCATTCACGTTTTACGCTCCTATCCCTTTTTAATTAGCAGATATCGAAGAGACAGTTGTTGCGTCTTCTACAGACGACACCCCCGGGCTGTGCTGCTAAGTAGGATTTGAATTTGTTAATTAAAAGCAGAATGTTTCAAACTTCCCATCTGCAGCACCAACGCTCACCAAACCCTCCCCCCCCCGCCATCTTCCCCCCACCGAGCAAGCACAGATCCCCGGAGGAGGCCTGGGAGACGAACAGCGGGATTCATCCAACAGAGATGACTGCTTACTGCTTTGAAAGTTCCAGTCGGAACCTGACGAAATATTCTCACAACGCCTCCTGTTCGCGCCGACTCGCCGGATATCTTTGATTTACAGGGACAGTATTGGGTTTTGAAGATTTGTTCTTGGAAATGTCTCCGGTTTTTAGAATAATGGTCCTCTAACATTGCTGAAACATCAGCTCTGTGTGGCTTATTTTTTAAATTTTTGATTCAGAAGGGTTGGAACTTTCTTTGTGTCTTCTTTGTTGGTCCCAGTGATTGTTGTCTTCGGCATGATAGCGGATTCAGATCCAGAATGTTGTCAGAATTAAGATCTTACGAAAGGGACACAGAGTTGAATTCCAACCATTAGCCTGGTGTTGAAAAAGAAGGGAAATCCCCCAATGGGACAGAGGCAGCATAAATAACTCAGACCTCTCCCTACTAGAGTTGAAGGAACTGATTTAGTGAGAATTTGTCAAATTTTGCCCATTGAGTAATTTAGGCAACCTTTTATTTAATTTTGAAAAATGTAAAAACAAAGAGCCAATGAGGGGGTCGTTTTTGGTGGATCCACAAAAGTTGAATGGAGCTTCTCCACCCCCAGGAGCCAATGGTGTCTATAGACCTTAATTTCTTCACTAGGGTCTACAGTGTATTTTGCCAAGATCTAATGATTATATCAAAATTTTGGGAGATTGGTACTCTTCCTATATTGCTCTCCAAGACTGGAGAAGATAGACTGGTATGGGAGATCCTGGGTGATCCATCAAACCTTCAATATATTTCTTAAAAATCATATGGTAATAGTTGGCATGTGTTTTCAATCCTGGACCAGATCCATTCCAGGTTTGGGTCACTCAGATTCGCCTATAATAGTCTAACACAGGGGTTGGCAAAAATTTTGGACTACTAGGCCATTTCAGGAGGTCAAGAAGACACATAAGGAGTCCAAGGAAAGGTTTTTTCCATCCATGACTGCAAACAAGCAGCCTCAGTCTTCCGCTCATCCGCGGTGTAGTCTCTGTACCTGTGCGCATGCTTGGCATCGAAATGCCCCTTGAGATTTGACTGCTTGAAAGTGCTGTTGGTGTCATTGCACACTAAACACAGGGCTTTGTTGCCACCTTGGACAAAGAATAATTTGGCAGTCCATTCGGGGTTGAAGACACAACGTTCGAGGTCAACCTTCCGGAAACCGGTAGCTGTGCGTTGCTTCTGCTCTTTAGGCATAGTAATTGGGGTTACTGTGTGGAAACTCAATGATATGACGGGAACTCGAGATAACGCGACAATTCAATTAGGCCGTATCCAACAATAAATAACTTGGGGGGGGGGCGTTAGGTCAGACTGAAATACTGGCTAGGCCGTGTCCGGCCTAAAGGCCAGAGTTTGCCTACCTCTGGTCTAACATCTCCAGTCTTGGGGAGCTTTAATAAATCTGGCCCATTGAGTACTGGAATTGTGTTAGATTGGTAGTCCATACTGTTGGTGGACACCTGACCATCTCACCTGTATGAGCATGTTAGGCTTCCCTTTCCGAACCCATTGATGTTATATGGAGTTATATTTTGGTGATCCACTTTCATATGACGGCTTTCCACAGTATGCCTTTAGAAATGCGTACCCATTCACCCCAAGGAAGGTCAAGTACCACCATTGGAGGAGAAGACCTAGGTGACATCTCAAAGGCATGCAGTAGGGTCGAGGTCAAGGCTGGTCTGCTGGCCCCTCAAAGTTCCTATATTCCAAACTCACCAATTCATGTCCTTAGCATCTAAAGGACAATTAGGAAATTGGGTTGGTTCACCACTGTGGTTCAGTGAAGGCCTCAGGGGACAGGGGTACAGCCATGCTTCACCAAACAGTGACCACAATGGTGGACCAACACAATTGCCCTGCATTACCAGATCCTTTCACTGCAAACCCTTCAGCCCATTTGGAGGAATGTTCACATAACTAAGACCACATCATGTCATCATTCCACAACAATTTGCTATATTTTTCAAAGCAGCTCCTATAAGGACCCAATCCTTTCTTGATATTAGTCTCCCGTAGTCCCACGCAGCAGGAGATGCAATGATTTCTAATGAGTATATAACTGCAATAATTGGTGCTCTGCGTGGAGTTCATATAAAAAAGAGTCCACAAGATATGAATTGCAAAATAATTACTGGTCCCTCTCAACCCTGTTTTGTCTTCATATGTCTCTGTGGGTCTGAAAGAGAATTCAGCCCTGTTGGGAAGTCTTCTGCTCCATGTGATGTCACCGTTCTCTCTTCTTTTGTCCCAGCCTTTCTGAGCTTCTCACCTCCCCGCTGTTAGTGCTCAACGCTGTTCTCTATATAGAGAGGATGCTGTCAGGAGCTGTGAAATGTACTGAGGCGCATGCTGTTATAAAAGACATGCGAGCATTGAAATGCACCTTTTATTCATAGCGCCTGCTGCCTGGAATCTTGTAACCTGCAGGAAAGGTGACTACAGAGCCAACCACAATATGAGTGGAGCTCATGGTTGGGGGTGGATATTCAATTATTATTTCACACCAGACTAATAATTAAAGTGAACCTTCAATTCTGCATGAAAACATTCCTGATGTTTCACAATATTAGTCGTATTCATTTTCAGTAAATCTCCAGTGCGGTGACTTTGGCTAGGCTGAGAAGTTTTTATCAGTCTGCTGCAGGCAGGAAGTAGCATTTCTTTAGTCTCCTTCCCCCAGAGATTAGATTGCAGCTTTGTCCCTCTGCTTTATTATACAAAATTATAACAACAAAGCCAAGCAAAGATGAATAAATAATCCCACAAGACTCTAGCAATTTAAGTTCTCTTTGAAGCTGAAAAATAAATTCAGCTCCGTATTTATTAATACATTATTATTCATTTTTCATTTTTATAATGTAAAGCGCGTAAGCTGCCGAATTTACCTTGGTATCAGCAGCCTCTTGTAGTCCCACTAGAGCTTAAAGTGTTATATGTATTATGATTTGGGCAGTGCTATGATCTGGGGTTGCAGTGGGGGGAATGTTATGGTTTGTGATGCCTGTGGGGGCAGTGTTACAATCTGGGGTGCATGAGGTGGCAGTGCTATGATCTGGGGTGCCTGTGGGGCTCAGTGGTATGATCTGGGTTCCTGTGTGGGGCAGTTTTATGATTGGGGGTGCCTGTGGGGCAGGGTTATGATCCAGGGGGATGTGGGGAGGGGGGGAATATTATGATGTGGGTGCCTGTGGAAGCTGTGCTAGGATCTGGGGTACCTGTAGGGGCAGTGGTATGATCTGGAGTACTTGTTGGGGGCAGTTTTTTGATCTGGGGTACTTGTGGAGGGCAGTGTTATGATCTGGGGTGCCTGTTGAGGGCAGTTTTATAATATGGGGTACCTGTTGGGGGACTGTGTTATGATCTGCGTTCCTATGGGGGCAGTATTATAATCTGGATTGCCTGTGGGGGCAGTGTTATATTATGGGGTACCTATTGGGGGCAGTGTTATATTATGGGGTACCTATTGGGGGCAGTGTTATGATCTAGGGTGCCTGTTGGGGGCAGTATTATGATTTGGGGTACCTGTTGGGGGCAGTGTTATGATCTAGGGTGTCCAGAAGGGCCAGGTTGACCAGGCAGTATATTTTATCTTTGTGTTTAGCTGTTTGCCCAGCTTTAGGAGTTTTTTTTCCTTTTAATTTCAGACATTTTCGTTCTTCCGCGTGGTTTAACCCGCTGCGGTTCTTCCATATTCTTTGCATGTCGGTCAGGGCTCTGAGGTCAGCCGGTCACAGAAAGCTTTTGATACCTCAGAGCGCATTCAGTGCAGGACAATGGAGCAGCAAAGTGGAGGCCGCTGTACTGACTTCAATGGAGTGTGTGTGTGTGTGGGGGGGGGCATTCCAGAGGGTATTAGTGATGAGAATGGACCCAGGAGCCCAAACCACCACATGGGGGGGGGGGGGGGGCAGGGAGCCCAGCACAAATCTGAAACGGTAATTGAAATAAAATCATATGTTTAATGCATGTAAAAGGCGATCAAAACCACCCCAGCAGCATTCTGATACAGAAATTGTTAAATGATCCCCTCCAAATTAGTAGTATGGCAGCTCTCCCCCCAACCCCCATCTGTTGGTTACCTTTACTTTTGCCCCTCTGCCCCTTATTGTTGGATAATTGAGATATTTGCCCAGCCCATGAGGTTCTTTTATGCGAATATTGACTTCCATATTTTTTGCCTATTGGTCCTTCCCACTTTTTATATTATTTTATATGCAGCTGGTGTTTGGCAGCACAAGGAACCATTTGGTTAAAAAAGAGAGCAGAGTCCATCAGTCTACTGCTTCTCTTTCATTGTCCACTCAGAGGCTGGGGGTGGGGCTAAATCTGTAGATTTTACATTACTTAATTGAAATCTCCAATTGGACGTTTATAAGGACCCGTGATTCACTGTGACTTGCATGTGAGGTTTATTGGTGCCTGGAAACCGTAAAGGGACTGGTTGGGGTTTTAAGAGGGACACCCCCCACCCTTCCGGCACCATAAAAGCCATCTGTGTAGTCACCATGTTTTCTGATCTGACTGCACAAACGGGCTTTGTTATGCCGAGTGGAAGGATCAAATCCCCTGAGGATGGCGAGGAGCGAGGCCACCACAACACAAGCAGCTCATTGTGCTCCTCACACTCACATTTACTTTGTATTCATCCTGGGGAAATGTTTGTTTGCCTTGGCAGGATCATATATGAATATATTTTGTAGTTCTGATTCTGCCCGGCTACGTTTGTGATTTAGTTCTGTATTCCTAAATACATCAGTCAATATTTAATGTAAGCATTGTAAATATCTGAATGTATTTATGAAGCGGAGTTCTGATTGGGGCAGAGAGAAGCAGCACAAGGAGCCAACCAGTCATGCTGATTGGAGGAGAGAACAGAGAGATGAGTTGATCAGACTGCTGCTTCTCCTTCACTGTCCAATCAGAAACTGAGGGAGGGACAAGACCTGTCATTGTGATTGATCTGTAGCAGAGATCAGTCAGGTCTGACCAGATTTATTATTGCGTATCCACGTACACCAAGCAAGGTTCTGTTTATGGAACGACCTGCTAAGCGTTCTGCTGAATTTTTGATAATCCGGCCGGCCTATAAATATTTCCTTTTATTTTAGAGCTCATTGAGCCGCACTGGGGGTCACCGCGGGCCCCAGACACAGTATGAGGTTGTAACCAACAAGTAATTAGGATCGGTATTGGTTGCGTGTCATGTGACCTCAGCCCAGGAATATCTGAAGTTCCCATCGCCTCCGGCCAATCTGATCAATAAATGTACATTTGCTGCATTGCTTTGAATTTCTTCCTGCAGGCCTTATAAAATACACATGAAAGCCGCTCCTCCTGGTGAGAAGGAATGGAAAAACCCAAGAAGAGAAAATGAATATTTGCGGCTTTGGTGGAACATCCTGGACTAGGGTGACAACGCTCACTTATTGTACTGAATCTATACAGCAGCATTGTCACCTTTAGACAGGAAGCGTGTTGGGTCCAAAAATCATCCTATAAAATAGGGAACTCTAGTGTTCTATCAAATTGATTGTGCTCCGAGTGGGCGTGTACACGTGGGCGTGTACAATGACATCATCGGGTGCTCAGCAGGGGCAGGGAAGGGTCAGATCTCTGCAGCATGCTGGTAGTGGATAGGCCTTTCTACTCTACTGTAGCTACTTTAGACTTTGTTTTGGTGGATTCTGATCCAGAGAATCGGACCCAATAAGTAACCAAACCAAGGGGACAAATGTGAGCCTGCGTGATAATACAATGGATATGCAGACTCTTGAAGTAGCCCAGATCTGACGGGTTTACTTTAAGACCAAGTAAGGCAGCACCAGGTGATGAGCCGGGACTGCAGGTCAGGTCGGGGCATTGAAGTGACAACCCGATTGATCAGACCCAGTCACCCCTCCCCCCATTGTGTTTCCCATCCTCTATCAATATTCTTGTCTTCCCACAAATTAGATTCCTGGGAGCTTTTAGTGACCATGTGACCAAATTCCCCGAAAGCTGCAATGCTCCAAGAATTCCGTAAATGCCATTAAAGAGTAAAAAACTACTCACAGGCCACCTAAACAGCTCCCATCGTTACCTGAAACATGACGCTGCCAGATCTGCAAACTGTAAAAAGGAAAACTCTCCTTTGTATTTCTCAGATATACTGCAATCTATTTTAACATAGAGCATCCTAAAATTGTTTTATTTTCTGTTGATCCTGCCAGTAACTGTGTTAACTTTACCAGGGTGACAACGCAGCTTGTTTTGTAGTAAAATCACACAGCAGGGTTGTCACCTTGTGTAATCTTAGATGAATTGTATTTGAAATCTAAGCAGTGGTGGATGTAGCCAACAGTGGACCCCTATGCAGAACTGACTTGGGACCCCCTTGCTGAATTGACTTGGACCCCTGGTTGCTGAAAAGGCAACGGGGCCCTTGTGCTGTGACCTTGCGCCTCTCTTTCTGGATGTATTTATTTTCACCAAAACATTCCCTGGTTGAGAATCTTCCAGTTCTATTTGCATTCAATAGCAGTGATTGATTCTCCACCGGGGAATGTTTCGGTGAATGTCATGTCCATTGCTTTATAAATAGACCCCTAAATGTCTATTTAGTGTCTAAGCGCATTGAAACATACTTACCCGCCAAGTGGAGGACATAGCCAACAATGGGCCCTGTGCAGAACTGACTTGGGGCCCCCCTGCTGGACTGATTTGGGACTCCTGGTGGCTGGGGGGACCTGGGGCCCCTGTGCATCTGCACACCTTGCTCCTTCCTATGGCCCTGTACTGTACCTGCTTATGTCACACAGGCCCGGCCAATCAGAATGGCCGAATATTAAAACATGAAATTCAAAAAGTTGCGATCAGGTGTCTAATATTATTTTATTTCATCGCCCGTCCCTTCTGTCTGGTTCCAATTTTTTATTACTACAGGTTACATCCACATAAAATCTGACCCTTATAACTAAGCCCCGGTGGTGCAATATGATTTGCCCCAACCCCAGCCAATGAGCTGTGGGTAGCCGTAGCCGAAATTCCCATGTGCTACAGTTACATCATTCTGGCTCGACCAATCAAAATGCCCAAACTGGGAAAAGCATGAATTCCATCACCGCAGGGGGGTGTTTAGTTCCACCATAATTTTGATTTTTACCATTTGCAAAAATGGCAACTGCATGGCAGACAGCGTTAGAAATGCCGCAGAACTTGGACTTGAACTTTAAGATTTATCTGCAGTTTCTAAATGAATAAAGTTGAGAAAATCTCTGAATTTCTTATCTCGGTGTGACATTGGAGGACGCGGGATCAGCAGGGGGAAGCTCATGCCATCTTTTGCCGGAAGGGATGTAGATGGGGAGGGGGAGGACATTAATTTAGGAGATGCCTTTGGGGTGCTGGGTGACAGCGGGGGGCAGCCAGTGTGCGGCTCAGGAGCTGTAATAGCTACTTTAATGTTCTGACCGGGCGCACATACAGCCGGCCTAATCCGGTTAACACCCGCCAAGCCCAATCCGATTAACGGCTCGCAATCTGATCAGCGCCGCTGTCATTTGATAGACAGAGAATCTGCTCTTCCTTGGCCATATGTCCCACAGAGCCCGGGCACCATTAACGCTTCCCATGCCGGGCCGGAAGACAAACACCGAGAGAGAGTTTATCCAAAGCGTGCCAATCCAGGACAAAAAAATACAATCCGAATTTAATTTTGTAATAATCTCTTGCAGTCCATGCGCTGGTAGAAGGAGACATCAAAGTGATGGAGAAACGAGCTCAACATTGTGCTGCTTATTGTCTGGTTATAGGATGGGGGCCATGACAGCCTGGGCTCAGAGGAAGTGGGTTGGATGTTCTATTTAAAACTGCCAGGTCTTTTTGGGAATGTGTGCGGGTGATCTGCATGGCTTAAGACTTATCTACAGCCATCCGCACTTTTTGGAGCTCCTCCTTATCACAATGGCCCACCCCCGCTTTCCGAAAGAGCATTTAACCCATTTCCTGTGAGTCCAGACTGTCATGAACCCTCCCCCAGCCTATAACTGGACAAAAGCCAAATGAAGCCCCACCCCTTCAAACTGTCCTACCAATCAACATCTTTCTCTTAATTTATCAATAATTAGTCACCAGCCCACCCCCCTTTTAGATTGTAAGCTTCATTGTTTAGAGTCGTTTTCTTCCCCTGTACCATAATCTGTACCTATCATGTATCATTGTACAGCGCTACAGAATATGTTGGTGCTTTGTTAATATTTATGGAGGGTTGTCAAGCTCTTTCAAACTCGTCATGTTTATTACACCTGCATTGGGGAGCTTTTTAATTAATCAAATTGGTGAAAACATTTTAAAATTATTTTTTTTCATAAAGTGACTTTGTCTGGGCCGAGATAATTTCATCAGTCTGCTGCAGGCAGGAATAGGCCTGTCCTCAGTCTCCTCTCTCCCATTGATCAGACTGCAACATTGTAGCAAGGGGCTGCAGCAGGGGCGGATCTGGTTTTCATCCCCAGACATCGTGATTTATATGATGGTGTCACACGTATCGGCATCTTCTGGAAGTCGATCGTGCCCCGGATATATATCAGATGACAGGTCCTCTTTATGGTTTGGTGTAGAATAGATGAGCTATGTGTATAATCGCAGAAAGTGACAACAGCAAAAAAATGCACACAGCGTCCTTGAGATAAATTATGAAGCCGGTGGTCAGACCTTGACAGGCCCGAGTTGTTTTTGCCCAGCCGTGCGCCATTATCAGTGTACGGCGTCTGATGAGTAAAGGAGAAGAAAGATTTCTCACCACCAGCGGGGCGCTTGGGCCTTCTCGTGCCGCCTGCCCTCACCTTGCCACCCCACGCTGGGCCAAATACATGTTTGATAGTCTGTGGCTGGGAGGCGTTGCGGCGGGCAGGATGGGTTTCAATAACACGGGCCCTTCCTGCGGTGGGCTTTTGGCAGAGCCAGATGGCCAGAGGGCAGCGCAACGGCGGGGGGCTTTGTGAAGGCTGGCATTGACAGGGTTAGGAGGGGGGAGATGAAAGAGGGCAGACAGAGGAGCCACGCCAAGTCAGACGAGCGCTGAGCACACGCCGTCTTCTTCTTATACAGGCATCTGGCAAACAAAGCGATGGGGGCAACCGGGTACATTGTACCCTACGTGCCAGGGGGTATTTTCAGCTGTAGCTTTGAGTGCCACACTTACCACTTTATCATCCAAATCTAAAAGCTAAATTACATTACTTTGTGCTCATGTGTAGATCCAGGTGTGTGATAGGAATTTCATAGAAGGCATGTTAAAGTGGCCTCTCATTCAAAACCATTGAGAATCATTTTGGCATGCCAAGTGGATGACGTCACTAGTCCTCCCTTTACTCCTTTTCCCATTGGCAGGGTAGTCCTGGGCCAGGAACAGGTCAACAATATTTATTCATCCCTGCCAGCCTGGACTCCAAGGAATTCAGGTAAATGACTGAGGACATCTACTGGCCCAAAAAAAGTACTGCATATGAGTGCTTTTTATTACAGGTAAGTATTGTAGCAAATGCAGCTACTATTTTTATTGTGATTGTATTTGTTCTTTTTCGGCCGTAGTTGAGATTTAAGAACTAGAGTCAATGCCTGCCTAATTCTCAGCCCCACCATTTATTTCAAGGTTGCTCTGAAAGTTAGTCAGTTGTACACAGGCTGCCAACAAGCAAGCAAAGCCAGTATAATTGGAGACTGAGCATTACAGATGATCCCTGCGAAATACAGCAAATCAGAATAAAAGTCGACCTTTTTTATTTCACCATCAAAGGACATATCCATACCTCTGGTTATGTCTGCAGCAGAGGACTGAAGAATCTGAAGGGGGGGGGGGGGGGGGGGGTGTTAATAAATCATGAATCAGGTGACTGTGACATTGTTTCCTGATGACAATAGGACCAGCAGCATCCCTCGCTCTCTCCTCTCCCGCCCTGTAATCCCGGCGTCAATATTAATTAGAGGCAGCTCCAGGGAGGACATAATAAAAGGAGGTATCGGAATAATGGCTGGGAATTAAACGACTCATTTATCTGGAGGGGAAGCGAGGCGAGCGAGAGATTCTCCCTGACAGGCAATTGGCGTTGCTTGCTAAAACAGCTCGCTAAATCAACCGGCCTCCCACGGGCCAATCAACTGGCCGAGGCTTTACTGGGCCCTTAACTCCTTGGCTGCTGGGGAGGTAAAAAAAAAAAAAATGATTATTTTGGACCCTAATAGCAAGGTTGGGATTTTTAAATCTGCCTCTCCCTTTAGCTTTCAAAAACAAACAAATAAAACATTAATAGTGATATTATATATTTAGCTTTTCTCTGCGGGGGCGGTGCCTAGTGACACAATTGTTCTTCTTGGGCGTGTCCTGCAAATGGTTGAGCACCCAAAACTCAGCAAGAAGACAATTCTGCAATTGTACATCTCGTGCTTAGAATTTCCCGTAATCTCATTGGTAGGTTGGTGATGTCACTTCACTATACAAGCCGAGGGAAAGGTAAGTAGTGCATCCTTTTTCCTCCAATGGGTGATTTTAAATTTCAGCAAGTAGAGTGCAGTAAAGTATTGCAATACAGTTTCAAGGCCGTTCAATATATTGGGGTCTTTGATGGATGTGGAACGTTTTTGATAATTTATCTGCCAGATTGCGTTGGTGAAATTGCGACACTTTGAATTCCCAGGTCCCCCAATTTCTGTGGCTTTTACAGCCCTAGGGGCCCTTTTAATTTATTTTAATTATATCTTAAAGCCGAACTAAACCGAAAAATAAAAAAATCATACTTACCTTAAAATCCACAGATCCCTCGATCGTGCTTGACCTTTCCTCGATCGGGTCCCATGCCGTCCTGTAATTCTTCTTGTCCCAGTGCGGGACACTGGGGGAAAGAAAAAGAGCAAAGGGAGAAGAAAAAGAGCCGCTCTAACTGCGCATGAGTGGGATGGGCATCTCTTTGCAGGTGGAGTGACGGGGCAAAGCCAGGAAGTTTCTGCCCACTTGTTTGTGAAATGCCCTTGTTTATGGGAAGACCCTTTAATTACTATTTTTTTTTTTTTTGCATTATCTTCATGTTACTGAGTGTTAAGAATATCCATTCTAATTGGATGCTGCACCACAACTGTTTTATATCTGAACTGCAATGATGCAACCATGGCCTGAATAATGCACCTAAAAGTTTTTGAATCACTCCTATGGCTATTTTATTCTACCGGTAAATAGATCAGTAGCAGTGCATTTAGATGGATGTTGTTGCATTCAAATACAGCACTGCTCAAAAGTATGCATTCAACACGAAATGCAACAAAAGTGTGTATATTTTGAAGGCTACTCATTGCAGCAATAAAGTAAGCAGCTGCACACACTTTTCTTCCCCCAGTGCTTTTTGGCCTCCAGGAGTGGAGAGAATCCTAAACACAGTCTTCTTTCCCTACCAGCCAATCAGAAACGTCCATCATGCTGGTGAGGAAATGGAGTAAGTTTTGCACCTCTGCCATTGGATATTTTTCTTGCTAGGATATTGCACATATGCAGCCAGGAAGGACATTCCATTGAACCCATCGCATGGAAAAGCACAGGTGCACTTTTGACTTGCAAGGTGTGCAAGGGGGGGGGGGCGTGGCTTCACACAACAAAAATTGAAATTCTCTGACTGTACTACCAGCCAGCATCCTATACATAGAGTATTTTATATATAAGTGATACCAAATGTACTTTTCCGATATCAAAAAAAGAAAATCCATTTACAGCCAAAACAATTACACGAAGCGAACGCAGCTCACTCTGTAATTATATTGCAGTTGCATGGAAAAAATGTGCAAATGACTCTGTGGCTGTACTGGATTATAAAGCAAGCCTGCAATTTGCCTAACTTTCATGTCGAAAGATTGTTCTTGGGTTGAAAAATGAGTGACACACAAAAGGCGAATTCAGTATAAATGTGCAATAAGCAGCAGTACTATGCAAAGGGACTGGAATGCTCAATAGCCAATCACAATTCTTTTTGTAACTGTATCATTCAAAATCTCTTTGTTATTAACCATTATCATTGTCTGAATGTTTAGTAGATTGATGAATGTCATCAATTATATATATGTCACCAATTATCCTATAATTAATGGATATGAATATCCATTATAGGATATTCATAGAGATTCTGCAGGACTGCAGCCTCCTGCCATTTCCCTGCATTCCAATATGGAACCAGGGAACACAATAGCTTGAATTTTCTTAGACTGGAGGCCTTTCAAGGAGCCACCAGAAGGACAAGCTGTGTCTATTGCATCAGTTTAATGCACAGCAGTCTGAAGATGATGCATTGTTCTCCTTTGTCAAAGTTGTGTCTTATGTATAATTTAAAATATATGACCTCCCTGTCCATAGATAGTCCGAGCTCTACAATAACATGGTAAATATATTCCACAAATGTTATATTATCGTCTCCATCCTTGTCATTTGTCTTCTTACATTTCCATTTCTGAGATTGTTTCCCCATTTCCATCTCTTATCTCCCCCCTGTAATGCCCTCTCCTTGTTCCTCTGCCTCTACCCCCTGCCATGGCACATAACTTTCCTGTCTCAGTCCCAGCTCTCCCTCCATTATTCTTCATGATAACCAATCAGCCTGGTATCACCTTTGTGGGTACGTGACGTTCAGATGTGGCTAAGATGGGACAAGGCTAATTCTGACCTTTCCTGCTGGGCATGCACCGGAATAGGCTGGCACCACCATGAACAAATGCAATATTAAGTGTTCAAATATATTTTAAATATAGAATTACTATTCACCTTTTCCAAGATGTGTTTTTTTTCTATTTTTTTTTTTTTTTACAGCAAGAAATACTTAATTTAATTGGTCGAAAATACCATCCATATTTTCTTTGATTCAAGTGTTGCATTCACACATCACTTTAAAAAAAAAAAAAAAAACTATTAGAAAAGCAAGACAAAAGGTACAAATCCTTAACACTGCGTATGCATACAAAACATTCACACAAAAGTCAATCTAGTGCAATATGTCAAAAGTTTACATACAGATGAAACGCAGATCACAAAAATAAGTACAATAGTTCAATACAGCCTCCTATACCATTTTATGCTTGCCCTTGCTTTTTTCTTTTTTTAAAATGTTTTTATTGCATGAACTTTTGTAACAGTAAACCAAATAAAAAGAAAAAAAATAGGCCAGAAAACAATTGTAAAGCTACCCAATTCAATCAACAAGTTATACCCACATTTCTCGTTGACTCAAAACATTTATATCTATGACTACCTGTACCTGGATAGACAATACGGATACAATTATTAGTTTAAGAGAAGTGTTGTTAGGTAACTTTAGAACAGCTGCTCACCTATCAGACCGATGCCCCCAGAGCTTGTGATCATACCAAACCATATGGCAAAACATTTCAATAATATCGTGTAATTGGTCAGGGGATAATGTATGTTGCAAATATGACATCCATCTGCCAAAAACCTTTGCGGGTGAGTGTCTAGATGTTGGGTGGCTTCCGACTTATCTATTACCATGAATGACTGAAGATAATTCAGAAGTTGGGTTACAGTAGGAGGGTGTAGCTCCGGCCAGTTAATAGAATTTTAAATATATTGTTTATATAATAAATAAAATTAGCAACAAAGTCCTCCTATAAAAAACTCTCTCTTTACCTCACCTTCTCTCCCTCCCACCCACTCTTTCTGTTTGTTCTCTCTCTCTCTCTCT
>NC_092860.1:7960516-7979232 GCF_032062135.1 Pyxicephalus adspersus | reverse complement strand
CTCTCTCTCTATCTCTCTCTATCTATATATATATACATATATATATATATATATGCTTCCTATTTTTATTTATTTATTTTTAGTAGCAGAAAGAAATGTTTCATTAAACAAAAAAAACAAAACATTTACTTTAAACCATCCATGGTCTTATCCACTTGCCAATTTCTTGATTCTTAACTTTTCCTGCACTCCCAAGAGAAGAGACTTTCCCTGCATGCTTTTCTTCCCTCCCAAGGCTGCTGTGAGTTGCCCTGTCAGATAATGGCAGAAAACTTTGAAAATGGAAAAAAAGAATTATAAAAAGGTGTGCTGAATATAACTGAGAAATGAATAGCACGCTGTGAATCTAAGCAGAAAATGGCATGAAGGTGAACATTCTATCCAATGATCCGTGAGCCCGTACAGCCGGGTGCATCGGTTCTTATCTGGCGTGACTCCTCGCACCATCTTTGATCTTTTAGCCTTCCTTTACAGTCAGAAAAAGATTAATGTCACCCTTGGAGGCTTTAGATTGCGGTTCTGCATTAGCCTCAGTCACCTCGGCCTGGAAGCTTCTCCATGAATCACCCGTTCCTATGGAGGCGCTCCGCATTTCCTTAGCCATGAACCTGTCTGGTTCCCAGCTTGGAAGTGCAACTCCAAGCTGCAGTTCTTGCCTCCCTGCTTTTGAAAAATGCTACGCCGCCACGGACATCATTTTTTACAGTCTGGTGCCATCATGGTAAAGGAAGAAACATTTTTCAGTTCTCCTAACCGCCCAACAGGGACCTGGCCTGAACAGGATGCCCATATTGTGCCCATTGGGCCAAGGTTCCAAACCGGTGCTGCCACTGGCTATTAATTTACAAAGCAGGTTGGTAAAAATGGAAATTGTCAATCTTATTAATATGAATATATGAAAAAAATCTAATAGTCAAGCAGCTGGGAAGGCCTGGAACTCAAGCTCAGAGGAGGTGATTGAAGACCCAAAGCTGAAAGGCCAGATCTGGGTGACATCGGCTTATGAGATCAGGCTCATTTTTCTTATGCTCAGTATATGCAAACAAGAGCATCTCATCTTTTCAGCCATATGCTTTGTGCCCTTGGGGGCCCACATATTGATGGCAACTCACTCCCCCCCACATGTGCCACCTTGCCCGGGGTGGTAAGTGATATCTACCAGGCTGGCAGATTTACCGCTGCCACTTGCAGAGAGTTGAATGTCAGCTTTCCTCCCGGGACCCTCACTCCCTGCACTAATCACAGCATGCCTTCGCTGCAGACCCTCGCTGTGTCACCGCCAACAGATGCCTGCTAGTAATGACTATTGATTACCCTAATTATGTCACCGGGACGGAGCAGGCTGGGAAGCCACATGGGCCTGTGCCTGTAGATTGAGAGGAATGTGAGGATTTCATGGAGGTGTCTTCTCTCTCTCTGTCACTGTGGGCTAAGCTCCTTCCCAATGCCATAAGGACCGTGTGTTGCGAAATGCGTCTTATTTACTTAAGCTGCAGACAGCAGAGTTTGCCATATTGCAACCAATAAGTGGAGGAGATCTGGAGCAGCACACTGGATGCAAATGATATATACACCAAAAGTGTTCCCCCCAGACCCTTTTAGTCGGGCGCACCACCCAGGACCTTTCAATAACCACCCGGCTTTTTTTGGGTGATTACTGAAGAGTTGGGTCAAAATACAGGGGCTGCCACCTGCCTATGATTTTCTCCCACCCAGCTTAAAAAAATTCTGGTTTGAACACTGAGAAGAATATACACCACCTCCAGCACAGATAAGCAAACCAATCCTCAGTGCATGTACTGCAAGCTTGCAATGTGTTTGCAGCCTGCGGCGCATATTTATTAAATGGTGGACGCATTCCCCATCTAATAGGTGTATAGCACCCATACCATGGCTTGCCTACAATACAAATTTGATGTTTTGTCCCATTTTGTGCACATGGTCATCCTTAAATGATATTACAGAAATGCACTGGTGATCCCTCAAAAAGATGGTGCCATGTTTGGTAAAGCATCATCAAGGGCTGTTATCTATTTCCTGGACATGCCAGCTCAGAGTTGGCACAATCCTGGTGGCTTTCGACTATATTCATAAATATCTGACACAGATCAACCCAGCTGCTTACTGGGACTACAAAGTTACAATATTGCAGTTTGATCACTAAAGAGATCAAGAAAATGCTTCCTCCTGCCTGCAGCCAACTGATATCATCTACTCAGCCTAGACAAAGTCATTGTTTTTTTTGGAATTGCATGAAGTCCGTAATTTACTCAGGAATTATGACTGGATCACTTTGATTTGCAGGATTGCCATACTTGTGACTGCGATTTTAAGAGCACCTAAAATTTATGGATTCAAAAAACAACGCTGGCCCTGGTCCGCTAACCCTTAAACCCGTCCCCTCCACCCTATAGGAAATGATTATTACTGCAGTCCGGCCTGATTTCGCAGTGAGTCATTTCGGCATTAACCGTTCCCAAAAACAGCAAAGCGCGTTTTGTGTTTAATGATAATCATTATTTTTTTTAAAATCCCATCCATTCTTGGCGCCTGTGATTACGGGACACGGTGCCGCTCTGCACTAGCTGTTGGCATTAAACCCCCGTCACCTCTAGCACAATGACTGGGGGGATTGCGGCATTGGCTGGCTTTGATGGGCATTCCCTGTAATAAAGGAGCCTTATTATTTTCATTATCCGTGTCATTATGACAATTTCAGGCAATTATGGCCGTCAGTTGGAGGAGCGAGAGGAGGGAAGGAGGGAGAGCTGGGCAGACAGAGGAGGAGGAAGGTGCAAGGAAAAAAAAGATGATATGTTTTATATGTAGAGGGCAACAGAAGTAAAACAGCCAACCGTGCCAATGAGATGCAACGTAGATGAAAGCTGTGTCTACGGAATGATGGGAAAGTAAAACTTTAACAATGTTAACCGATCTTGGCCAGCAGTTGGTTGGCTGTAGGCGTCCATCATACCTAATGGCAACAACCTGACATCCTTGTAGATCTTAACGCAATTATTACATCTCACCTATGTCTAAAGATTCATAGTCGTCTTAGTGAACCTGAATTTTTTTGGCGGGAAACATTCTTTATATAACTTCTGTACGTAGCTCTAGTCTTGCCAAAGGCTGATATCCAATTGGCCATTATGCATTCTGATCCATCATCTGCCCATAGAGAGGTCATCGTCATTTGGGTATAAAGCAAGATGGCTCCCCAGCCGTAACGGAATCCCTCCGGTGAGAAAATCCACCCAAATCCCATTTGATTCCTCAGAGCTGATTTGTCAAGTGGAGAGATTTGTTGGAATGCGGAGAACTGAGCCTCCCAGGACAAGCCAGGATTTACAGATTTTCTATCTGCTTGACACATGCAGCCAAGCAGATCCATACTACAATAAAGACGCCTTCTGAAGAGCAAGGTCACCGCCGGCACGGTATGAACGCTGGCGTCTTGTGCCGTGTTAATTATTCTGATTGTTAAAGGGGACCTATCAGCCAAGATTTAAAAAGGACGCAGTCAACCTGATCCACCAAACAGGGAATGATCTGAGGTGGTACAGTGGGCATTTTATAGCCTTGCCCCATTTTGGCATCCATTCTGCAATGCTTTGTGGTGCATGGGGGCTGCCATGTAAGTGGAGGTTCAGGCTATATCCCTCTCTGGTTCTAGACCACACCCTTGATGATGTCATCAGTATAATCCAGAGGCTGGAGTGGGCAGGATTTGCTCTTGATGATGTCATAGGATTGATGGGTACTTGGGGAGCCTACAAGAACAGAGGGTGCATGGGCACTGCCACGTGAATGGAATTCTTTCCTTACTTCTGTTTGGGAATGTTATGGTTTTTCCTGCCAATAACAGCACTTAATGTTTCAATCTGGCAACACCAAACCACTGCCTCTCAATTAGCAGCAGTGTTGTCACCTTGCCTTGCATGCTCCCTTTATTTGGGTGTTGGACTGTCTCCTGCAGATCTGATAGACAGCTCAATGGTCAACTGAAGCTGCAACATTGCAGACTGACAACGTCGTTGTCAATTAAAAGGCAGTGGCTTAGCGTTGTCAGTCTGCAACAGGAAGTGCTGTTATTTGCAGGTGAGAAAATGTAAAAAGGGTTTATACAGGGAGGAATGATTCCAACCCCACTGCTACACATATGCATGGTGATATCATATAAGAAATGCGGCACATGCAGATCCTGCGGGAATGACAATAGGAACATTCCCATGCTACTCATATACAATGTAGCCAATGATAAAACCATCAGGATCTTGTTACATAGAAACCATTGCACTTGGGGTTTTTGGATGATGTAAGGGGCCCCAGAATGGACATTTGGGGACCCAGCGTGAGATCACTGAGCGCATCCATTTTAATAAAAACAAGGCCTGGAATTAAAAATGAATCGAATGCCGCAACATGCTGCGCTGAGAAATAATCTAATTGCGACGCATTCATTAATCACAGCGATGATTCCCTTCCGGCTTCTAATTAGGAGCCCCCTCACCCTTTATCTGGGGCACTAGGCATAAATTAAAGGGGAACCCTTCCCCTAATCCAATCAAACCTCCCGCCGAGCGCCAACATCCCAGCCTCCATTTCTGGATGTCAGAGGAACGGCGCGTGAAATTTTATTTTCTCCGCTCATCGACTCGCCGAAGATCATTGCCTCCCCGGAGTCGTCCCCTTACTTCAAAACATATTCGCCACATGCGAAGTGCGCAGCGCATATTGTCTGGCATCTGGGCGCTTAATTTTCATTTTCTGTTGGGAGGGGGGTATCACAGCTCTGAGTGAGTTATGTACTAGCGCAGTCATTATGGATCTGAGAACAAGCTGCTAAGTTTAGTCTGGGCCCAATACAATAGATAATTTGTTGGCCCAAAACTTGCCAAAATTAGGGACGCAGATTTCCTAATCAGGCGCTATGAATGACTTCTGCTGACTTCAAAAGTGAAATTTAGATGCATTTATTTTGCGATAGATTGGAGTTTGTTCTGTATGTCAGAGATGCGGCTTTCCATGTGCAAAATAGCAGCAGGCGAGCAGGGCGGCACCAAAAAGTGGTCACTAAGGGTCCATGGTGCCTGCAGATGGCTGGTTTTGCACCCAATGGCCGGTTCTGCACCCACTGTTGCTGCTGATTGAGCAAGACCTGCAAGTGTTACTGAACTGCGGCTTTATAAATGTTAGGACTGGATGTATAGATGGACAGATACATTGGCAGGTAAAACATCCTCCCCATAGATATTTCATCTTTGCATGCATTGGATTGATTTTTTTTTCTCTGCACTGTGCTTTGTTGCATTGTATTTGTTTTATTGCAAGGTGTCCACATCAATGCAACACAATGGTATCAACTTGGCCTGTTGGATGCAATGGATTTAAGCTTGTCACTGATTTGGGCTTGCTTTCAGCAGTGCAGCCCATCGGATGTGGTGTAGCCCTTTGCCATAATTGTGGTCACTGCAGCATTAACCTGGAAATCAGCAGACCAGCCGCTTCCACGAGTTGCTGATATTCATTACCCCTCACCTGTGTCAGCACACCTAACCAGGAGCTGCACCACAAAGCACCCAAATGTAGGCATATCAGTTATGTTTTACTTTTATCCCTTTCCTCTCCATTTGCAGATCCAAGCTGAATTTTCATTCTGATTTTATTGAATAAGGGCTTTATTATTTAATCCTATGTGTGCCAAAGAATTGATAAATCTTTGCAACAGTGATCATCATGGTGGGAAATGTTTGAAGTGAGAACTTTATTGTCTGTAAGTCGGGATAATGACTACAATGCATGGGGCAGCAGGGTAAAAGGGGATCAAACCAAGGGTAAATCTTTGCATGGTTTTGGTATAGTTTATGTGATAAAGGGTAAGGGAGTGGAGAAAAGGGCTTGGAATTAAAGTTTAAAAAGTTTGTTACCCCCAGCACCAACACTTTGGGACTTTAATTCCACTGATGCCAATTAAATGTATTTTGCTTTTATTGATGGCCAAAACACATTTCCCTGCTGAGTGTTGTGGGGTCACTCCTTTTTAAAAACAACACACCTTAACATACCTTTTGTAATGCTTTAAAGCCCATAACTGGGAACCGTGTTGTAAAAATACTGTGCAGTGTTCTCCCCGGCCCCTTTTAGCTGGGTGCACCATCTGGAACTTTTCAGTAGCCACCCATTTGCCATGCACTCACATGCTTTTACATGGAGCAATCATCATACCGAGGGGGTCACAGAGCTACAATACAGATCAGTTGCCCTCCCTAGGTCTTGGCCACCCATCTTCAGCTTCCCCCTACCCAACTAAAATTTCTGGGGGGAAACTGCTGAGTGCCCATTTTCTTTTTTGTGCTTTGGCTGCCATATTGCAACACTTGTTCGTGCATGTGCATTTCCAAAGAATGCACCAAGATGCCATGGATGAGCCATGATCCTCCAATGATCCCTCTTTCTCACCATGCACCCCAAAAATTTCCGAAACATGGCAAAGGGGGCTAGGTGTGACACTACAAGCCATATACTGTACGTTTGCACCAAAGGAGATAGAAAACAACTTTTGGAGTTGCAATAATATGTTTGTCCGGATGTATTGACTGGGATCACTTTACTTTACGATTCATTGAATTCTCTCCAGGTCACTGATGCAAAATATGAATTTTAATCACTTTAATAATGAAATGCTTGTTCCAGGGTGCTCCTGTAGGTCTGGTACAAGCAAAGGAGATCAATAATGGCGCCCCCTAGAGTTCTCTTGGCACATTTTGTACTTAAATCCAGACCAGGGTGTGTTATAAAGTTTTCCATAAAATGCATTCATGTAAAATACATTGTAGTTTTTTTTCAGAACAAACAAAACCGATTTCTAAAGTCGAAAAGTTTCTTCCCTTGATCCCTATTCTGTGTTCTGACCCGATGTACAGCTTTCAGTACACAAACCCCCCCCCAATTTCCTGAGAGCGGAAGCTGCTCTGTAGTCCGAACGTACCTACCCGCACTCTCTCTCCCTCTCCAATTAAATGTCTCTCCGCTGTACAAACAATACATCAATATGGAAAGCGAGTGCTAACAAGGTTCACATAAATAATAAACAGCGGCCTATCAAAAGCATGGCCCAGGCGCTAACGATGTCTATCTAGGCGACATCTATCCAAGCCGTACATCACAGATACTCGCATGTCATGCGATGGATATGGCACAATGCGAAATGCGACAGAGATGGAAGACTGAAGGGGCATCTTGGTGTAAAGGAGTCTTATAATCAGGGGTTGTATCCTTTGAAAGTGACTTGACATGTTCGATCCTTTGTAGCGGCGTTGCTGCTGTCGAATCTGAAGGGGATTGTTTAACCGCGGCGTTGCACGATTTTTCAGGATTGCAAATTAGCGAATGGCGGCCCGTGCTGTGCATTAGCAGGTCATGCAGTCCCTGTGATCATTTCTTTGTTTTAATTTTGTTTGTTTTTTGGATATAATGCACACAAGTGCCACTTCTTCTTTATGGATGAGCTTCGAGACAGAAGTCCTCTGCGCCTGCCGCAATTAACAGGTTTTGCCGGCTGTTGTGCTGCAGCTAATGATTGCTTGAAAAGCAAAAAACAACTAAAAAAACATATCTGAACCAAAAACTTTTTTTTTTGGTTCTTGTAAAAATGGAGATTGGTCAGCCTCCCCCTCTCTTCCATTTTCAGCCTCCTTATTAGTCACCCCCCCCCTTATTAAGGAAACAGAGAAAGGGTTACTTTCCCTTTTGAGATTTTTTTCCTTTCTTTATCAAAAATGAAGACTTTCCTCTTTGTCTCAAGGACAACCAGAAAAAATTGCATTTTCAAAATTTTGGATTTCTTTTGTGCAAATAGAGAGATTCATCCCACGGGAATCACAAACTTTATTCCCAACTGTCACCATCAATGTCCAAATGTAATATCCAAGAAGGGCAGGAGAATGCCTAACAAATCTTAATGTCCTTTCTAGAATCTCCTGCATTCCCTGATTGGATTCCCTGGCAAAGCTCTCACTGTACCCTGAAATGCGTCACCCATATCTTTTTTGTTCATATCAGAATGTTTAATGATGCCACATCAGTATTCTCTTGAGAAATGTTTTTAAACTGGGTAGACAGGCAATGGCCCCTTTATTGTGTCCTAACTCTTCAGTAACCGAAAACAGCCAGGTGGTTACTAAAACGTGCCGGGTGGTGCGCCCAGCTAAAAAGGGCCGGGGAGAACACTGCATATGATTGATTGTACAAAGCTGTATAGGGGTTGCAAAGGTGAGAAATGAAAGATTTGTTAATATTAATTGCATGGGAATTGTTTCTTTAGAGATAATAAAGTCCTTTGTAGTAATTAATACAATATTTCTAAGGACCAGGGCAGACTTTTGTTCGTGTCAGAATGGCTTCTGTCACCATGCAAGTGTATGGGAAGACAAAAGCAGCTCAGGAGGAGGTCAGCTGCAAGTAAAGTGCACCTGTCATTGAATGATCCTGTAAGAATCTTAAACTAATGTCAATGTTAGGAGATGGCTATGGGATATCACAGGGTGAGATCCCAGGGGATGCAGAGCAGCCCAAATCTGGAAGACATTGCTGCAATTGACTGGAGCATCTTCTTGTGAGATTTGCTATTTTATTATAATCTTGTGTTTTATATAGCGCCGACATTTAGCGCAGTGCAGTCCTGGCCCTCAGAGGAGCTCACAATCTAATGTAACTGCCATAGTCCTATGTCATGGGGTGTTTTTGGGATATGGGAGTAAAATAAACAACCCCCATTAGGTGGATGTGGCCAACAGTGGCCCCAAGGTGGTTCATTTTCCATTCCTGCCTTGAATGGATATTTCACAAAATCAGAGGTGGCTTCTGCAGGTGATTAACACCCGACTTTGTGGCTTGGCTGAACAGCTCCATGGCTAATTCTAGCTCAAGTGTCAGAAGGAAATTAATACCGTTTCACCCCAGCACACAAGTTAAGAATGGAATTTACAGTGAAAATGTTATTTCCGCTCCTTTTGTATCTTCCGCTTGCCATTCTGTCTCTGGAGAGGCCGCAAATATCGGTGTTTCTGTCCTAATCAGTCACTGCGCTAATTAGCTGCTTTGGATGGGTAATATGTAGGTTATTAACTTCCCAACCTGTAGGGTAATAATGGTGATGGGCGATCGTTCACTAATCCAAATATGCAATCATCAGGGGTGGGGGGTGGAGGGGCAAATTGTTTCAAGTTGAGCTATGTCCCTCCTTGTCCAATAACTGAATTTCAGAGTCACATTTTTACAGGCTTCAGTAATTATGCAAAAATTAACTCCACTCAACCCTGAAAGAGAAAGCATCGCTTTTACCAGCTTGCTTTGCAGTACTCTCTGTCTGGTTGGAATATGGTCAGTAATGGAATGCTATATGTATGTAGAGGGAATTAGAGCATCACCTGCTGGCCAGGTAGAGGCCTGCAAAATATAACTACATTATTCTATAGTATTACATACTACATTATTCTATAGCTACCTATCTATCATTATTATTATGTGTGTGTGTAAATATATATGTATGTGTGTATATATATATATAATTATTAATATTATTAATATTAATTAATATTAATATTAATTATTAATATTATTAAAGGATTTATATAGCGCCAACATATTACACAGCGCTGTACATTAGGGATATATACCTTTTTTTAAAGAGACTTCTAGAGAGGGCAGTGATTTATTTAGTCCCTCCTCTTTTGTTCCAAGGGGTGGAGATTTGTTGTATTTTCTTCCACGCATTTAATTGCAATATAGCACCATTCTGTATATTCTGCTCTAATCTTAGGCGTCCCTCCGGGGGGCGTATCCATGACGCCCTGTATGCAAGAGGATTGACTTTATTTCAATCAACCCTGCAGACTGGTGACCTCTAGAGTCGAAGAAGGATTATTGCATTGGCTTTCCAATTGTCAAAGTTGGATTTAATTTCTAGTTTATGGGAATCTACTAATAAAAAATTAACATTGCCCTATCCAGAAAATGTTTGCTCTTGTGGAGGACAAAAACCCCATCAAATACACTCACAACACAATGGGCGAAGGTGCAAACTGCGGCAGTTTACCTGGTTGACCCATGGACTCAGTATTTTGCAAGATTTTAGAGTAGAAAAAAATATTATATATAAAGGTTTTGTTTTTTCCTATTTTCATTGTGTTGTTTCCCTTGGGAAGGGTGCTCGGGGTATGTGGGAGGGGGCGGAGGGGTTGATGACCATTCGGCCATGTCTCTCCTTGCTGGTGTGCAAACATTTTACCAAAGTAATTTGCAGTTGCAGCAAACAGCCTTGTGGTGGTCCCAGAGCACCTGAGCAATCTAGACAAGGACAAGGAGACAACCGCCAGCGAACATTGGCCGCCGCGGCTACATCCGGTGTATCTGTGTACTGTAAACTTGTAATAAATAGAATTTCAGAATTGGCGAATAAACTTTACGGAATATGTTTTTGTTTTTAAATATCCGTTTAGCTTTTTTTTTATTTATTCTGTTCCTAAGTATAATAATGTGTCAGTTCACCTACTGCCTGCCCTTCACCAAGCTTTATTTAGACGCCGCCTACAAAACAAAGCCGGCAGACGCTAGCAATTTTCTAAATTACACAAAAGACGTGTTCGGCCCTAAACCACGGCTGATGAATGATTTAACTCTGTGGCTGTGATAAAAGAAATGTTCTGGCGGGGAGCGCCTACCTATAAATAGGGATTTGAACCAGACTGAACAGGGGCAGGGAGCCATTCTGTTAAGAAAAGTTCATATAGATAAGAAAGTGTGTCAGCCTGTGCTGTTTTTTAGTATTTACTAATATCTGACACATATCAGCCCTCTGCTTAAGCTTGTAACTTTCCAACTGCCTGCAGCAAACTGAATGGGATCTTTTCAGCCTAGGCAAAGTTAAAGTTTTTTTGGTGCCGAAACCCGGGAACAAAGTCATTACAGTTTTTTGATGAAAAAAAAAGATGTTTTTTGAGGATTTAGAAAAATAAAACTGTTCAATAATGTGACATGTATTTGTTTCAAGGGCGGTTCAGTCATGGGTTGGAATCCTCTAACAATCCAAAGACTTGGGTTTTATTGCTTTATGTCAGTATAATAAAATGAAAAGAATGATTGGACGTTGGGAGATTGATGGCTTTCCACTTTTATAAATTGTTTTGGACTAATAAGGCCCTGGACAAGTTTGGGGGGAATACACGGCAGTCCATATCTCTGCACCCATGCCGTTCTCTCAATTGGGGTCTTGGAAAAGGTATGGGCTTAGGGCAATTGTGCTGTCCCCCCCCCCATATCTGGACATATTATGGGGCAAATAACTCTTTCAGAGTTGAGAATTATTCTCCAGCCCCAACCTTCTAGCCGGAGAAGACGTTGATTGAGATTGGAGTTTGACCTCCTCTGTATGGCATTCACAGTAATTAGAAAACCTCTTTTTAGCGAGGAGTGAAGAAGAAAAAAAATAGAAATCTGTATCTTATTAAAAGTCAAAATCTGCATTTAAATGGTAAAATCTCCCTGCGTTGAGGATCCGGAGGAGCCGAGGGCTGGCAGGGCTGGGACCTCGAGTTCTCCCTGCCTATTACGCGTCTTAGAGCTGAATTATTATGCAAATGCAATTCCATCTCTCATTAAAATAAGGAGAGTGAAGAGGAAAGCGGAGGGGAAGAGGCGGCATGGCCGTCCACCGCCTTCCAAGACATTGTGCAAAGGATTTAAGGTTTTGTTGTCCTTTCTAATTCAAGTAGTCTTTATTGTACAACCTGTGCGGGCACAAATGGCGCTCTTTAAATCTCAGGGGTTCTTCCTGCAGGTGGATCAGTTCAAATCCTTTGTTCTTGAGGGCTGTGGGTACAAAAAAGACATTTTGTCATGCCCCTATAAAAGGAAAAAAATCTCTGTCCCTTTTGGTTCATCAGTGAAATTGTTTTTGCTCGATAAGTATTTATTTTTATTTGTATTTTTTATTTTTGTGATCCATATTTTGATCATTATTCTTCATGTTCTGTCTTGTAAGAGCTCCCTCTAATGGTCATAGAAGGAGATGGTGTTTCTGCCTCGGGCCCCATTATAATCATTGCCAATTCAAAGCTTAAACAGCATTAATGGCTTTATACTCCCCAGCAGCTTTCAATTTGATTGGCCGGTCAGACCCCAGGCAATGCACCCCAGAAGGAGGTCCTAGGGCAACAGAGTGGTGTAGCTATTTATGGGTCAAGAAGGGGTGGGGTAAAAGGAGATTTTGCCTCTTTGCTTTAAGGGAAGTGACCCGTCATTTTGCAGGATATCAGCAACTCTGAGATCTAACAAAGGGTGAAGAAAACAAATATAAAAAAAAGAAAATTATACATTTTTGCAAAGTTGGCTTTTTTTTTTTTTTTTAATTTGAAGTTGTGAACAGACAAGAAAGTTAATGCAATGAATATGCAGATTTATTTTTCCTGTTATTTGGAGATCTCCTTCCCCACAGACTGCTTTGTTTACCGCTCACCTTTAAGGAAGCTGCACGCGCTTTGCAGCCTTCCAGTAATCAAAACCAGCGGTGCGCAAAGCGAGACATCCGTATTTACTAACTAGAGCTGTAATGAAGTGCTGGGGAGTTGGCTGCGAGGTAAGGGAACTTTAATGGCTTTCGATCGTCATTAAAGAAAGATGCTGCAATCCTGAGGCCGGGGAGAGTGGGGCTGGCCTTCACCGCGCTTCGAACTGCAGACTTTAGCAGCTCGCTTACCCAGGTCTCCGGGCCAGTGCGTTGTGTAAGTGTGTTTACATGGAATGCCAAATGCTGGATGTGGGTGAATGCCTTGGCCAAGGGAGTGGTCAGCTGCAGCAGAGGTGCAGGTTGAGTAGCATTCTTTACACATATATGCCCTTTATTCAAGTTATGGCACTGCTTGACCATAATTAAAGCGATCTCCAAAAAAAGGGAGGTAAAAAAGAAAATTTAGATTTTCAATTCAGACTTTCCTTGTAGTACTTCTTTTCTGCCACAGGGTGTCCTCAGTCTTCTGGGCTGAATGACAGCCAGTATCATTCAACCACTTCCTCTGGGCCCATGCAGTCATGGCCACGCCTCTTTGGGTGACATTATTATGGAGCTTCCTGCATGGTATTATAACTGAAGGAAAATGCTCACTGGAGAAAAGTGCTTTAAATTTGAATGCTTTCCAGTTTCAAATGGGATTGAAAACATTTAGAACCTGTTTAAGATTTGTATTGCAGTGTACCCCCCCTCCCCGATCCTCATGTTTTAGGGACTAAGAGATGGAGGGTATAGGAGGTCTATTGGAAAGAAAAGGCAACTGTGTGGGAGGGTGTCCTCTCTAAGCCAGAATCTTGGACCTGGAAAAAAAAGGGCGCCGCCCTTCTGGAAAGAAAAACAGATAAGTGCATTATCAGTGCAAGGGGTACTTAGGGGCCCTGTACTTTTCAAATAAGCCTATTTTTTGCAATGCTGGAACTTTTAGGCATAGGGGAAGGGGGCCCAAATTTTAGATGGCCTTCCTGGTCATTAATACCTGAAAGTGTAACACTGATGCCTTATTTAGCAGACATGGCCCTAAAAATAACCAATATCGAATGCCAGGACCCCTTTTTAAGATTTTTTTTTTCCATGCATTTTTCAAACATTTTTACCTGGCTCCTTACTCCGAGAAAACTTAGTAAGAACTGACAAGTTCTGATCCGGTCTCGTCCCCGCAGACCACCGCAGGTTCTATTTTAGCTGCATATTTCCATGTAGCAGAATTGAGCACTGACCTGCACAGGGGCCCTTGAGGAAGATATAAAAATACCGCCATTAGCGGACCTCTTGGTACCCATGTTCTCCTGCCTAAATGTTCCCGGCGTAATTTCATCCACTGATGTATTAAGAAGCAAATTACAATTTTACGGTGCCCCTGTGATCTCTCCCTGGGTCCCCCCATATTCCGAGCGCAATATCGCAGGCTCGGCGCTGAAATCTATTGCTGGCACGCAGCACGCCAGTGATCAAATGAGTCACTTAATTAGTTCCAACAGCCACAAAACAACGTTTCTGCGCTCTTGTTATTCCTAATTAAAGCTTCCCATTTTTTGATTTGCATCTCGCTGACTCCACGTGCTCGTCTCCTCGCTTCTCCGCCATGTATCCGCCTGACACTTTTGCACGAAGATGCCTATTAATATCTTGTTTGTTTTGCGACTGAATATTCTGTGAGAGACAGGTACACGGCTCCCTTTCCGCTGGAAGACGAGCAGTAAGGATTAGACAGGAGGGGGGGAAGACGTGATCTGTGCCGCTCATGAGCTGTCAAACAAGGCTGGGAGACATTGGGGAAGATGGTTACCCTTCAGGAGGACCTTAAGATTCTCTGCGGAGACCTCCAGCTTGATGACAAGACCTGTGCTCTTGTTTTTTATTATTTTTGGAACTCTTATGAGGGAATAAATCAGAGCTGTAGTAATTAAGGATTAGTAACTTTCTTTATTTAGTAAACTTTTATATCCTTAGGCTTATGTCAAGTACAAGTTTAGAGAACCAGTCTTAGATCTGAAGCTTAATTTGCCTTTTTTGGTTCATTTTCCCACCTTATCAACAAGCTAATGAATTTTTTGATTTTTTTTTCTTTTTCATTCTATGTCTGGGTTTCTCTATGTCCGTATTACTCAACCAGAGTTCCATGGAATCCAAAGGTTCCTCCAGAGGTTGCTAGGGGTTCATTGAGCAATTTGTGCCTCTCTGGTCAGCTTAAGTGACACCAATGGCTATTTTTAAGGGGGGCATTCTTCCCAATGGCCAGCATTATAAGAAGCCTTGACCACCACATTAATGTACTGTGAGCTCTGGTTATAGTAATTATATGAAGAGTACCATGAAGGCCTGAATGTTATTACAGAAGAAACAAGAAAGGAAGATCATAGCTCCTGGCAAAGCTTCTGAAAACACCAAACCTTCCAAGGTTCCACACGTGATTCCAAACATCCATGGTTGAAGGAAATGAAATCCAAAGAATTAAAGAACTGGGCCATGGCCAATGTTGGGTCAGAGTGTTATATAGAATTAGGGTGAGGGTTCTCTATAATACCCATGGTTTTATAAATAGATGTCTAAGTTCATACAGGACAGGTGTGCAAACATTTTTGGCCCAAAACATGTTTATTTTCCCATTTCCTCATCTTGACTTTGAAGTTGACGTCTAGTTCTGAGAGTCAGCACCCCTGATCTCCAATAACTAATTCCATGTCAATTGTCAAACCTTATTTTGATGGTATACCTCCGGGCATCTCAATGTGATCAATGCCCAACAACATCCATAACTTCTTGGGAGGTTAAACCCTTGAAAGGGACTATAATCTATAAATGTGGAGCTAAGGCAAATAATAGTAATTGGTAGGTGCCATGGTTGGAATGGTGGCAGCTCTACCAATCCTTGTATCAAAAATATTGATTGGTGATCACTAGTCCCCCAGGTTCTAATCTCCTGCCATCACACTGCCAGTGATAAGCCAGCAGCATCTCCCCCACCTTCAATTGCATATATTTATTTTCTAGCTTTCATAAATGCATATGCATCGTTCCCCTACCATTTATACCACCCAACACCGACACTATTTTTTCCTCTTTTTGACGGGTTCTCGTGTTTTTCCGGCAGAAAAATATGCCAAGGCGCCCAAGATGTTTGCTCTATCGGCCGATTAACACCAGCTTAGCTAGATCTGTTAAGTTGTTATATTGTAGAAGGTTCGGCAGACACTACGTTTTTTAACAGTTTAAACACTGCAACGTGGCGATAAGTACTTCGCTGAGCACAAACAGCCAACAGGCATAACAGGAAATAACTGTCCATCTACCCTGGGCCTCAGATCTTAAAAAAAATGTTTTTGAGAGATTCAAGAAAATAAAAATAATGTTTTATAACACTTCTATGTCTGTTCAATGTGCTGTGATATGGGTACAATTTATTAGAAGTATCTGCAAATGGCATTTGTTGTGTTGCTTTATTCCTGCAGCTGGGGCCACTGCGTTGGATTTTGGACTCCAGGTTCTTGCAATAGACAAGAACAAAGTGACACAATTTTCACTGTTGCATGTTCTGTATGAAGTACAGAATTTTATATTTTGTATTTTGTTAATTAAGTACATGAAACGGAAGCCCCAGTGAAAAGCTTTAAAGAAATGACGGCCTCTCTGCAGAGGTCCAACACACCTCCGGCTGAGTCAAAGCTAGGGAAGCTCATGCACGCTCATGATTGGAGAGCTGTAGATATGACTCGGCAAGGGGGACATATCAGACCTTTGCAGAGGCAAAGGTTTCTTCTGTCTGGCTCCATCATGGTGAAGGAATCCAAACACATTTCTGGTCACCAGAATCCTTCTAGTTAGTTATACTCTGCAGCGGCAAACAGCTGATCGGTGGGCGTTTGGAACGATGAGACGTCTTCTAGTTTGCAATTGGGGAATGCAAAAAATCTTGAATCCCCAAAGCAGATGTGCAGCATATCTAAAGGCTTTGGACAGGGTGTAAATATGGACATTCATGCTTCAAAAACCAAAGTCTGGGAATTCTAGATGGCGTATTGAATGTAATGGATAGCTGCCCAATGGAAAAAAAACAGCGGTGTTGGTTCCAGAGATGCGAAATGGCTTAATTAGGCGGAACGTCTACTCCTTCTGTCCAATTAAGGCAGGCTCCCGGATTCTTTGCTATCAAGCCATCCTGTGGTGGCGGCTCGCAGTTCTCTTTTATCAGCACCGACCGTTTATTAAGAGTGGCCACTCCATGGACATGAAGGAAATGATGGCTCGGCAAGAGGGCGAAAATTGAAGCGTACTTAGATACATATCAGGGGAAATCCAGGCTGAAATATTGTGCCATATGATCGAGACGAGCTTCCAAGATGAGATCATTTCTGTGATTCAGATGCCTTTGCCAAGAAAAAATCTGTCCCCATATGTCGAAACCACCCGCCTTCATATTCAGCGGCAGCGCTAATGTTGGGTTATTGGCACCGGCCCTGGCATGGAGCTTCCTCGGATGTTTACACCATCATCTGATTGCCTTAACCCCTGTCCTGCCGGGGCAATCTAACAGGATGTAAGGTTGCCAGTTGGCCCTCATTAGTGCAGACAACTGTTGCTTGCGGTAAAATCTTCTGATTTTCTCTTCCTGCCATAGGAAAAAAAAATCAGCTGTGATGTGTTAACCTGCAACTAAAACCAATCAATAATATTGTAGAATAACCTATTGTTGCAAAATTAAAAGCTGTTTCTGATATTTTTAAATCTGCAGCTTGCAAAATGGGCTCTTATTATAAGATGACTACGTTCTGTCGCTTTGCCCCAGTTTTAGGTATGGGAGGCAAACTGGGCAATTGTCCTCACCTTCTCTAGGGCACCAATTGGCAGAATGGCAGGAACAAGGAGCTGGAATTCTGTGCATTGGGGGACCCTGCTTCCTATCTGCCCAGGGCCCTATTGTCTCCATAACTGTTCCTGAATCCAATATATTTTGTGCATTTAAAGTTGCAGTGATGTGATTGCCACCAGTTCCCTGGAGGTTTTACGGGTCCAATGGCAATGGTGATGGATAAAGCTGGAGACATTTAAACAAAATCAAATAGTTGCTGGTTATTTTAGGACATTGCACAGCCATGGTTGCCACCATCCACAAACCCAACCTGGGAAGTGTCGTGCAGCCACCATTGGTGTGCAGGAGATCAGCCGTGCTACAATGTAACAAAGCCTAAAGAAAGGAGAATTCGTTTTTGATGTAAAACAATGAGCTTTGTATTAGGGGTTTATGATCTGCAGATCTTGCATCTATCATATATCAGCATTCAGCATTCTATGAGTCAGAAGCAACTGATTTATATAAAAATATTATTCCTTGCTGTGCGCGGTCACTCCTGAGTTATCAGCGGAGTGGGCGCCTGCAGACGCATTTTGCTTCCCAATGATCTTAAAGTTTTAGATTTTTTTTTTTTTTAATATACATAAGAAAAAGAGACCAGCTGGATGTAACTAATCCTATCAGCATGTGTTAAAGCTGAAGTTTAATCTTCTTATATTTTGCCTTCCTTGGTTCCTCCCTCTGAGCTTCATCAGCATTCTAAGGAGATTCCTAAATAAAACATCTTCGGTCTTTATTACTTTAGTTTAGACTCAGGGATGTTATCAATGTTGTGCAATGCTGAGAGGCTGGCTGGGTGCTGTACAATCCTTCCCAAAAACTTTGCAACAACAACTCCTCTTCCTGGTCATTGATTTGCAAATAAACATGTTGGGGTATCAGTTTGAGGTTTTAGTCCTGGGCATGCAGATTATGCTGGGTAATGCCCACGTATGATACTGAGTCCCTATGATTGAAAGAATAGAAAATGAATGAATGGAGTGGGGCTGGGGGGAGTCAGGCTTGATGATGACACATGTCCTGCAAGAAATAAGGCAGGCTCCACTTGACTTGGTGCAGCTTCCAATGCACATGTTAGTCCAATGCCTATAAAGTTGTGCAAGACTGAAAGGGGAGCTGGAGGGCCAACGTATTGAAAGGAAGGAGATTTAATTAAAGGAGGCTGAGGGGCAGATTTAATTAAAGGGGAGACTGAGGGGCAGATTTGTTAAAGGGTAGGCCGAGGGGCAGATTTAATGAAAGGGGAGGCCAGGGGGCAGATTTAATGAAGGGGAGGCCGATGGGCAGATTTAATGAAAGGGG
>NC_092860.1:7864789-7960199 GCF_032062135.1 Pyxicephalus adspersus | reverse complement strand
GTCATAAATCACTCACCGTTCTCTCTCTCGCCCCTCTCGCTTTGAGCTGCATTTATGCAAGTAACACTTTCAACTTTCCCCGCACAAATATTTCACCGGTGGAGCAGGTTTAATGCAGCTTGGGGCGCGAGTTGGCTCCATTTTACTGCTGAGAAATGTCACATTTTTTTTCCCCTCCCTTGTTGGTCATTATTTTTTTTTTTTTTCGCCTCCACCAGTCATGACTCCTGAATCCACCCTGCGCTGCGGCATTCACATTAGAGCCAGGTTTGCACAGGCCCGGGTGCTCTATGGCAGCTGTACGTTATGTTTAAGCTGCGCTGTCACAGCTGTAGAGCGCCTGCAGGAGCATTAGGAGAGGAGATATAGAGAATAGTTATGGCGGTACTTAGGGGTGAGTTACAGGAGGCAGTAATAAGGATAGATTGCAGGGAGTTATTCCTGCAGGAGAAAGCCAAGCTGCGCTTCAAAAGGGAACATTACACGTCAACGCAGTTTATGACACATTGTTACAGCCAGTCAGTTGTTAGAGCAAATAGTTCAAGTGGCGCTGACGTTCTAAGCGATAATTACATCAAACGGCGAGCGCGTTGCAAGAGCAGATAAAGCGTTCTCGCTAACTTGAGTGTGAATCAATTTACGTCCTGTTGCAATGCACGACGGCAATTTTCAGAAAAGCTCCACCCTTCTAAAAAGCCGTCCTTGACCTCCAATCTGGTGACTTTGTCTGAGGTAATGCGCAAGGTCTGCAGCAGGAAAGAGAAAGCATTTCCTCATTCTAATCTCCTTCGCTATTGCACATTTGGGGTTTTGCAGCAGCAAGGCCTGATCATGTTTTAAACATTCGTCATTGTGCCATCTCCGAATCCTCGAAGTAGATGGTTGATGACGCCTGAACAGAGATGGTGCAGATGAAGGCATTGAAATATATATCAGATACTAGGGACAGGGAATTCACACTTTTGGATATGGGCTTTGCATGGTGAAGTAGACCTAAAGAACCCTAAACCTTTGCCAGTCCAGATGGATGGGGGCTGCACAGATACATCCCTAAATGTTATACTAAGCCATTGAGATTCTTGCAACTCAAAGTTGCTATGAGGTTGATTTTAAAAACAATATTGGATTGGGTTCTTAGCTGCTTTCCCCTCCCGCTGATCCATTCATGTTGTCACATTGTACATATCATCTTGGTGGGAACTTATGGGGCGTTACAGGTTTAGATAAAACGAAGAGAACTGTATGGTCTCAAATGTAATTCCTGAGGAAGCAGAACTATCTGAGAAACGCGTCTAGTGCAAGAAAATAGTTTGAGATATGTTTATTACAGAATTGTATTATGATTATGCATGAATTAAATAAAGTTTTACTGGCATTTTATAATTTCAAAATTTGGATGTTGTGCTATAGATCTGTTTCTATAGGGGAGAACATCAGACCTTTGCACAGAGGCCACTGCTTCCGAGAACATGGGCTCTTCTCTGCAGCATGCTGGCTCAATGCAAGCTTTTCTACCCAGAAGACTTGCACAGCTTTTGTTTTGGAGCACCCAGGGTGCGTTTGTCCAAATTAGGCTGAAACTTTGGCCACTTTTTCACTCTATGTATTCAACGCAATTGGTTTACTAAACAGCCATGAATTATTAATGGCCTCCGACCACATTAGGGCCCAGGCGCGTGTCACAGCGGCCCTAATGCTCCCAGGGAAGCAGCGGCCGGCTCTTGCGTCCGGCTCCAGCCTTTTTTTTCTTGCTGTGACTATAATCCGCTTTGTCAAGGAGCTTTCCATTACTGCGCGCTATCTATTGCTGTCATAAACAATTCAGCTGTAGAAGGGAAATGAATAAAAGCCATACAGCTTACTAATAATATTATTGATCTCGGGGAGAACACAAGCTAAATGTAATAGGGCTGTATTATTTAAGGGATTGTTTTATGTTCCTGGGAGTGTCAGCCGGTCACAAAGGAAAAAAATAGGTAACCCTTTCCCTATAAATCATTTTAACATTGATCTGACTAATGGTGGAAGGTCTTTTTCTTCTTTTCTCCTTTTTTTTTAATGAAGAATGGCTCGACGTGTTAAAGAAACATCAGTCGGGTCGGACAGGTGCAGCTGCAAGAACGGACGTGAGATGGATCTGTTTTGGATTTTTTTCGTGTGGGTGTACCGAAATTCAATATATATTCTGCTGCAGCCAAAACACAGCTATCTAGGCTGTAAAATCATTTCCAGGTTCACTTGTATTGGGACAACCTCGCCATAAACCCCTCCATGTAGCTGTGGAGCAGAACCGTGCTTCTCATGGGCTGTTTGTCCTGTGCCAAGATGACACAGTGCTGAAGAATCTGGGTCCTGCTTTATCGGCCAGTGGCTCTTGGCCGACTCAGAATGGTTTGGTGAATGATTGAATCTATGCCCGTATCCTATGCCACCATATCCTATGCTTTAAATTGTATACAAACACAAGAAAAATGTAATATTTTGCAGCTTATCAATACTAAGATGTGCAGCTGCATTTGTTTTCCTTTTTTTCTGCAAATACAGAAAAATATTGCATTCTTTTATTTTCTACTGCACAATATGCAACAATGTTACCAGCCTTCAGCAACCATATCTGTGGCATGGTAAGCGGCAGCTTATTACATTTCTGGGTTTTCATATACTTTATAGTGCCCACTATGGTGACTACATCCAGGGATTATAGGGGGACATAGGAGAGATATGACTATTGTGGTGGTTGCAAGGGTGAAGTATATAATATATGGCTGCTGGTTTGGTATGGATTAGAGGTGGGGGGTCTTGGGGTTCCCCAGATCTCCTGATAAGCCCCCTTGAATTTCTTTTCAATGCTGATATTGGATAGAGCTGCATATGCTGGGAGCTGGGTGTCTTTAGAATTTTACCCCTAGTGCTAGAATTCATTGAGATGCTGGAATTTTTTCTTGCATGCAGTGGACATGAATGCAAATGGTGAACATTTTCTATGTTGCATGGAATATATAGAGATATTGTGCATAAGCAGTGTCTAGATCAGGGGTGCTTAACGGGGGTATCCATACCCCATGGGAGTATGGGACTTGATCTCTGGGTACAGGTGTTTATTTTATTTATTGTAATAATTTATAATTGGGTACATTATTAAATCTTAAAGTGGAGAAATCAACTTGATGTTTCACATGACATGCGAGTAGCTTTGTCCGTAACTGTACCCCGATTCCATGCTTTGATTGCACAAAAACAACAAAAATCTCACCAGATTAGTGAAAATCTGTGTTATGTGGTCGACATATTGGAAAAACTTGCACATTTAAGTTTGTTTTCTTCTTTTGTGTAATACTCAACTGTAAGAAGAAATGTAAAATGATTGGTTTATAATCTGAAACGGGTGAATCGAAGAATGTTGTAAAATAATTGTAGCTGTTGGTATATTTGTCATTTTTATTTTTTTATTTTTGCTTTTTGTAAATCAATATGATAAAGTTATCAATGCTTATGAATTTATTTCATTTTCTCTTCCTAGCTATCCAAATCTAAAGTATAGTAAATTCAAGCTGTTAACATATTTGGAAGTCATAACGGCAACTAATATAAGGAATGGTGATGATTATTTCAACAGTCAAGTAAAGGGTGTATGGGACCATATTGGACAATCCATTGGGGGTCTGGAGTCATCAAAAGTTTAGGAACCCCTGGTATAGATGAATTGATCTTTTGATCTTTTGATCTAAATTCCTCCATGAAAGTAGGAATGGACATGTGATGATGCCTAGGCACTACGTTGTGGTGTGATGTCCAATGCATTGCTGCCTCTGTCTGCTAGTCTTAGGAGATCTGGGGTGAGCGATATCACTACTCTGCTTCTCACAGCTCCTTCTGGAGGTTCAAACATGAAGAAGATCCATCATTAAGCCTCCATTCCGGGACACAGTGGAGAACCAGTCATGGAGACCACAGGCAATACTGGTGATTGTTTTGTGTCTTTCCAGTCTTCAGTTTAGGAACACCTATTCATTCCAAAAGACAGACAGCTAGCAACAAGTATATTCAGTTAGTTCAATCTCTCCTGATAGTTGAGCTTCTCCATGATCCTCTTTCATTTTGTTCGCCTTCTCTGCACCATTTCAGCTCCTATTTGTGTGAACTGATGCCCAAAATTAGATTTCATATCAAGATGAGACCTTGCCGAGTCTTTGTATAGCAGCAAAATTGTGTTTTTCTCTCTTTGTTGTGTCTTTCATACCAGAGAACCTAAACGATGAATGTGCATAACCCAAAGCGCTACAACACAGACAGTGATCATATTCTCATCCGCAGAATTGCTGAAAAGAAAGGCGGCTCAGGCGACGTTGGCTGTGCAAAAGGCCCGGGCAGCGTGTAGCTCAGCATGCAAGGGGCGGAAGGCCTCGGGAGACTGATAAGGGGCTGTGTGCTTGGGTCCCAGCAGCCAGCGTGTGGCACCATCTATCATACGTAGCTGTCATGTTCAGCCAACAAGTGCTGATCTATTAGCATCTCAGGAGCATCTTATTAAGCGGGAGCAATTGATGAAGATGGTTGGTGTGCCACTCAGCCCCTTCACATGTCAGCCTCCAAATCACTCCTGAAATGTAATTAACGAGCCACAGAGACCATCTAATAGCGCATCCGACTCAAGAGAAACACTGGAGGCTGCAATGTCGCTGGAGACATCAGAGTGCACATTTCCAGGGCTTGAATAAGTGATCGTTTACAGTAAATAGGCCTAGGGCTGTTCATGGCTGTTAATTAGTCCCCAATTGATCCCTGGTGTATGGGTCATGCTGTGTATGTGATTCCTCCAAGCAGTGTACATTACCATGAAGGTGCCCATAGACGATGAATTGCTGGACAAACCTTCTCCAATATTGTTGACCACCCTTGATTGTTATAAAGTTGCTTTACTACATTTCCAAGTAACTGTTCAAACACTTTCTTTGGCACCTAAAAACCTTTCTCTGAACCCATCTGTTGGCCAAAGCTTCCTCGTTGCATTCTGGATGTTCCATGTTGGGCAGAATTGGTGCAGAAAGTCCAACAGAGCTGAGGATTTCATCCAAATATTTTACCATTACTACAGATGAGAATCGGCCCCTATTGTGGTTTGGTTACAATCAATCCCTTATTTTTTATATCTTCACTAAATGCAAAATTTGTATCC
The DNA here is from genome assembly GCF_032062135.1 of Pyxicephalus adspersus. Lineage (NCBI taxonomy): Eukaryota > Metazoa > Chordata > Amphibia > Anura > Pyxicephalidae > Pyxicephalus > Pyxicephalus adspersus. The sequence continues at coordinate 7,955,023 of NC_092860.1, read as the reverse complement.
TTCAAGAGCCCTAAGTGTGAATTCTCAACCTCTTTTTGGGAACCATCAAGCAGTGATCCTTGCTGTTAATATTTCCCTTTTTCTTCTTTCCTCTGCTCCCACCAAGGCCACCATATTTGTTTTATATTCTGTAGAATATCTCCAGACTTGCACCGTGGCTAGTCCTATACATTCCCATGGAAGCCAATGCAAGCCTCCTTTTTTAAAAAAGTGAAAGGAAGTTTTTTCAGCACCTGTTTGCAGAGATGGCAAAGTTGGTTCCTAATCCCATGGACAAGGTGCTAAAAATGATGCATGCATGGTCGAGGTCGTAAAAGGATTAGTTAGCCACTGGTTATTCCATTGGTTAGCTCAGAAGGATTTAAAGGTGGGAACTAAGGGTGAGAGATACTTTCCAATGTGGCCAAGGATGGGTTGAAGGTGCACTTTGCCATGCCTTGGCGAGGTTCCATTACCAATGAATGGCAGCCCAGGTCACCAATGCATGTACCGCTCATTGCATTAACTCATGCCTCTGTGAAAAACCAGCCATGGAAGGTCCTCTTTAGCTAAAACTCTTCATTTGATAAACCCGGAGATGATATCATTCTCCGCATCTGCTTTCCTCACCTAGCTTGTTGTACATTCTGCAGAGTTTGACCTTTCCTCTGTTTACCCGAATGAGTTTCAAAACAATATTCATTTGTTGTTGATTCCTTTTGATAATTTATGCTTTATTTTTTTCCCCTAAACATGCTTGGAATGCAAAGAAAAAGTCTGAAAACAATGCTCAGATCTCCATCTACAATCCGGTTAGCGGCGCCGAATCATTTTTCCACCCCGCGGATGTCAGCGGGCACCGGGTGCCTTCTGCTGTCTGTCCGTTATCTTTGACGAATCAAACCGAGTCCCAGGTAGGGTTAAACGTGCGTTGCTCCATGTAATCTGGAAGACAAATCCTCATTAATATGGTAATTCTTGTTGTGCTTTTTTTTTCTGCTTTCTAATTAGATATAATTTCTGCGGAATACATCGGGGATTAGGCAGCTGTCAGTTGGAAGGAGCATCAAAGGTGTCTCCATGTTTAACTGATTAACCGTGGTATTGGCAAGGGCATTTCACAGGCTGGGCACTGTTATGAGCGGAGTGAATCCTTAGGCAATTTCTGTGTGTCCAGCTGATCATGTGACCAGTGCCTGGGCATTGGTCATGTGACCTACCCATAGCACTCCAAGGTGCCACAGTAGAAGATACTTTGACCTTGCATTACGCTTATTATGAAAAATCATGCAAAATGTGATTTCCGGCATAAAATATGGTTCCAAAGCGAGGAGAACCCCCATGGGAAACCTTTTTATGTTGAGGGGAGAGTTTAAAGTTCCTTTTGGAGTTTATTGGTATGCTTGATGTGAATGTTTAAGGTAGAGAATCAACCAATCTGATTTTCTCCTACATTGCAGATCACATGACCTGCTGCCTCGGCTTTTGGTTTGACCTGCAAAGGACAAAGTCAGGAGCAGCTTTCCCTCTGGAAAATGTATTTCCTTTTCTTTTTTTTTTTTATTTCCCCTAGTTCAAAGCTTTATATTGAGTTGCACTGCAAGAGGATAAAGTACATTTAGAAAGATTCTTTGTAATGCTCAAAGGTTTTTTATTTGTTTTTTTTCGTAAGTGTTTAGATGTAGGGGGTTTGCATTGAATTTCTTTTTTTGGACTTTTGTATTCTTTCCAGCGATGTCTATTGCAGTACTCCTGCTTCACCACTAGATGTTCTCTGTCTTTCAGGCTGAATGACATTGGAAAGACATAGTGTGAGTGCTGGGTGTCATGGACCCTCCCCCTCATGTAGTATCATCATGGCACACTTACATTCAGTGTAATGATGCAGAGATGATTCAATGCAATATGCAGGGGCACAGAAAGGAGAGGTGGAGTGGAGGCATTTTGTGTGGCAGATGAGACAAAAAATGGGCTCATATAGGATATAAACCACGCAGGGAGTGCATTAGCCATGCATCATCAGTAGTGCATCCACTGCACTTTTGGTAAAAATGTACTGCGATAGGATACCAACTTCATTACGAGAATGAACAGTAAAGCGCGGTTATTGTTCCGCACTGCAAAGTAGGAAGCTGAGCACGTACAAAGCTCCATATACAATAAAATTATAATTTCAAGATTTTTGGAATTTACTTTTTTTTTTTCTCTGATTTCAAAATTTTGGATAGACCCGACATCCCCCTTAAAGGGAACGCGCGTTGTGCACAAAGCTACCTCCGCAGGGGCAGGCGGCCGCATGGACACAACCTAGAACAGGACGCTGAGGATCTCCGCTCTCCAGGATCGTCTTGCGTTTTCAGCCTCCGGTGGTGTCATCTTTTCTCTCCCGTCTCTCTGTATCCCGCCCTCCCCACTCAACGCAAAGCTGCAAACAAAAACCCCAGCCAAATTACCCTCCTTATTGAAAGTCATTTTATGAATAAAACAATTATTCAAGTAATTGAAAAAATGTGTTGTTAAATTAAATGCGGTGCTTGCTATTAAAATTTGAGTGCTTTCTGGCGCTGGCGGCGTGAGCCTGTAATTATACCGCTGCTCTCTCTCCCGCATTTATTGGTTTTTAATCTCTTTTCTCGGCGTCTCCCGGATGATATTTTACTGTACAGAATATTATTCCTCTCCCAGGGAAAAGGCTCTGCTGATTTTACCTACCCCATTCCGCCTGTCGTTTATTTATTTTTTAATCCTTGTTTTATTTTGTCTGCTGCCGCAAAACGGATTCACCGTTAACCGCCTCGGAGACGGACGAGGCTTGGTGGCACGAAGAGAGACGAAGATCTAAGGAAGCCTGGCCCTTTAAGAACGGTTTTTCACAATTGTTACTGTTTTGATGTGGATACATCTCTGTGTGCATACCTGAGCTTTTCTTCTTTCTTAAAGCTGAACTCCATCCATGGTAAAATTGTAATTGGTTATCTTTTCTGTAAGAGTAACTCTTCTAGAGATCATAGTATTCCCCTGGCAATGTTTTTAGCCATGTGTCTCTCCAGAAGTTTGTGCCATCTTTGTTCAGGTGCCATCCAGGTACACCATCAACTTCCTAAACCGAGATGCAGCTTATGTAAGCCAGTTCTTTGCAGCATTGATCTGTTCCCTTCTTGGTTTCTCACCATGTGACTTGCTACAATGTTGCTTCCAATCATTAGGGAATGGAGACTGAGAAAATGCTTCCTTCTGTCTGCAGCAAATTGATGACGTCTCATTTTTTATCTTAGATTGGAATTCTGCTTTATGCCAGTTACCGGACTGTCGCACTGATCCAATGACTTGCATCTTAAATCATCGAATGGGGGCCCATTGACATGTGTATGTACAGCACGGTGGCTCAGTGGTTGCAGTGCTAGGTCCTAGGTTCGAACCTCGACCAGGACATTATCTGCATGGAGTTTGTAGGTGCCCGGTTTAAGAATTCTCCAGATTTAACAATTCTGGATTGCCCCTCGCTTTCTACGTTGGTAAAAACAATCACATAATAAAACATTGAGTTCTTTATCCTTTGTACCACGTCCCTACTAATCATATACCATTTCAAAAAACAACAAAATAGGACTCGAGGTGCAAATAATAGAACAATGCACACGTAAACATATAATTACCGTATTTTCCGGTGTATAAGGCGACTGGGCGTATAAGACGACCCCCCACTCTAACCAATCATTTGGGGGTCGTGTTATATGCCCAGTATTGTACTGTTCCTTCTGCCTGTCAGATCTCACTATTGTGAGAGAACTGAGAGGCAGAAAGAACTGTACACTACTAGTTCTAAGTAATGAATGGGCACGTTCCTTTAATGAATGGGCGTGTTCCAGTGAAGAGCCAATCCAGGCTCTCCACTGGAGAGCCAATCCAGGCTCTCCACTGGAGAGCCAATCCAGGTCTCACATCCTCACGTCCTGCTTTTCAGCTTACACGAGTCCTGCTGTGAAGCAACGTGAGCCTGCCCAGGAGGACTCGTGTAAGCTGAAAAGCAGGAAGACAGAAGGAGGCACAGGAGGACTCGCAGGGACGCCAGAGCAGAGAGGGGACTCGCGGGGACACCGGACGCTGCAGGTAAGTACTGGTACCCGGCGTACAAGACGACCCCTGACTTTGTCATAGATTTTTCGGGGTTAAAAAGTCGTCTTGTACGCCGGAAAATACGGTAAATCCACAAGAACATACAATAGAATCTGTGACCATAATAACACAATCATGTGTTCCTTTACGCATTTCACATAATTTGCATCCTCCGGAGAAAAACTATTTATGGGTCTACAACAGAAAAAACGTTACATCTTCACATTGTCGCTGCATTGTAAATATAACGGTTTTGCCTGTTGTAGGCCCATAAATGATGTTTCTCCTGATGAAGCCGATTATGCGAAACGCGTAGGGGAACACATTGTTTGTTGATTCCTATGATTGTATCATTATGGCCAAGGATTAAATATGTTTTTTGTGATTTTAATATATAGTTAAGTGTACATGGTTTTAATATTTGCACCTCAAAAGTCCCATTTAGGACACACATCCATCGCGTTTGGTGATAAATGAACTTTGTGCTTCTTCAGGGCAATAGATTATTTTTTTTATTATTTCACGCAATAGAATAACAATGTGGCGGAGTTCTTCTTTATCCCGCGGCGTTTGTTTTTACCGCCTTGGCTGCGGTCGGCAGCCCGAGTATCAGATATCATCTCTGAGCTCCGTACAGTCATTATCCGGGAAAATTGAGATCATTAAGAGCACATTATAAGATTTGAGAATCTTAATAATTTCATTTACTTCTGTAATTTGTTTATTTATCACACCTAATTATCCGTGGGATTTCTTCTGGATGGAGCCGTTCCTATTTTGGGATCTTTTCAATCCGGCTGCGCCGCACATTTGTACCGGCCCCCGGGATGCAAATTACACATATTAAGTGTGTTTAAAGAACGATCCTATTAAGTGCAGTTTGGTTTTAGAAATGGCCACTTACAGCCTGGGTTCTTTCCTCCGGGTAGATCTGTACTGCAGGCCGACTGCACCAATTGACCGCCAGGTTTGTGTGCTCCGTTGTTCAGGTTAGCTCTCTAGATACTGATTTGACCCTGAATCCTCAATCCCCTTACATGCGCAGCTCCATTACCCGGATACCTGGTGCATCTTCCGCTCCATGTCATGGTGGTCCAAGTGATCATGATGGAATCAATGATCAGTTCAGAATGAGGAAACGAAGGCGAAAGTTGATAGAGGTGCCTGTGATGGAACACAGGCGAGTATTCAGTTTAAGTTTGAAAATTCAATCAGATAATGGAACCTAAAAGCAGGCAGCATCCTCTGTGCTCTTGTTAGCTAAGCCATAGTGCTCTGGGAATCCTTTAGTTCGGTAAAAAAAATGTAAAAAGTGACTCTACACAACCCTGTCTCGGGATCGAGCAATTTGTTGCAGCTCCAGGCAACTGGCCCCAGCCACTCAGTATCTTGCACTGGTTCCAGAACCGGCCTTTACTAAGCCATTGTGCTCTGGGAATCTCTTTAATGATACATTGTGGTATAATTTTTTATATATGTATGTGTGTAAAAAATGACTCTGCCTTGGGATTGAGCAATCCAACACGGCTCCCGGCAACTGCCACCAGCCGATCAGTATCTCACACTGGTTCTAGAACTGGCTTTTGCTAAGCCGCTGTGCTCTGGGAATCGCTTTTAATGATACTTTTTAGTATTATTTATATATATGTGTGTAATAACTGACTCAACACAACCCAGCTCCCTGAACTGCTGGCATTCTGCCCCTATAGAAATTGTGGGTCCTGGGTAATTGCCCCCATGTCCCAATTGTCACCTTGTCTCATTTGTAGTTTTTGCAGGTGAAAATCTCATTAGAAGTTTTTGTTTCTTCTGGAAGTTCCTTGCAGTTTGGCTCTCGGCGCTCAGCAGGAAAGCAGTGCATGAGTCAGATGATTGTGGTCTGTCATGTTTCCAGGTCACAGATTCAAATCTGGCGGTTTATACTGTATGCATGCCCGGCTAACGTGAAATCCCCAGACACACAACTGTGCAGGTTGGGTATGTATGTATGTAATGTATTCCCACTGGCAAGAGATCGGGGGGTGGAGGGGGGGGGCGCATTTTACGTAGATCAGGAGCACAGTACTCATACCAAGCAAAAGTTTCTACATCAGAGCACTTAAGGCATAACTCCAGGCATTCAGATGGAACAGTGGGAGATTTGCACTGAGACTGATGCACTTCTTCTGCACAGTGCAACAGAAAGGAGAACTGACTTTTTTTCTACTGCAGTTGTGTAATGCAGCTTGGTCTAGTCCCTCCCCCAGCTCACGATTGGATGGTGAAGTAAAAGCCTCAGAGATTATTTTTCATTCTTTTTACTCTTTCCTCCTATCAGCATGCTCCCCATCCTTGGCCTTAGCACCCTCAGCCTTGATAGGATCCCCTTCCGTCCTCCTCCTTTTATCATACTAATTCCATATCAAATGTTCCCCTTGTATTTACATAATAACGTTAGGCTTTAATAATTTAATAATTATAGGCTGCATTACTTTTGCCTTTTATATCTGCTGGAAGTTAAAAATGAATTCTAATTAAGTGGCCAACTAATAATCAGTTGGAATTTTTCGGGTTTGATTAATTAAAAAAGCTTTACAGGGAATTAAATCTCAGCCTTCAACAAAACACAAACAGCTTGCTTGAAAAAGAAGGCACCTGTGTGCTGCTACTTCGCTGCATGAAAGCTGGGGCTTGCAGAGTTCAGCAGCATAAGGGTGCATGAGCTGGTTGCATTGGTTGTGACTCAGTGTGAGGAGGAGGGTGGTTATCAGACCACTGCGGAGAGACCACTGCTTTCCCACAGAGTACAGCTGCCTTCTGTGCTGTCTGCTGCCACTGACTTTTTTTGGAGTTATACCAAAAAGTCAAGACAGGTTTAGTGTTTTCAGTATCCTTGGTCAGGCCACGCCTCACTGATTGGACAATGATGTCTCTAGCTGTGCTCTATCCTCCTGTAAGCTGCCAGTGTTGGATTGGTAGCACAATGATGAACGCGTTGAGTCTTTCTTCCCAGACTTGCAATGGAGAAGATTGAAGGAAGCATATTTAGATCACTTTCACATAGTTTTATTGTTTTAAAAGACAGAAAAAAAATCTAATGATCATGCAATTTATTATCATTTTCTTTCTTTCATATCGGCGCGGCGTTCATATTTAAGACGGCCATGTAATGTAGATCTGAAGACTTTGCAAAGACTGGAAGTGGCTATTTTTGCATCCTGCACACCAAAATCTGTTTTTCTAGAACAAGCCACAATACAAGCTGTTTTTTTTTTTTTTTTGCTTTGATAGACCATGGTGAGGCCTCCCAATAGTTTGTTGTATTTTTAGTCGGCCTCCTCTGGGATCGGCGGTGCAGTTCCTCAGTTCTGCTGACATCTCAGCCTTTACCTGCTGGGAGCTGACACAGGACTCGCCGGCGAAGAGTTTAAAGCTGCAAGCTTGCTTGAAAACACATATTTCAAGAGATAAGTTATGGGAAAAAAAATAATGCCTGAGAAAACTTCAACGGAAAATTACCTCTAATGATATGTGAACTTGGGCTGGGTTTGTTGGGGCAAATTACCCTTTGTTCCCAATAGTGGCCCAACATTCCGCGCATAGGTGCCTCTGTTAACCCAGTGAGGACAAATAGGATAACAATGGGGCTAACTTGTCTAATGTTACTAGATATGTGAGTACACCAGAAAAACAAACTACCTCTGCCAAGATCGGGGGGCAACTACCACCTGGTGGATACGGATATTGCCACATTTAGACTCAGAACCCTTTTTGCCATCTGCAGGAAGACTAGCAACCTTGTAGGTTCCTATCAGCCTTTTTTTGTACATGTATCAATAGGCTATCCCCTTACCAATAAGTGGTGAAAGTCACACATCTTCAAAGTGATGGCAGTTGGTGGGCAGAGTTGGGAACTCGGTTTTGATATATTGGAAGCCATTGAGTGATCTATTTGAGTTTCAGTTTTGGACACTCAAGTCCATCTAAAACATTTATTTTTCTGGTTTTGGAAGAATGGGTGAAAGGATAAATCCTCTGTGCCGCCTCACGTCTTGGTGGCAACTCTGAGATAAAGGCAGAGAGAGTCTATCCAACAGGACCACAGGCAGTGATAAAATATTGAGAAGGTTTAGGAAGGAGCCTCTGGTTTGAAAATCAGCTTGATGTTGTGGGGAGAATATAGTCTATGGCATGTTACTCAATAAGGGTTCCGTGAAACCCTTGGTTTCCTCCAGAATTTGCTAGGGGTTTTTTGGACAATGAGCAATTTGTGCTTCTTCGGTCCGGTTAAGTGACACCAATGACCATTTTGGCTATCTTTTAGGGTGACATTCTTTCCACTGGCCATCACACTAATGTACACACTGTGGATATAATAATCAAAGAAGGGGTTCACTAAAAACCCGAAAGTTATTTTAAGGATTCACCCATGCTGAAACCGTCAAGAAAGGCTTCTCACTGGTGTGGGGTGTTGTTATGTTGGATAGGCAACTCTCATCAAATCTCTGGAGGGCATTTCAGACTAAAAAGTATCCGCTTGGCAAGCAGGCCAACACGTTTCAGGCAAAACTGTCCACTTCATCTGGGCTCAAAATTGTTAGGATAATGGAATTGAAGTCAAATGTAAGCTTATAATTTCCCTTTAAAGGACCTCTGGAGGAACCCTAGATCTCCAAAGGACCCTGGTTGAGGAATACCGGTTTAGAAGTTAATTCAGTAACATTTTGCACAAAAATCCCCTTGGCAATGAGTAAGCTTTTGGCAAAATTGGCCCATTCTTACCCCATTGTCACTCAATCCACACCATAATGTTCATGTAGAAGTGCTGAGCACAGAATGTTACTTTGTTCAAAACCTTTTTTTTTTTTTGAGTAATAGTGCTCTCATCTTCAATAATTAACTTCTAACATAATGTAGAATTGGTACCGGGAGTGGAGGTGAGATCGAGGTTAAGCTGTAAATAGCACCATGAATCCATATAATGGCCTCGGTATACGGCATTGAGAGCCGAGAGAGGAACAATAGACCCCTGTGAGGTTAAGTAACAAACCTGGGAAATTACCTTTTCATGTTGAACGGAGCATTGGAGGGTTCAAAGTTTTCAGCTCGCTTCCTGTAGGATGTGAATACAAGTAGATGGAAAGGTATTTGAAGCCTTAGGTTTGAATGGCATGACTATTACTAGTTGCAGGTCCTTGAGGGCAGTGACTTGGATAAAAAACCCAATTTTGTCTGCTTTGCCTTCGAATGGTCCTCCTGCTCGGAGGCACACAGTCCCACCTGAACCTCTGCTGCCACTTTCACAGCCACTACTGGGGGGCGCTACACCTAGGTCCTACCACCACCGTGACAGTCACTACTATCCTGCCCCCAAGAGCCCCAAACTGCCCACCTCTAAAGCACCAGGGAGGGAGGGAAGCTGTCCCAATTCTTCTCCAAAACTGTTCCTCTTCCTACTTCCTCCCCGATTCACCTCCCCCAACCTCCCATTGTAATCTACACCCCCATGACTCCTTCTTTCCCCTGTATTTTAAGCCCTACATGACCGCCTTCCCCCTATATCCAGTTCCCCCCGGTACAGGCTTCTCTATCCACCCAGTTTTATTGACATCACAGATACCTAAAATTTTGGATTGTTTTTAAAAATTGGATCAATTTTGACAAAATTACCTTCAATTTTTTATGTATTTTTATTTCCCTTGCAGCTCAATTTTTCAACGAAATGAATGGAAGTTGTCTGTGTATTGACCAGTTTGGCTTCACCATGGAACAAATTCTGACGCTCAAGTTTGTGGGTTAATGGCCATTGTTTGTGGGTTCATTGTAATTAAATTTGCAATTCTGATGGCAGCGTAAGTGGTTAAAATGAACTAAAATTGACCCAATTAGTGCCAGGGATATTTTACTTATATATGTTCTTGCAGACAGCTAGGGAATTGTTGGAAAGGCAGGTGAGATCACTTTACACAAACTGCCTAACAACTTCCCACCTTCTTTCTAGCAGTGTCACCAGCTTGTGGCTATAAGCAGATGCACACTGATTCAGATCAGCAGAAAAAGATGAGACAGGTGCACTTTAGGAGGGCTGTGTACATTTTAAAACTAGATGGACAGCAATGCTGTCATAAGCTGCATCTTTCCAGAAACCGAAGGGTGCGCTATTCAGGGACGGTGAGACGCTGCGTAGGAGCGGGGAGTGAGTTCTGAGGGGTGCACCACAGACAGCTGCCGAACAGCTGGGATTCCAGATACCCACTCGAAATTTTGGCAGGCGATAAGACGTGCAGAAACCTATTTATAAATCAGGGACGCTGATGCCGGGCAGCGCTCTATGGGACCGCAGCTGTTTGTTGGAAATGTCCTTCACGTCGGCAGATTCGCAGCGATGCTCTGCACAGCGCCTGGATGCGATGTGCCGTCTGCTAATAGGAAGCAGCTACTCTGAGGCGACGAAAAAAAAATTGGCTTGGAGGAGTCCAGGTGCAAGTCAGAGATTTGTCCAAGAACTTGGCAAAGTCTTTTCAAGAAGGTCGCAAATACTGAAGAGCGATATTTTAAAAATACTAAGCTGCCAAAATAATTAACCAATTAAAGCTTCTCCCTGCTGCGGGGGAGCATCACATTTTTCGGATACAGTCTACAGCTGCCATCCCAAGGGCCCATTTAAGCTTCTGCGTTGCAAGAACGCGCACAATGCTGAGCAGAACACAGAACATACGTTGTCACATTGCGGTGCCATTTGTTTTTAATGGCATGCTAACCCACCTGCATTGTAGTGCACCATGGCGCATGGCAAAGCATTCCATTACAATACTTTTTTGGCACAAAAGGTGGGAGCTCAAAAGTTGATTTTGCTGCCTGAATTGAAAATGTAATTTTTGAATCTGCAGCTTTTAATAAAGTAATATCGGGCAATTTCGCTTTGAGGGTCCCTATTCCTTTTACGGCGTGACAACACTCTGTCTCTGTTTACCATTCCCTGCGTTGTCACTCTGCCACATGTATATCCAATGGTGGCTATAAGCATACATTAAGCAGGAATGGTCCACTGTTGTCACCATTAGGTTCCCCTTCCTGAGAAATGCAGCTGCACTGGCGTGCACGTGGACAGGTGCCTGCAAAGGTGATCAGCAGGAAAAGCAATGCAAAAGAAACTATTTTATGGACTGTTTAATAAAAACCAGTTAGGTTTATATTTTTATGATTTTTTTAAAGTTCTCCAAGGCTGGAGAGAATTCACTTTCATCAGTGAAGCTGGGTGATCCAGCAAACCTGGAATGGATCTAGTCCCGGATTGAAAACATTTGCACGCAAATAGCTAATGTCTTTTAGGAAATCCATTCCAGGTTTGCTGGATTACCCAGCTTCACAGATGAAAGTGTATCCACTCCGGCTTTGGAGACCTTTATTAAATCAGAGCCTATTTCTCAGTTTTGGATTTTTTAGGTGCTGCTTGCTCAGCCATGATAAATAAATTGGCCATCGGGGACTCTGCCAGTCAAATCTCTGCACTTAAGTTCCCAGCTCCACCCACCTACGGCTGCAAGAATGGCCTCCGCTTTGCTTATTATACAATGTCAGGAATGCACCACGTGTGACGCCACAGGCAAGAACTGGTGCTGGTGAGTGATTCAGCCCGCCAGTGCCCACCTACATCAGCGCATTTGCTGTTGGACTGGCCTGACCCTTTAACAAGCACCGAGCTCCTTTTGAAATAGATTACGGCGGTATCAGGGTGGGCAGTGTGTTGGCGTTCCTTTCACAGTTCGATACTCGCCGTGGCAGAAGTCAGAACGTTGTCTTTTCACAGTTTGATGTTCGGTGCCGTGCTGCTTTTCAATGTTCTTTATAACGCAGCGGAAAGAGAGAGCCAAATTAAAAATGCATTTAAAGACTGTGCCGCCATTGACTGATCTGCCCCACATTGGTTCTTCCCGATAGCCAATTCTCTTTGTAACTTTCCATTTGCTATGCGTGGACATAGCACTTCCAATATTTATAACCTCTCACAGAGATTGCAGTACAAACCCATAATAAACCCTACCCATTTTTGTTCAGTGGTCACCATCTACTTGAGTTTAGCAATTCTTGGCATGTTCCAAATGTCTGGCACGCATCAGCTCTTGCTGCAACCTTGCAGTTACAATATTGCAGTGGGATCATTGATGAAGACTGAGGAAATGCATCTTCTGCCTGCAGCAGGTTGATATCATCCTGAACCTCATGAACTTGGCAAGAATACTGAAGGGTTTAGGGGAAGCCAAAAAGAGTCTTGGGTCTCTCTATAGCTCTTTTTAATTGTTTGATGATCAGTAGGTTTGAAAAGTAGTTTGGAACAGAAAGCCAAATCCCAGCAATGATTTTGTGCAGCTTTTACTAAAATAATCATATGACACAGGGTGCAGAATTTGTAGCAAATTGCCTAGGGCACCCTGATCCTGGGTAGGAGCCTCGATCACTGTCACTCCTGCAGGCAAGAGCTGACCCAGCGAGCAGTCAGGTGACGGCTTGTGCATGTGCTGTGACAGTTGAGGCGTTTTTTGCTGTACTTATAGTTGCAGCTCACACGCGTCACTGGTGATCCATACCAACGCGCTGCCCCTTCTCTTCTCCACGAACTCAAGACAAAAGAAAATTTAACATGAAACTTGCAACAGCTGAAACTTAAAAATAGCTGTGTAGCTTGGCCCGCTTCCCTCCCGCCCACATCATTGGTCCTTTTTATTCTCCCCGGCCCAAAAATACTCTGCAAACATTGGAAGCGGTGGCAGAAAATTCGGGTAATTGGTGCATCTGCTGTGGGTTATCGGCAGGCCAAAGCTATGCACGGAGTCTGTAATTAGGAAGGTACAGGCCCTCGTAAAATTACAGTATGAGGATAAGGATGGAGGGGAGGAATGAAGAGATTCACAGTGCTTAACCCTTTTTCATTCAGTGGCAGCTGGTTCCTTTTTTTAAAATGAACTCCAGTCTCAACACTTTTTAATTTAAATATATTTCTCAGTATGTAAAGGATATAAATCCAATTTGTGTGCAGCAAATTAATTTTTACCTTGTAAGGAGCAGCGACATCAGGGCAGAGAGCAAAGGTGTTGGAGGGGTCACAGGGAAAACAGGGAAGGGGCGGATACAAGACCAGGCACCCTGCATAAGGGGATGCGGCCACAGTGACCGGTCTTTATTATAGGAAGATCCTGCAACATTTCACTGGATTACTGCCCAGAGCTGGAAGTAATGGACACATAAATTTGTACACAGGTAACAATACACATCTTGTATTGTACTATATATATATATATATATATATATATATATATATAGCATATTTTACCTAAGCCACTCAATAAGCCGGAAGGGAAAGGTTCTGCAGCTCTTCTTTGGTGATATTTTGCCAAAGGCAAAATCCATTTAGCTGAAATCACTCAGCTTTTACCCATTCACTGATTGCCAAGAATTGCAAAAAAAAAAATCAAATGATGGATGTTAGTGAGTTCACTTGAAAAACGTACAGCTTCTACAGCTTAACGCACACTTAGAGAGGATCTCGGAATGCCGTTCTTGAAAAAAAAAACAGACCGGTGGAATCTGGCAAATTGGTATGTTATGTGCCAATGAAGCAATAAAGTTATAAAGCCCTGTCCCCTTAAAAGATGGGGGTCTTCTCTGTGGGGAGAGCTCCTATGTGCCCAAAAACAATCCATCGAGGAGCAAAAAGATCGCCTTAGGCTTTACAGATGTGTGAAATTTCCCACTGCCAACCCTTCTCAAATTCGTGTCATAGATGCCCAATAATAGGTTTCTCCCAGTCCCTTGTAAGTGCTGAGCTGCAATCATTTCTGACCTTTCGAGTAAACCACATCCTAATAATTCTTTTATAGCTCTAGCAATTCAAACCCCATCAGAGAACCCATCCATAAAGTCTCCGATGGATATTAAAAATTGTTCCAAGCAGATACAAAGTGTCCGTTGCAGGTGGACTGACCCTTTCACTCAGCCACCAGCAGACGTCTGGCATTTCCTCAGTCTCCTCCTTCCAGTGATCAGACTGCAACATTTAGATGAGTCTTAAAGTGGAACTAAACCCACAAGATTTACCTATCCTTGTTCCATCACAGGGTGCCGCCATTTTCCTTCTCTTTTTGTCGCTAGAGACCATCTTTAGCCATCTTAATTGGCTGCACCAGGAATTCCTGGCACGTACTTGGCACAGTTCCCTTGTGTGGTCAGGCAGGATGGATTATTGCAGAGGGGACATTACTCGTCCCACTGGCCTAATCATGGATTTTGCAAAGTGGGACTTAAGTTCCACTTTAAACTTTCCATTGATTGCCAGTCTTGCCCCCCTACTCCTATGGTTCCAGCAATTGCAGGTTTTGCTCCCCACTTCCACAGGCCGTATAGCATGCCTGTACCAGGTTGTTTTCACCTATTGCAGCACCTTCAGGGGTGTGTGCCAAAAACTGTAAAGGCGCCAGAACTTTACATGAAGGTGCTGATTCTGACTTTGGATGATGCCTGAACAAAAGATGGTCCAGTCTTGAAATTAAAAGCAGATAAAGGCATTGTCAGGTGGAGTACTATGATCCCTAAATGAAGTATAAACAGTATCAGGCTATTCTGAGCCACAATTGGCACCAAATCCTCCCAATTTCTCAGTGCCAAGATGCTGGCACCAACTTGCGTTCATTTAGGTGTCTGTTTTCCCACCTTATGATAACTGATCACACTATAAAAGTGCAGAAAACTCGGTATGGAGTTCTGGCAGCGGGCCTTGTGCCTATTTAGAGAAGATACAATGTTCTCGCTGGAGAAAGTCATTTGGGCTTTCGTAACAATCCTTCCTACAGAACATTGCAGGACTGAAGAATCAGCAAGAAACCCAGAGACGGCTGTCTGATGTCTGCAGGTAGCCTCAACCTGTCAGGAGTCTGAGAGCTGTGAGGTTTAATAGCTCTCCCAGAGCCAGGAAGGATGAAATGAAATAATACAGAATTAGATTTCGGGATGGTAACGGCTCTATCATGGCCGTCGATTTTATAAATACGCATGTAAGTAAAATGTTGTAATGGCCAATCAGTAAATGGCATTTTTAGTCCTGGTGGGTTGCTTTTGCTGAAAGCTAAAATGTGGCTTCCTTGGGATTAGGCACTTTTTTTTTAGTTTAATGAGACCCTTAGAGAAATTTCTGCATTTTTACTTGAATGGTATTTTTCGGGCAAGTGTAAATGAGCTATTCCAGGACAACAATTGAGAGCAATACGATGCTGTCCTGCAAACATTGTGGCTGTGCTTTACAAAGGGGACCTCTAAGCACTGTGTTAGTCTCCTGCAGCCAGAATCCGCAGAACTTCTCAAGGGGTCATTACTTCCTGAAAGAGGTGATCTTTAACTTCTTCACTCTCTGCTTTCTGTGCCAGGTGTGCGTTGGTGCTCTGGGTTGCAATTCATCCCTAACGGCACCTGAAATACACTGAACCAATTATAAATTATAGTGTTTCTGTATTTTGCGTCACATCACAAATTTTTCATAGAGTTACTGAAAAGTCCAACTTAAGGATCAACTTTAAGGCTCGTTTCAAACTTGTAGTTGAAAACCACACCATTAGATGCCCTTAGCTGCCCTTCTTGTATGCTGTCACCCACATGAAATGGAATGCAAGCTGGTGCACTTGCCACTGCTTCATATCGGGGATTGTGAGGTTTTGGTGTCAATCATGTCTCAGAATGTCTATACTTCGAATAGGTATCACCAAACCAACCCCCCCCCCCCCCCAGCGATGCCTTTATCTGCTTTGCGTTCCAGGAGAATGCCATCTTTTCCTCAATCATCATCCAAAGTCATCATCTTCATGTACTTTTGGAACAGTTGGGAACCTTTTTGTGCACACATTGCCACGCGGCTGTAGTGGATTGTGGCACAGTTCCTGAAACTAAGAAGTCTCTTCATCCTCTGGCAAACTTCTGGAGGAGGTAAAGCAACCACATGGCCAAATGAAACTTATTGGTTCCAGGAACTGTGCCGCAATCCACCAGAGCCATGCCACATGCCAACACCTGCACAAAAACGTTCCTAACTGCTCTGCCTACCTGGGGTAGAACCTTTTGCTTAACCACAAGTCTGAAATGGCCTTGTAGATGTTTGATGGACATCAGAGGATCGTTGTTGGAAATAATCTTACCTTGACAGATAAATGAATGAGCGTTGAACACACAACAACATTCTGTTCAATGGGAAGAGGAGGACAAGTGAGTGGCACCCAGCTGTGCTCTCCTCCATATAAGTGAACAGCGGTCATTGCTGTCATAGCAGAATAATGAACGGCATTGGGGGACTATTGATTTTTGCCCAAGACCACCCAACCGTCTGTCTTAGGTAGCGATTATCTTATATGTGTATGTAGCTTTAGTCTCAGGATACCTTTTTGTGTTTTTCAAAATTTTTCCTTCTTCAAAATCAAACAATCTGTCCCAAATGCTCCAGTAATCAGTCACCTGCACAGTGAATTATATTAGTTCAATGCCCCATAGATCCACATTTGTCCTCTTCCTATAAATCGTTTACACAGCGTTATTTACTTGATCGCACGTCCTGCAGAGCCTGAGCCAATGTCTCCAGTGCTTGCTCCATGGCGGTCACAGCCTTATCGCAGGCCATCACCTGCCAGGAATTAGCGTTGTTTTAATAAGCTGTCAGGACCGGAGGAATTGGAGGAAAAAGGATCTCGCTTTCGCGGCTGGGGAATAGAAGGGAGAGCGCGTCCTCATCTATTAAGAGGAAGTCAATATTCTTAGTCGGGGCTGTGTTTGCTTTGGTGACAGTCACACTGGAGGGACAAAAGTCTGCCGGGTACCCTTCCTCTGTCCTAGTCTAGAAACTTGTGTCCTATTTTTCGGTCAGCGACGACACTGCACAAACTTATTTTTCTTTACATATTTGAAAACTTTTTTTCTTCATAAGGTAATTTAGTCAATTAATCTTATACATATATATGTAGTTTCAAAGGTCACTTTTAATCTCTTTAAATCTGCTATGCCGTTTTATTACAATTTGAACTGGTGACCTGGAAATAAAGGTTCTTGTTAGGCACTTTCTGGGGTGACAACTCTCAGATCCAGTGCCACTATTTTGCCACCTTGTCACATGAGCTGCCACAATATCACATGAGATTGCACATTATTCAGGCATGTTGCTCTTTTGTCATCAACATTGAACCTACCCTGAGATATGCCATGCAGCCAGTAATAGGGGTGCTGTGGCCACAATAGGATTGCAGAATAGGGTTCAGATCTGCCTCAGGATCGAGCAATCTCCCATGACTCCTGGAGCCTGGCATTATGCACTCGCACCTCAGCACTGGTTCATGAAATACAAGCATCTGCACATTTGACAGCTGGAAGCAGTGAGTGGCACTAGTGGTATGCATTGGCACTTGGCTGAGGTGGATTACGGCATGGTTTCTGGAACCAACAAGTCGCTTCTGTCCATGTGGTTGCTTTACCATCTCCAGATCCTATGGCGTGGTTCTGGAGGAAGTAAAGCAACCACATGGTCAGAAGCAACATGATGCTTCCAGAAACCATGCCGTAATCTACCATAGCCACATGCCAGTGAGTGGTACTAGTACTGCCACCCTTGTTCATTCTCTATAGGGCTGCCGAAGGGAGAAGCTATTTCTAGTTATGATTTGTTGGCATGAGTAAGCGGTAACCACACCACAACCTCATGGCCTAGGTGGAGTGACAGGGTGGCAACACAGTAGCACAGCTTGAAGATGAGGATGGAGCGTTGCCACCCTATTATAGCAATTGTCAGAGCAACAATGTTCATTGCGAGAGTAACAGATGTTATTGAAGAATTATATTATAGTAATTGCATTTGCCTACTTTAAAGGTATAAAAGTTAAAATTTACCAGGTACGATATCCATGGCCTGGAGGACTTCCATCTTTATGCCTTGACATGAGACTTTCCAAACTTCTAAAAGTCTTAGATTGAACAGCATTCCCTGTTGCTGGTGTGTGAAATAACATTGTGGTAAGTGAGGGTTTTTGCACTCAGGAATAAACACCTGGGCCAGGCTGTTCTAATTGAGCATTAGGTGATGCTTATAAGGGCCATGGTGAAGCTTCAAGTTGAGTCTCTTTCCTAGGACAAGAATCAGCCCCGACAGTCTCAAGAGCCCCTCTTGGAATTGTAAGGGGCCCCTTTAATTGTCACACAGATTACTGTACTCCAAACATGTCAACACCAGTTTATATAATGCTAATGCAATCCTCCCATTATTACATAGGCTCATCTCCAATAAATTATACCGCACACAACAAGCGCAATATAAGATGATGTTGAGAGCCGGGAAAATGAGGCATTAATAACGGTAATTTGATTTTGTAGCAGCAGTATCCCACATTTGCTCCCAGGGAGCAATCTCTGTTACTCAGGTATAGTGTGCACCCCCGGGGACAGGTAATAAAAGGAGGAAGTCTTCTCTCCCTCTCCCCCACCCTGCAGAAGTCATTATACAGGAGGAAGAATGAGAACACTCCAGTGGCGAAGTTGTGCTTCTTATCGTCTAAGGTGAAAGGGACACTCCAATCAAAAAAAAAAAAATTATAATAGCTACCCTCTAAAAGCTTTTCATTTTCTATTCAACGAGCTCTGGGTTCCATCAATGTCTTTGTTGCATTATACTTTCTGTACTTTGTGACATCGGTATTTCTCTGGGGAGCCTCAACTATGACTCTCGGTGCATGTCTAAACTCTTGCTGATCTCTGCTTGCTTTGTTAATGCTGCCTTTACCCTGGATATACAATATGACATGGTGAACCAATACTTTGCCCATACTGCACTTTACTATATGGAGCACCTACGTACCACTTCCCCCTTTGTTGCCCTTAAGTAAGCCTATCTATACTTCTGTGCTTTGGCTTGCAAAGAAATTCAAAACTTGCACATGGCAATCCATGCTTGCCCCGTGCAACAACTCCAGGCTTCTTAGATGGCAACTGGAAATGGTGCAACTCCATTCTCCATTCTGATGGCCTAGCCTTGCCAATTGGCCACTCAGGCCTACCTACGTATGCTCCCTAAACTCACTCTTGATGTGACACCTATATATATATATATACACACATATATATATATATATATATATAAGGCTATATATATGCTCCCTTCCTGCCCCATATGACAACATCCGGGTCATGGCTCTCCAATCTGTGCCAAGTATGGCAACACCCAGATTGGGCTATTGGCCACCAGTGCCTAAGCATGTTCAGCTCACATGAACCTGAGCTTTTTGGTTGGTTACTCAGTGCTTTGTAAGCACCCCTTTCCCCATACGACAGTGCCTGGACAATTGGCCCCTTATAGCTATCCAAACTCTAGCTTTAAACTCTAACCCAAACCCAGCCATGCATGAAAACCATTGACCACTCAAGACTAATAATGGTTTCTCTGCCCTCATATGACAGCACCCAGGTTTTGTCAGTCTTAGGCTACATACACACGTGCAATGGTTCTCATCCGATAATCGTCTCAGGGCCGATATTGGACGAGAATCTGGCGTGTGTACAGCGCTCAACTTCCATTGTCCAAACGACCGTCCTGGCGGATCCACGGATGATGGATGACGAATGATCGATGGAAGTGAAGGGGGACAGAGCACAGCGTGGTGTCGCCCCGTCGTTCTCCCCCTCACCTCTCTATAGAACAGAACGGTGCTGTATGCACAGCACTCAGTTATGCACCGTGCAGTCATTGGTTGTTGGAAATTATCGTGAAAGATCCTTTCGACGACAATTTTTGCACGTGTGTACATAGCCTTAGCTTTGCACTCCATTGTGACAGCATCCAGGCTTATCAACTGGCCTCTGATGGCTGCACATACCTTCCACCGACACCAAATAAAAGATCCTGGGCTTGGTGGTTGACCACTCATAGATATTCATGCTCTACCTCCCCCATGTAGTGCATAAGTCTAATAATTGGCAACACAGGGGTATTCATGTTCCCTTGACCCTCATATGAATCCTCCAGGCCTGGCAATAGGCACTACATCACGGGTAGACAGGGAGGATGCCACATGATGACCATACTATTGACAGTCTGGCAGAAAAAAGACTGATTATTTTACTGAAAGAATAGTTGTTTGAATCAGATTCTATCAGATGGAAACTAGCAAAAAATGGGCAGACTCAATGGACCACTTGGTCTTTTTCTGGTCTTGAAAATTTCGGGGCTGGCAGAGAAATGGGGTGATTGGACAGCAAATAATAAGCATGCATCACTTCTTTATGCTTCATACAATAATGTGACCCTGATGATGGGAATTTAATAAAAGGGAGTTTCTGTGATTTTACATAGAACAATGTAATGTAACAACAATGTAAGCTTTGGCCTATGTGTAATGAATCTACCTGTGGAGCCAACGGAAGGCTTTCCTAGGGGCCTGAAGTTATTTTCAGAAGTGTGAGCTTCTCTAGTCATTGCAGGAAATCCCTTAGCAGCATATCATATCCTCTCCAATATTAATATGCTTGAGAAAAAAAAAAAGCTTTGAGCCTCTGGAGACCCAGCGCTTGCTGCGAGACTTAGGTAGAGCAATGCAGCATCCAGCTGTCCAGCCAAAGCTCACCGGGCACCTTCTTTAATAACAACCCCAGGCAATCCTACCTATAAATACACAGATTCACCATTCAGCTGTCAACATATATTGAGATTGCTCTGCAGTGTTGTTGAGTATCTCAAAACTCCATGCACAAATAAAGATACACCATTTATTGCAGTTACTTAATTCTTAAAAAAATCAATAAATGTTATTTAACTTGCAGCAAGTATGAGTGTGTTAGCAGCTTGGGGAAGAGGGAATGTAGGTCACTTGCTGAGTATATCCAAAAGCATTTGGCATACTTGCTAACTATGACCTGCACAGGGAGGGCAGTAAGTGTTATGAGTTTAGTGGATGACCTTGGCCATTGTCAGATTCAGATCTAAAGATTGTGAGTGTCACAAGTCAGAGGTTAGCCATTATTAAAGTTGATTTATTCATACACTGTACACAAATAATTTATGATATCGCATGATATACGATGTCAGCTATGACAGGTGAGTCTTAATATTTCATGCTTTTGCCAGAAGAACTCTCACAGGTGAAAGATGTAGAGTAATACTGATCAATTGGGTCCTGCAGGTTTGGTCAATACATAGCTTTCTGAACAATTTTACAAAATATACAGGGAATGTTTTGTTGTGTAGAAATGTCAGTGCAGTTTTCTCCCCTGACCCTTTTAGCCTGGTGCACCACCTGGCAGTTTTCAGTAACCCCCCAGCTGTTTTTTGGGTGGTTACTGAAAAGTTGGGTCACAATAACGGGGTTGCCACCTTCCTATAGCTTCTTCCCAGCTGGCTGGGAGTTGAACACCACAGTTTATTTCTTTGAAGCATCAGGGGGACGAAATTTGGTTGTTCTGCATCAACTGGAACCTGTCTGGGGGAGTTGAGATGGGTCAGTGCCTGGTATCTGGCTTGGTTTAGGTTGCTAGTTTTTGTATATGACCCATTGTCCGCGGCTCTCCAGGCTCCAGTAGTGACCCCCCTACATTCTTTTGCTCAAAGACACAGATGACATGTTCTCTATGGCTGAGCTCCAAAGTTGGTGCAAATGTTGTGTCCTTGTAAAAGGTGTTACTGCTTTTCAGCTTTGCTAAGTTGGAAATCTCTACATTTTCATCATACCACCATATAATGTATCACATCAGAATTTCCCAGTACCCTTCCATGAGTGCCTTCTGTTTCTCCAAAAACTCAAATTAGAGAATGAATAATGGCATCCCCGGATCACTATACCGAGGTCTTGATGTATAGAGATCTTTGCACGCCTAGCATGATCCTGGTGGTGTACTTTTTTTTTTTTTTTTTAATTACAGAGCTTGGAGTCATCCCATTATACTGAAGATAGATTCTCACAGTGAGCATTTTCAACGATTTCAGCAAGTGCCCTGTAGCAGAGTACAGAACAGGGGCAAGTAGGGATATGAGATACAGTTTTTAATATCTAAACCTGCAGGGGATTATCTTCTCATTGAAACCAGAGTTTTGCTTTAATCCTGTCTCTGCCACCCTCTGGAAACGTCTATCATCGATTCCCAAATCCCAGGCATGTACGCAGATGGAGGTCATCAACATGTCAAGTCAGCGTTCCCTTCTTGCCGTCCCCTTACGATGAAATATTTGGGGCCCAACCCGCCCGAGGGATGGAGAGAAGTTAACGAGGGTGTTTATTAATCAGTGGGGGGAGCGTTTATCATCCCAACTTGACGTATGAATGTGCCACTCTTGACTGCAAGGCGGCAGATTGATTGAGAACAACGCTGATCGATGGCAGCGCCGCGTCAGACATGTGCAGTATTAATTTTTTTTTCACTGCAATTAGAGTCTAGCCGCAAGGGGTTAATCTGATCTGCAGAATGTAGAAGGCAAGCTGCGGGATTTAGAATATTTTATACATATTTGCTATCTCCTCTTATAAATAATACATTGGATGCATTTTGGGGTTTAATTAGATGACTGATTGAAGGAGAACTGTGCTGATAGGAATTCAGATGCTGCTGTCCTTCGAAAAAGCTAAGTACCTGGCTAAAGGCATAATTACCATTCATGGGGTCTCATAGCAAAAGAAGGACCCCCAAGCGATCCCAATGTCAATTGGCAACATCATTCAATAATGTACAATTCCAGTCATCAGCAAAGGTGTCAGCCTGCCAGTTCTCCTGCTTTTGCAAAGGGACATGGTCGTCACATTTAAACCTTTCAAGTGCTGGAAATGATAGCTGTGGTCCTTATAAAAAAAACAAAAAAAACTTCTCTGTGCTGCTTTGCAAAACGTCAAAGTGAGGGGGTACCACTTCTTACTACAAAGGAAGGCTGGTGATTGGGCTTCTAGGGTACTCAATGGGCAAAACCAGCCCTGGACCCTATTATTAAGTATGTTTAAATCAAGGGCCACCAGCAAGAGGACTATCGATTCAGAGGAGTCAATGACATCCTCTACGGCAGGGGTGCCCACACTTTTTTGGTTCGCGAGCTACTTGACCAAGTCAAAATGATCTACCAACAGTAAAAACTTGGACTTAATAACTTCTGTGCGCAGTAGAGTTTAATTGGAATGGCAGGGCTCCGAGATCTACTCGCATTGCTTTTGCGATCTACCGGTAGATCGTGATCCACCTTTTGGGCACCCCTACTCTAGGGTTTTTAGGGTGCCAATGGGCAGAAACAACCCTGGACCCTAGCGCGAAGTATATTTAAATCAAGGCCCACTAGCAAGAGAGCTATCTATTCATAAGGGCCAATGCCTGCTTCTAGGGTGCCAAATGGGCAAAAACAATCCTGGACCCTTGTGCAAAGTATGTCTAAATCAAGGCCCACTAGCAAGAGAGCTATCATTCGGTAAGAGTCAACGCCAGCTTCTAGGGTGCCCAATAGGCAAAAACAGCCCTGGACCCTAACATAAAGTATGTCTAAATCAAGGGCCACCAACAAGAGAGTCTTATACCAGTCCATTTGCCAAATGAGACCAGTGGATGGAAGTAACCAGTAAAGAGCAGGGAATCCAATTGTACCCTAACTTCTCCAGCTAGCTACTCGTTCGATCAAAGTTATAATTAATTGAGGTAAATTACGGCAATTGACTTCCATTGCTCGCCATGTTGCAAGCATTTTGAGGCTTTGGCCATATGCTATATTAGAGAATGGTGGAGTTTATTCTAGTAGAAAATTTTTGGCAAACTGTAGTTAAGCGAAAAGGCCTTTTTTAATGCATTAAAAAGCATTGCATTTCATCCAGAGTCCCTCTTTATAAAAGGTTGCAGTCCAATGTCTGTGTTGTCTTTATCAAGGAAGCACATATGCCATCCGATCCTCTCGATCTTTACACGGCTCAGACAGGTTTGAGGTCACATATCCATGTGGATTCACAATGCCGGCATTGACTCCTCCAAATCAATAGCCATCTCCCTTGCGGCCACAGACACAGCGTCTCCTCCGTTGCCCCGATATATTAACGACTTCCTAAAATGGACCGTGCAGTGTAAGAATAACTTCTCTATTGATCCCATCAGGATTGTGGGACTCTATTTTATCCTTTCCAATGAGCGCGCCGTCATGAAATGCAGACCTGCTAATTATCTTCTTAAATAGACTGTGCTATTAAAACCGCAGGGAAAGAAAGTCGTAGAGAGGAGTTAGGGTTTCTCTCTTTGTCCCCTGGAGCCTTTATAAGTGACAGTCTCTTTGTTTTGGATGGGGACAAGGTCAGATGGGAAGATAAGTAAGTTTATTGGAGCGTGGTACCTGCGCAGAACGCACAGGCCCTCACTGGCTGTAGTGATGCTCTGTGTTGCAGAAAAGAACCGGTCGCCTTCAACACTGCCCTTGAAGATGATACAGAGTGGAAGTTTGAATTGACTTGTTATTGGCAGTTCTTTTGATAAGGCTGGGTGTTTCAGTGCCGGTATATTCAAGGGTTGGCCTTCAACCCTGAGGATAGAGATGAGTGGGAGAAAGGAGTACATACACATGGGGCTGTGGTAAAGGGTCAATAGCAGGGGCAGATAAAGCTGTGTGCAAGGTGTGTCACTGCACGTGGGCCCCAGACACTCCTTAGCCAGCAGGGGCCCCCAGGTAGCAAGTCCACCTGCACAGCATCCCTTATTCCCTCAGTGTCCAGCTTGTGGAGCCCCACCATCTATTCTTTGGTGGACTTGTGTGTCCTAAATCTATAGTAGGTGAATAAATTCTTTTAGCAATCCCTACACCAAGTGCCCTTTTCTCTCTGTTTTTGGTTTGCTGATCACCATGGTGGAGTGTCGGGGTGGCATTAGTCATTAGACAGGGGCTCACTGTCAGCTGCGTCCACCACTGATTTAACTGGTTAGGGTTTGGGTAGTAGAATGTGTTAAGGGTAACAAGACTTTGTATTAAAGTTAGGACAATGGGTATAGAGATGACCAGTGTTGGGAGTTGCAGGTTGGGTAACGGGTTACCGAAAGTGTTAGGGTTAGGGTATAGTGTACGTTGAGGGTTATTGTTGGTGGTACAGGGTAGGTCAGAATTACAGAGAGGGTTAATGAAGTTATTAAAAGAAGGGTTGGTGTGAGCATTATATGGACGGCCAGCCTTGAGTCTGTAAAGAAGGTTACTGTTTCAGAGAGTACGGGGTGGGGTTAGCCGTAGGGTTGCACCATTCTTGTTAAACTTCATATAATCCATAATAGCAGGCTGGTCTCCTGATTAACTTTTAAACACACAAGTCACAACTCCAAAAATGCATTGTTTACCCACCACAAATGATTTTGAACTAATATACAGTATGGTAGATCCCAATTATTTTATATATTTCTGAACATGTTGCCATTTGTCATTTTATTTCCTTAACTTTCCCATCTGTAGGAGAAATCCGGGGTAAACACAACTATCTGTAAGATAATATTATGGTTGATATTATCTCTAAAATCTGAGATAATGAGTTCCAACTTTTCAATATTTACAGTTTGCCATGGCTGCCAGAATCACCTGACCTGACTGACCTGTAAGTCATGCAGAATTGTAGCTGAAAGCACATTTGGACTTAGCAAGCAGGAATATCTGAGATACTTTCTTTCTGCCTAGGGAATTTTATGCTATAATTTCAGTCAATATTGTTCCTAGGTCCTGAGGTTTTTGCTTTTTTGGAGCCTTCGCTTTTTTCCAATTTTCCAACTTGGCTGCTTTGTAGACCGGGATAACAATCAGCTGACTATTGAAGCTTGCAAAGTACATAAAAAATCAGAAATCCCTTGTAGTTCTCCTATTGCCAACTGCTCTGCTACCTGTCCTTTAATGCGAGACGTACCTATCTATAGCTACCCTTACTTGTGGAATTGTGATACGGCAGAAGCAATAATGTTGGTTGTGGCATCCTCCGCAATGGGCTCCCAATAATAGATAATGTCAGAACCCTGATCATTGGAATTGTGAAGTTGTATTATTTCGTGTTCAGTTCCACCCCCACCCCTTGTTCCTTCTCTGTGTTTGTTCCAAACAATAACAAGAGCGGAGGTCACCAGTCTTAGGTTCAGGGATAGGTCCACTTCTTGTTTCTCGTTTCCCCATTGTTCTCCCCAGCAAGGAGTAAAGGAGGGGGCGTATGGCAATTGTTCTGATTGCGGCACTTGAAGAAAATAAAGAAGGTTTTATTGTGCACCGCTAACTGAAAGCCGCCTCCAGCTTTGTTTATACAAACCCTTCTTGCCTGGATGAAGAGTTGATGCAGAATCAGAGAGAAAACAAAAGAGGAAGAAAATTGGACGATGGACTACCAACGGAAAAGATGAGGTCAAACAATTCACATCAAAGTGTCAGGAATCCTTATCTGTCAATTAAAGGGGGGAAATCAGAAGAATGTTATGAGAGAAAATGAGAAAAAAAAAACAAAGAAAAATCTTTGAACATTCTAAACTTCTCTTGTGCTGAAAATTGCCTGAATTGTGCCAATACTCAGAATAATAATAATTATATTTCAGCATTTTACTTTTAAAGGGAAGCTGTGTGAGTACAAATAAGTCGTCGCATTGCAGGTGCAGGATTTATGACTGTCAACTTTATTTTGGTTAAAAGAACATAAAATTCTAGAGGAGCTGAAACTTCACAATACATCAAAAATACATAAAAAATACATTAAAAAGTGTATTATATTTTTAAAGCACAATGGTGAGGTTGCTTGATTTTAGCGGGTTACCCTAACTAGGATCCTTCATCGAATATAAGAATGCAGAGAGCAGCTTCAACTATTTCACAAGTCATCAATTTTGTCCAGCAACAAAGCATTGCCAACACATTCCGGGGCCAGCAAAATCCTCCATCAGGGCTATGTTGGTAGTAATATTGAATGGTCTCTACATTCTGCAGTATTCTATCCAGAAATTTTGGATGGGAAATTGTTGTTGGTGGTGGCCTTGTATTTTGGCCCAACTAAGTAACCACCCAAAAATAGCCGAGTGGTTACTAAAAAGTGGTGGGTGGTGCAGGGGCTGGAGAGAACACTTCTCTGATAAGTGTAATCTCTGGAAGTTTTCTATTTCTGTTTTTTTTTTTATAAGCAAAAATACATGAAGCCACTGAATTCGTCCGAGGATCAGAATACCATCTGAACAAAGCAGTATCATACAAAGCATGTCAGTTACTTTATCCCATACTTCGCTGCACCCAGTGGTGTCCCTGCTTTATTCATGATGACATTGGTAATTGTGGCAGCGATGTGACAACTCGGATTCCTAGGATTGGTTATCACTACCAGAACTAGATTGCGGGGGCACATTTCGTTTTCTAGGGAAGTAGGGGGTTACTATATATAAGTTAAACTTCATTTGTAAGGCTTTAAAAGACACTAATGTAGCTCCGTATTCAGTGTTCTCCCCAGGCCTTTTTAGCAGGGCTCACCACCCAGCACTTTTAGTAGCCACAAGGCTGTTTTTCGGTGGTTACTGAAAACTTGGTGACCACTACAAAGCTTAAAAAATTTCTGGGGAGACATTGGTACTAAAAAATATATTACTACTAATATTATTTGATGCCAGCAGTTCAAATATGTGACTTGTATCAATCCTTGATACAGCAGAGCACAAAGTGGGGAAGTAAAAAGCAACCTAAGAAACCAAATGTGTGTTGCAGTGCAAGAAGCCATAATGATAAAAGGAGGGAGCAGCATGATGGGGAGATGAGCCTGTGTGGGTGCTTCTCCTCCAATTACTGTCCATAAAACCTAGGTGAAAGTGCACGGCTGTGTGACAGATATGTACATTTTGGAAACGATTAAACAAAAAATACAAATCCTTTGTCAAGTAAATGGCACCCTTAAATGTATTTAATTTGTGCAGCTTTAATTGCCCCGAGTACCATGTGTGTTCACCTACATATATATATTCCATGAAATCTATGATGACGCACATTTAATGGAGCCTAATATGATCATTGATCCCCTACCCTTTCCCCCTCCTGTAATAAATTGCCTCTAATAAGGTGTAACATAATAAACCCTCTTCTCTTCTTCCATGAATCCCCAGGGGGTCACCGGCATATCTAAGCCTTGTATGTGTACGTCTTTCCACCTCTCAACATGGAGCGACATTTGTTCTCCGTGCTGTGTCAGCATCTTTCAGAAACTGCTGTATTTCAGTCGCCTCTTGTGGAACAATCTGAAAAAAAGTTTATATGCAGCTTGTCTAATAAAGCTCCCTAATGATCCCCAAACTCCGGGTCACTCGTGCCGGCGCTACCAATCCCCGTGCTATTTGCCGAGCACTAAAGAAAATAATGGCCTATCGTCTTTGAAGCGTCGTTAAAATAGTCAGCCTTTTCGTGCGCATATTTGAAAAAAAAGCCTTCATTTTATAGCTAATATATATGAAAAATCATCCCATTTGTTTCTGTAGAAACACTGGCTCCATCGAGCTGATGGAAAGATATTTCTGCTAATAAAATAATATAATCACGTTGTTTGACAGCTGATAAAATTCATTCCCGATTGTGAGGGAAACGATAGCAAATTTTCAGCGAGCGCTTGTTTTTGAGTTATTATTGTTACGTTAATTTTTTTTTTTTTAAATGTTGTAGTACTTTTTGTTTTTTTGGAAAGGGGGTGGATTGCCTTTTGTTTCATATTTTTATGGTGGCATTTTATACAAATATTTTCAGGCTCTTCTTTCATTGCTTGTCTCTTCTATCTGTTGGTGGTATCTTTGTACCTAATTCCAAAATCTGAATACCTGCTATGCCCACTATCTCTGCACTGAGATCCTGGGCCTGTACACCCGCGGTGCTCATTATGAGGGGCTACAGGCATCTCTGTGCTGAGTTCCTGGGTCCGCACACTCGTTTCCCCATTATAAGAGGTTTTTCATCATTCTTGTGCTGAGTTTCCCGGTCTGTACATCTGTTGTGCCCATTATGAGGGCTCCCACCATTCCTTGGATGGCTGAGTTTCTGAGTCTACGCACCTCCTATGCACAATATGAGGGGCTCCGGCCATCCCTTGGCTGAGCTTCTGGTTTGTGCACCTGATGTGCCCATTATATGGAGCTCCCACTATCTCTGTGCCCAATATGCCCAATATGAAGGCCTCCCAACCTTCTTCGTGGTCATATTTTTAATTTATTGTTAGGGAAACTGTAATCACCTCCACATGAAATGCTCACACACAGCAGTGCCTTGGAAGGCAGCAAAAAGATGACATGGGTGGGCCTGTGCTAATGGAGAGGACAGGTCATGAGTAGTCCATTAACGCCCATTAAAAATGAAATGGGACTAGTTGCATTAGTTTAAAGAAACATTGAACACCTGGCTGAGCTTCTGGTTTGTGCACCTGATGTGCCCATTATATGGAGCTCCCACTATCTCTGTGCTGAGTTCCTGGATCTGTACACCTGATATGCCCAAAATGAGGGGCTCCCAACCTTCTCCGTTGTCATATTTTTAATGTATTATTAGGGAAACTGTAATCACCTCCCCATGAAATGCTCACACACACCAGTGCCTTGGAAGGCAGAAAAAAGATGACATGGGTGGGCCTGTGCTAAAGGGAAGGACAAGTTATGAGTAGCCTATTAACGCCCATTAGAAATTAAATGGGGCTATTTGCATTAATTAAAAGAAACATTGAACACCTGGTCTGCAGGTTCCACAACATGCATGAAAAAAAAACAGATTTTAGGGCAGTGAAGAACTATCTATCAATGGGCTTCAGTTCAGCTTTAAGGGAAGCCCATTCAATACAGAGTACAGAGCAGCAAGATAACCTTTGAACCTCGACTCTCGAGGTAAAGATTCAGATTGAAATAAAGGTGATAGATTACATTTTTTTTATAAATTTGGAGGCTAAATATTAAAGACCCTTGCAAAACTAATTAGGATATATGATTTTTTTATTTATTTTTTCATCCTTTTCTGGGTGACCATGCATAGGCGGCGCCAATGAGGAACAAGCACCTCAGCACCGGAAGTGCCTGAACCAGCAGGATAATCAGGGATTATTTCAATCAAAGTTGCAGAAATAAAAGGCTTCTATGAAGTTTCAATGTTTGAGCTTTCATCCACTTTAATAGGCGTACTCTGTGAATCTTGCCGGGCTGCGTTTTTCCCTCCATGTGGATATTGGCAAATCACGGCGTGAATTTACTCGCTGCCTGGTGGACTTTTCATTGCACAGTCTTTTGACACCCGCGGTTCTATAAATATCATTTAGCCTCTGCGGAGTCAGGGCCATCGCGCTGATGTCTTGTATATTTCTGTAATGAAAGAAAATTCCTTCAGGCTAGATTGGAATGTAGATTCAATAACAAACCGCGGTAATAAAATGAAACGAGCAGATTATAAGTGATATAAGGTGAGTTGATTCTAGAGGCAATATGTGGAAATTAAAAGGAACTTAACTCCAACTGTTAATGCATCATTAGCGGTTGGATGTATACAGATATCATGAGAAGTCCGAGTCGGCATCCCAACCTCTCTGTTATAACGACCCCCTGCGCTTATATAATAGGGGTGCAACAATAGCAACCAACTAAAATGAATTATTCACTGCTCTGACTTTAGTAAGCTTGAGAGTGATTGGTTGCTTACAGGTTGCATGGTACCCATTTTTTATATTACATTTCTCACTTTTCTTCCTGACGGTCATGTGATGCCTTTTCCTTCTTCTGTTAAGTGGTTGGTTCTAAAAAATACAGAGAGCAAGCCATAAGTAATGGCGTCAGTGCTGTTTTGCACCCCACAACCCCTTGGATCCTTGGCGCCCCACTCTTCCAGTTTGTCCTCATCTTTTGGAGTTAATTGGTGTCCAATCCAGAACACTGGGAGCACCTTGTCTAAAACAAGAAGGTGCCTCTGGTGGTGTCTTGGAGTATCTGGCACCAAGCTGCTAGCAGCACCTATATGTCACATTGCCTCCGTCAGCCTTTTTTTTTTTGCTTCCTGCTGACATCTTTTCCCAGGTAAATGATGCATATACACACCTTACCATCTTTCTAAAAATAAACAGACCTGCTCTCTTAGAACTGTCCACCTTCTTCCATTGCTTCATGAAGGTGCTAAGTGTGACACTGCATGAGGGCCTTTGACCCTCTTTAACCAACCGTTGGCTCCATGGTCCAGTTCCAATGTTCACGTGCCCCTTGTCAGTGCTTTCAGTAGTAGACTTGGGTCGGCTGCTGTGATTAGTGTGCGCATATGCAACCCTAAGCTATGATGCAGTCAGTGTTCCAATATCTTTTTGTCCTAAAAATATTTTCAATGCCTAAGTAGTTTTTCTGTTGAGATCGGAGCAGACGGCCTCCCTCCCCACGCACATCAATGAGCCTTGAGCGCCCATGACCCTACCCAGCTGCTTTTTTGTCTCTCTTCAAACCTGCATGGCCTTCACTAATAAATTGCTACACGGTCATTTTGCTACAATATAATTTGCACTGTAAAAGCACATATTTCTCTGAAGAATCCATGTAATTGTGGCGGAACATGTTGGGATTGTAGGGGACACTGGGGCACAATTGGGTGTAGCACTTAAGTACACTTTAAATAATTTAGTGGTAGAGGGCATCCAGGCTTAAAAAGAGACAAATAGCATCTGGACAGTGAGATGTATGAAAAGAGGAAAATACATATAAAATAGGAAGTTGGTAGAATAGGACACAGAATGAAAATAATATTGTTAGAAGCTCATAGAAGAATACTTAGGAAGATAGGAGTGCAGAAGTTAGGAAGAAATGGGAAAGCCTGGTATAAGAACTTACCAACAACCAACTCACCTAACCAACTTAACAATGACCAACACTATCAATGACATTAGATTGGGGGGTGAAAAATCATTTAAAAGTTTTAATTAGCAAAATAAAGCTTTTGTTTATTATCTAGTGGGTACACAGAAATATGAAGCATATCACATGCCATTTTTTCTTTGCAAGGAATATAATGAAATACAGGTAGTTATATACGAGACAGGGACTGTAGGTTTGTACTTAAGTTGAACAGGTACATTATTTAAATAAATGCAATTAGAACAGATGTTTGTCTCAACATATTATTAGGCAGCGAAATGTCAGTTACTGTATAAAATCCTCAGTGTAAGGTAATCACTAACAAAGCAAAAAAAAAAAAGTGCTTTGAGTTGCAAAATGAAACAACTACAGAGTTTGTCTTAGTCAATAAAGAGTTACAACCAGAAGATTTCTTCTGCAAGTCATGCAAACCGCCCCCTCGCCCCTATTAAGCCTCTGTCCTGCACACGAGTGAGCAGGGAAGCCCCGTTTGTATCCTAGGAGTCGTCCATATGTCGCATGTCCTTAACTACCTATATTAGGGATGGTATTCACTGTCTGGCCCAAAAAAGTCCTGTAAGGGCAAAATTTTGATCTGGGGTGCCGATGGGAGCAGTGTTTTGATCTGGGGTGGCGATGGGGGCAGTGTTTTGATCTGGGGTGGCGATGGGGGCAGTGTTTTGATCTGGGGTGCCGTGGAGGCAGTTTTTTGATCTGGGGTGTCGGTGGGGGCAGTGTATTGATCTGGGGTGCAGATGGGGGCAGAGTTATAATCTGGGGTGCCGGTGGGGGCAGTGTATTAATCTGGGGTGTCGCTGGGGGCAGTGTATTGATCTGGGGTGCCGATGGGGGCAGTGTTTTGATCTAGGGTGTCAGTGGGGGCAATGTATTGATCTGGGGTGCAGATAGGGGCAGTGTTTTGATCTGGGGTGCCGATGGGGGCAGTGTTTTGATCTGGGGTGCCGGTGGGGGCAGTGTTTTGATCTGGGGTGCAGGTGGGGGCAGTGGTATTATCTGGGGTTGCTTTATTTGGTCAGGTCTTGATTTGGCAATTTTATGTGCCAAAAAGATGAAGTCCACTGACTCCCTGAAATACTGAATGACCAGGTTTCCCATTAGTGAATTTTTTAGTTTCTGATGGGATGGCCATATTCCAAGATGACAATGCCAGGATTCATTGGGTTTAAATTGTGATTGGTTCAGGGTACATGAGGCAACATTATAACACATGGATTGGCCACCCTTAAGTTCAGACCTGAACCCCATGGAGAATCTTTGGGATGAGCCCGAGAAGACTTTACACAGCTCCAACTCTCCTATTATCAATACAAGATCTTGGGTTAAAAATGAATGCAACTCTGCATAGAAATAAATTACATTGCATACAATTATCGAAAGAATAACATGGTTAATGTGTTCCTAACGGTTGTCCAACAAAATATTATTGTGCGACTTTATTTGCCCGCCATTGTGTAAAAGGTATAGAAGAGGCACGTAGCATGGAAACACAATGGACGCTTTTTGAATAATCTAAAGCTTCCACAAAGAACTCCATTTACTTCTTTTTCTACCTTTCCAGTCTTATGTTTATTACCAAATGACAGGTGCTCTTTTTGTTATTACCCAGACTGTGATAGCTGTGCACAGTCCGCTCTTAAAGGCGTGAACCTGTGCCCTCTATTTACGCTTTGCCCGACTGCGGCAGAGAAGCGAAATTCTTCCAACAAAAGTGCAAAAAAAAAAAAAACATGAGACATTATGAAGATGAAAGATGTGATATTTTGTAAAGGTCTGAAAATTGTGCCAGCAAAGCTATTTCATCTGTTCTGTGGGGAAGACTGATTGACGGAGGCGCGATGTTATCCTCAAAGTCAAAATAGCATTTTAAACAGTTTGAAGAGTAAAATCTGCATGTGCAAGGAAAAAAAAAACCTGCAAGGCCTCCTGCGCGGGGAAGATTGAGCATTTTTCATCGAAAAATGATCTAATATATTTACTGATAAAAGTGAAATAAACTGTATCAACCTGTTACAATTGTTTTCGGTGTTTTTCTTGTGAACCTGAATTACTTGTGTAGAAATATAGAATTGCGCAAATATACTCTAATCTACCGATTTACAGAACAGGCCTTGGGGTTGCATTGCATAATGCAATAACAAAGTGAAATCTATGGATTCCTGTAACCATTCAGTTGCTTTGTAAAAATAGAACATGATGCATTAAAACACAGAACCCATTACCATGTATTTTAAGTGAAGCTTATTTTTATTTCTGCTGTGCACAAAAGAATTGCACATTAAGGTTCCTTTCAGACTTGTGGTGACCACCCTTTGACGCATAGCAAACTGCAGCCATGTGCCTTCGAGTGGCAAACCACTCTGCGGGTTAATGCATTTGAACGTGGTTGCCCTTGCGATTTGTGGTTGCATTGCAGAAAATTACCGTGTGGCTTAAAGTGACTTGTCAGCTGCAATTGCATGCAGAATGGTTTCCACACACTTCCATTCAGTTGAATTGGAACAGTTGGGATCACAGTTGAGCCTGTTGCAGACCATTGCAGTCGCCTGCAACTTTTAGGGGGCCTAATGCAACTCCAACCCATTGCAAGTCAATGCATGTTAACTCAAGTGCATTTGTTTAATGTGAGCTAAATGTAATAGAATAGGTAATCTAGCTTTACAAGTGTTAGAGCAGCGGTCAGCAAACTTTTTAGGCTACTAAGCCATTTTAGGAGGTCAAGAAGGCACACTAGGCCGGGACTCTCTCTATCGCTGATGGCTCCGCCCAACATCACCCCTGAACAGGAAATCACTCTCCTCCGTTTGCATTGTCCCCGTACCCCTGCGGCAGAAGTAGGGGAAGGAAGGCAAAACAAGGAGGCTCAAGAGCCGCATGCAGCTCCGGAGTTACGAGTTGCCGAGCTGCCGACCCCTGCCGGCCGGGATTAAGCCGGATCGACCAGGGGGGCATTAGGTCAGAAAGGACTACTGGCTAGGCCGTATCTGGCCTAAAGGCCAGAGTTTGCCGTCCCCTGTTTTAGAGTATGTCGGAGTATTTAATTTACACATAATAACAAATGCATACATTGCAGTGTGATGTGATGCCATTCATTTTGAATAGCACCCCAATGTACAAACACAATGCGCTACAGTGCATGCACTTTGCGACACCCCAGCAGTGAACAGATCTAGCAATCTGTGTTCTGGATTGCATTTAAGGACATCTGGAATGTATCATTCTGGATATATTACAGTCTATTTAAAATAAATGGGCTTTTTAACCCAATGCTCCTAAAATCCATAATCTATGTTTGATGCAATGCCCAGGTGGGAACGAAACCTTAAATCATTGGCACAGTTTTAAAATGATATTGTATATATCATATAAATTTGGATGTTTTCTGATCTTATTTATATGTATATAAAAATAATAACAGAAAGATTTAAATGTGTCTCCTAAAGCTTTAATAGAAGCTTATCTCATGGTGTTCAGATTTGGTTACCTCTGTTTGTTAAAACCTAATTTCCCGATTAGTTATGTATTCCTGTAAAATCTGCTGCTCTCCTCCCTCCAGATGCTGCGCCCCCTCCGCTCACAGCTCCAAGCTGGCAGCCATGGAGCGCCAGTGATATACGGCGTACTTATGGGTATAAATCCGCAACGGAATGGTCTTGTTTTCACATCCAGCTTGGCTACAGGAAATTTAGTCCAATTTCTCCCTATTGCCGCAGAAACGCTGTTTTGATGTGAAAATTTACAGCACCGGACTTAAACTAGTTACAGCTGGAGAGAGCAAATCGCCATTAAGCTCCCTCTGGGTTTAACCCTGTGTGGTGCCAAGGGCTCTGTAGGCGCTCTGGCCAGGACTGGATAAAAGGTCGTCCAGGCCGTGGCCTGGGAAGCAAAGATTTAAGGGTGCAGAAGGCTTTCATACACTTTATATTCACAAAATGTACAATTTGTCCTGAAATCATTAAAATACATTACATTGCATTAAAAATAAATACATTCTATTCAAACTCAGAATATTTTGTTAGTTTTGTAAAAAATGGAAATAGTTAACATTTCTGTGGTGAAACAGAAGAGTGGTGGTAGGAGGGCATAGATGGAATGTTGTGATTTTTGGCATCATTCTTTGGTTGCGTCCCATGGCAAGGGTGGCTAACACAACACAATTTATATTGGGTTGAGGCACCCAACAAAAACGGTTGGTATCAAAGGGCACCAACAGCACAAGTCCTGCTCATACGTGGTTGGGCAATACCTCCTACCAACTATGATAGCCTATTTATGATGGCATTCAAGAGGACATCTATCACATTGTGGCTCGTTTGGTTGCTTGTCATGGTTCTTGACAACCACACAACCTGTTCTGTTTTACAGATAAAATAGACATGGGATAAGACTTGGTCTTGGTGAGATACAATGAACATTGGGCATGACATGGACTTGGCTAGAAATAAAGTAGACATTAGGTATGGGATATAAAGCAGACATTGGACCAGACTTGCTCTTGGTGGAAAATAGAGTAGACCTTGGGCAAAAATTGATCTTAGTGGGATATAAGGCAGACATGGGGCAAAACTTGGTCTTGGTGGGATATAAAGCAGACATGGGGCAAAACTTGGTCTTGGTGGGATATAAAGCAAACATTATGCAAGACTTGGTCTTGGTGGGATATAAAGCAGATATTGGGCATGACATGGTGTTGATGGGATATAAAGCAGATATTAGGCATGACATGGTGTTGCTGGGTTTTAAAGCAGACATTGGGCAAAACTTGGTCATTGTGAGATATATAGCAGACATTGGGCATTACATGGTCTTGGTGGGATATAAAGCAGACATCGGGCAAGACATGGTCTTGGTGGGATATAAAACAGACATTGGGCATCACATGGTCTTGGTGGGTTATAAAGCAGACATTGGGCAGATTTGGTCATGGTGGAATATAAAGCGGACATCGGGCAAGACATGGTCTTGGTGGGATATAAAGCAGACATTGGGCATGACATGGTCTTGGTGGGTTATAAAGCAGACATTGGGCAAGACTTAGTCATGGTGGGATATAAAGGAGACATTGGGCAATACATGGTCTTGGTGGGATATAAAGCAGACATTGGGCAATACATGGTCTTGGTGGGATATAAAGCAGACATTGGGCAGACATTGGGCAATACATGGTCTTGGTGGGATATAAAGCAGACATTGGGCAATACATGGTCTTGGTGGGATATAAAGCAGACATTGGGCCAGACTTGCTCTTGGTGGAAAATAGAGTAGGCATGGGGCAAGAATTGATCTTAGTGGGATATAAGGCAGACATGGGACAAAACTTGGTCTTGGTGGGATATAAAGCAGACATGGGGAAAAACTTGGTCTTGGTGGGATATAAAGCAGATATTGGGCATGTCATTGTGTTGCTTGGTTACAAAGCAGGCATTGGGCAAAACTTGGTCATTGTGAGATATAAAGCAGACATTGGGCATTACATGGTCTTGGTGGGATATAAAGCAGACATCGGGCAAGACATGGTATAGTGGGATATAAAGCAAACATTAGGCAAAACTTGGTCTTGGTGGGATATAAAGCAGATATTGGGCATGACATGGTGTTGCTTGGTTATAAAGCAGACATTGGGCAAAACTTGGTCATTGTGAGATATAAAGCAGACATTGGGCATGACATAGTGTTGCTTGGTTATAAAGCAGGTATTGGGCAAAACTTGGTAAGCAGACATTGGGCATGACATAGTGTTGCTTGGTTATAAAGCAGGTATTGGGCAAAACTTGGTCATTGTGAGATATAAAGCAGACATTGGGCATTACATGGTCTTAGTGGGTTATAAAGCAGACATTGGGCAAGACTTAGTCATGGTGGGATATAAAGGAGACATTGGGCAATTCATGGTCTTGGTGGGATATAAAGCAGACATTGGGCAATACATGGTCTTGGTGGGATACAGTAGAATTTAGCAATAGCTAACTCTGCTAAAAGTGCTTGCTTTACCCTGGTAAAGAAGAACTATGACTTTCCATTATACTGCAAGACTTACAACACTATACATTCATCTGCATTTACAGTTATCTCTTAATCCCTGAAAATTACCACAGATATCTGATTGTCCTACAGTGAGGTCCACTGAATGCAGCTGTAATAGGGTGGCAACAATGCTGCACTGTTTCTGAATTTAAAAAGAATAGAGCTGCCACTCCTAGGTAGGCTGTGCTTGCTTGTACTACCTTGGGTGGAGAGGATGCTGCAAGGAGTGTGGCCGTCAGCATTGCCACTGCCCATCCTCAAGCCTTGTCAATCAGCATCTGACCACACCTACTGCTTTATAGATTACCATCACTGCCTTTGTTGCAGAACCCTCCCTCTGTGAGCTGAAATAGAGTAAAGTGTTGTCAACCTATACCAGGAAATGGTATAGGAAATGCCTGAAAAAGGAAGAATCACCAGGTATTATCTAAATGAAAGCTGAAAACTTGAAAGTGACTTGCATGAAAATGAAAATTTTAAAATGTGCATTAGGCTTAAATGAGATTTAGTAACTGGGTTTCCATCTACTCTACATTAAGAAGCTGGTCAGATTTAATGTGAAGACATAAATACTCAGAGGGGTATTTATATACCATTGCTGCCTCTAGCACATATAATCTTGCGGAAATATAGATTGCTTTTCAGATGTAAAATATTTGATACGTCTCATTCCAGAGAAAGCGCTCCATATCGATCCGGCATTATCCCACCTTGCCT
Organism: Pyxicephalus adspersus; assembly: GCF_032062135.1. Lineage (NCBI taxonomy): Eukaryota > Metazoa > Chordata > Amphibia > Anura > Pyxicephalidae > Pyxicephalus > Pyxicephalus adspersus. The sequence continues at coordinate 7,916,347 of NC_092860.1, read as the reverse complement.
TTCGGTCCCAATTAGTCCTCTGCCATCTCGACGTGTCCTGTACCCTGATCCGTCCCTGCCTTAGAGCTGTCCTCCTCTCTTGTGGCTCGGGACGATGGCGGGCTGTCTTGGCAGCTCTCGCACATGTCATTATGATGCCTGTAAAGTCACCTTGTCTTCAGAGACGCGCAGGCTCCTTTAGAAGCTCACAACTGATATGATGTCTCTTCAGTCTCTCCGCTGACTCCTCCAGGCTTTGTTGTCTTGGCCGATCATCTCCCCGAGCTTTGAAGTGCTTCTTGTCATTGGGCAAAGTTTGTGGCTAGGTAATTGTTCTTCATAGGTATGGGGGGGTTAATTGTATATAAAATACTATCACGAGTCCCATAAACACAAGAGGGCCCATCTGTGGAAACAGAAGAATGGGGGCATGATAAAGAAGGGCCTGTCTTTCCTTACCACTGGAGAGGGACTAGAATCCAAACAAGATTTTTGCTGAGTGGATTTTCCACCAATCTGTCGGGTGTAATTTAGGCACCAAAAGTACTTTTCCTTTTTGTCTTACTTCTCCCATGCTGCCATTTTCAATCCTGGTATATTGTTGCTTCTACATTTTCTTGGCCGGCCCCCGAGGAAGCACCACTAGATCCTACAAGTGCCAAAGAGATCCACCAGGCCACCAATTTTATTAGCTTGTCACACAGTTGGTTACATATCCGCACAGAGTTACATATCCTTCGTCAATTGCAGCCTTCTGAGATATCCATGTCATATATATCCCAGAAGTTTTATAGGAAAAATGAGGGAGGGGATTACAGTTTGGTAAAGATTGTAATAGAAGGCTACTTTAAAGTGTATCTAACATCAGTAGATTTTTTTTTAGTTTTTGAGAAACAAATGATCTCCAGCAGGTTTTCAGATCAGTATAGAAGAGATTTTCCATCACTTGTGATTCCATACAGGAAATAGAAGGCTCAGAAATTTTGCTTTTGTCTGTATCTTCATTGACCCAGAGGGTGGGGAAATCTTTTGGACAGGCACATTATAAGCCTTAACTCCTAATCAAATTTAAAGGCTTGTTTAAGGGCTGTGGCATGGGATGGATCCCATTTGGTTCTGGTCCTGGATTGAGCTTGAAACACTTGATCAATGCTGGGATGGTTAAATTAAGCAAAATAGAAGGGTCAGCATACTTATTAATTATTAATACCTACTTAAAAAAATAAGAATCATCAAAGATCACTTGACTAAATTTTTTTGTACTGGAGGGCAGTTTTTTAGCCCTTTTATCACTTTTTATCCAATCCAGATTCTTAATATAGCTCTTAAGTGAACCTGCTGCTCTGGCGTGCAGCAACACATCACAAGGCCAATTTAACGCAAGCCAGATTGACCACAATTAAATCCATTACCTGATTTCTTCCCCTCGGCCAATACTAGGCCCTCCCTCTTGCCTGATTTCTAATATTACCCTGTTTTTAAGAATAATGGGCATTTAATGTAAAGATAAATTATAAGTAATCAGATGTACCATAATATTTTACCAGTTCTGCAGTTAATATTTGCATAAATCAAATCAGGAGTTTCATTTTTTTACATACGCTTGATGTTTTTTTTTTAGACCCTAGTCCACTGGCTGGAACTGCAGCACGTATCATTAGAGAATTGATGGCAGCCCAGGAAAATTGACTTATTTTCCTCACCTAATATGAAGGGATATGGAGATCCCGCAGGCAGCGAAGAACTTGTTCATTCGGTAGTGGCACAGCGGGCCGCTTCAGCGTGGAGAACTCTAAACATATTTTTGAAGCCAGTAATCAGAGAGGCCATTAGCCCAGCTGCCTTTTGAAAGTTTGGGCACTAAGTGCTACTTTATAACAGGTAAATTTATTTCCTGGCATTGCTCCTTAGCGCAACAATATATTGGTGACACAAAGAGCACCTCGGCGGCAAGGTAAGAGTTTCCCACGAGCCTCCCCATGAAGTCCTCATCTCTGCTTTTTGCTTTTTTCATTGTACTCGGCCATGATGTTTGGCGATCTATACCATTAGTCAGAGGCTGTACTAGGCCTGAGTTTATTCTCCCGTATTCTCCCGCAGCTGACAAGAGCTGTGACCTACGGACTAAAAGCTCCATTATAAAGCAATTAGGAGGGTGGAGAGGGCTGGAAGTATGATCAGTAGATTAACAGCCTTTCTGCTGGTGGGCGCTTCATAACGATGAATATGATGGCTGAGCTTTGAAGGTGGAAGGTTGCAGATGAGCCAGGGCAAAGCTCAATAGGGTCACCCAACTTCCAACCCTTCGCTGTTTTTGTAAGCAAAAAGTCTCTTTGTTTTCTTGCTGGAGCTGGGGTTTAGATGACAGAGAATGCTAAAAAGAAACCTGTACTGAGAGATGTTTGTACGTTATCATTGCTGACCTCTTCTTCTAATAATGGTAGCTGCCTGGTCGTAATGCACTTTGGTAATTTCATTTTGCTTGCTGCATACTTAGTGACTGGGGCTGGAAGGAAACCAGAGACTGCCAAGGCAATGACAGTTTTAGAAGGCAACCAGAAGGTGAACTTCAGCTTCTTTATTTTTTCATTTTCATGTATTGGACTAAAAATGTAAATATGAATTCTGTCCCCTAATGTATGGGACCAGTACACTGACCAGCATAGTCAGTGCCATGATCTGTAGATATAATGGGATTTGCCAAGACCTAAAGCACTTTTAAGGGTATTTTTTACGCCAGTGTTTCTCAACTTTATTTCTGTGGAACCCTAGGGTTCCTCCAGAGGTTACTAGGTGTTCTTTGAGCGATGATCTTTTTGGCTATCTGTAATTTTTCCCATTGGCCAGCAATGTAAGAGACATTCATCTCAATGGCCACCAAGTACTGTGAGCGGTGAATAGCAGGAGTTCCCTAAAGATCTGAATGGTTTTTTTTAGGGGATCGCCCATGTTTAAAAGATTGAGAAACACTACTCTAGGGTAAAAAAGTTTAGGAAAGTCTTTGTTATTTCATACCCTGGACATATGAGAACCTTTACATTTTTTTTACAAGTATAGAGTGGAGATTGAGGTGGGCTTGATGCAAAACTAGAGTTCTGCTGTAAGAACCAAAGGCTACCGACGCTAAGTGTATTTTGTGGACATCTTTTCCCTTCCTATTATACTTTTCCCCAGGAGATATTGATCTCTTAGAAAAAACAAAACATAAATATCTCCAGTTTGGAGGACAGAGAATAAGCGGGCAGAAGGTTGCCTCGCAAATATCGAGTAAGAAATCTTATGGGGGATCTATTTCACACTGAAAAGTGACAACGCAAAGAGGTCATGGCATCGTGCGGAAGGATGGCAGACTCTGGGGACTTGTCAGGGGATATGTATTGTACAGAATGGTGCCTTGTCAAGCTTCTAAAACGTATAAGCATTAATAGAAGAAGTCTTTTGGCCAGAGGGGAGAATTTTGATGAAGCTGTCCCCACTGTAAGCCAAATCGGCACGCAAGAAAATCCGAGACACAGAAGTAGCAGATACTGATGGTAGAGATTTAGACCTGTAGAGAGAAGCTGTTGGTATTAGAATCTGCTTGCAAAGATTTGATCAGGTTAGGACTTTGGTTTAAATCGAGAACTCAAAGAGAACCTGGGGCTTATTAAAGAATTCAAATATTAATTCATTTCTCCTCTTACAATGGCTTGAGCCATTTTGCAGGTTGCTCAACAGTTCAGGCCTGCTGGTTTCATTGGAATTGTCTGTAGTGAGCCTGTCTCGAAGGTTCTTGCCCAGGAACTTTTAGGTATTGGCCAGCAACTGTCTGACAACTGTGCCCATACGTTGTCACCCTGTCAAATACGCTCCTTGTTGAGGCTCTGGCAGAACCATGATCCACTGTTGTCATGATCATGAAGCCGGTGCAGAGCAATGATGGACAGCTAATGCACAGACAAGTGAACGTAAATACAGAAAATAATTGCAAGAAATCTACAGGACTCACCTGTCCAAAAAAATAAAATTATAGAAATTGAATAAAATGAATACATTTTAGAAAGCACAGGATTCTGTTATTTAAAGTCTATGGGGTTAATAATGTGTGTCTGTATATGGTGGTGGGGGGAATTATGAGCCTTCCATCATTAACTGTGACTGAGAGGGCAATGTCTATATCATTCCTGATAGACATTTATTGGAATAGTGCCATAAATAAGCTTTAAAGACATTTTAGTGTAATAAAAATAATAAACTGATATTGTACTTGTAGGTTGGAATCGGAGGCTCGGATGTTGGGTCGTTTTAAGGGCAGTGGTGTTGGTTCCAATATCTAACGGTCCTTCTCTATTCTCTTTATCTCTACATATATATGTATAACAGCCCTTTTTTTACTTTTTTAACATGGGGGAACCCTTGAAATATATTTCAGGTTTACGGGAACCCCTTCTATAAATTTATATATATATATATATATATATATATATATATATACTTTATACAGAGCTCACAGTATAGTTTAGTGTTGTGGTCAGTGGGATGAATTTCTCTTACATTGCTGGCCACTAGGAAGAATGTCACCTTACAGATAGCCAAAAAGATCATTGGTGTCAGTTAAACTCACCAACATGAGGCCGGCTCAAATATACTTTTTTATGCAGAAAACAAAAATGACAGCGGTTCTGTGAGAATAGATAGAGGGAGAATGGGAGGTTTCTCGTTGTTATTCTGGAGATCATCTTTAAATTATTACATCTGTGCAGTCTTGCTTATGAATGATTTATATTTGTTCTCTTGTTTTTTTTTACTCGTTTTGTCTGTACATGATTCTCAGAGCTGAAAGTCCGACCTGGCGCAGTTGACCGATGTCCCAAATTGGTTGCCTGACTCCGTTCAGCATCATATGTCAGAACCCTGTATGTGTTTTACATTCCAGTGAGCTAGGGGGCGCTGTTATTTGATGCTGTTATACACTCTTGTGACCTGGGGGATGGCACATGATAAAAAGGACTGCAATGGTCCAAAGTGGCGTGTTGGGGAAATGCGTTGAATTTTGGTGTGTTGGCTCATTGCAGTGCTGTTACGGTCAGTGGCACTTCAACACATTAACTCAATAAGAAAGGGCATGGCAACACCCTACTGTGTGCTGTACCAAAAAAAAGTGGTGTATGCCCATTTTTTTTGCCCATCAAGTCATAATGGCAGAGCATTCATTTAAAATGTCTGCCCCAGTGCAACGCACGTTAAAAGTTGATAACGCGTCGGCATACAAGTAAGAATATGCCCGCAATGTTTTGTATACGAAAACCATACAGGCTGGCTCTCTGGCAAGGAAATGGTGCCAGGACCTTACATTTTTTTACCGGCGACTACATTCCCATAGGGATTAGGATTCTCTTCTTTATACGGAGCAGTGGATATCTTTCACTAAAAGGCAGGGATCAGCCTAATCTCTTTAATATGACAGCGGTAGTATATAGGAAACAGACAGCAAAATCCCGAATCCACCTTAATGGGATAAAGCTCTCACTGCAGCCTATCTTTATTTACACAGCAGACATTAAACAAGCCCGGGACTTAAATAGATTTGTGCCTATTACCTTACCATACCGGGGGATGACAGATGGGTGGTCTGCATACTATCTAAAAATGTATATACACAGGGCGAGCTAAACTGGAGCTAGGTAAAGCAATCAGATGGATTGATGCTCAGATCTTCATTTATTCTATTAAAGGATGACAAAAGGGGAAGCCCCTCCCCTTCTGTCTTTACTGCCACGGCAGTATAGACTGAATCGGAAGTCCACAGCCTCCTGGAATACATACGTCACATACCCCAGGAGGATTTGTGCTGCTCCTTCCCACAGTGTAAAAAAAAGTGCCAATTTCATGTATGTGAAGGATTGATGGCTCAGATCTTCATTTATTCCATTAAAGAAAGACAGAGGGGGAGGCCCCTCCCCTCCTCTCCTGTTATTACTGCCATGGCAGTAAGGAATGGGAAGTCCAGAGCATCTGGGGATATTCACATCACATAGTTCAGAAGGCTTTGGTCTACTCCTTCTATGCATGCTCAAACTCAGGCATCCACAGAAGGGACATTTTTCCACAATGTAAAAAAAAGTGCCAATCTTACCCATGCAAAGGATTGATGGCTCAGATTTTCATTCATTCCATTGAAGAAAGACAGAACGGGAAGCCACTCTCCTTCTATCTTTACTGCCTCAGCGGTAAAGACTGAATGGGAAGCCCACATCACAAACCCAGGAGGCCTAGGCAACCTTGGGCATATGCAGAAGGGGCTTTTCCCGCATGCGCACTGAGATTTGCACTTTTTGTTTTTTACATTTACAGGAGGAAACAACACCTGATCTTGTGCTTGTGCAGTGCAAGATTGGGTGACGTAAACAAGAGCCGGAAGACAACAGAAGAAGATTGCAGCTCCCGGTAGTTCCTTCGTGCAAGGACGAAGAAAGAATCCAGGACGGCGTGGGACTGTATCGAGGGCTCTGCAGAAGTAAAGGTGGGTGTCAATTTTTTTTTATTTTAATGACTGTTCCACTTTAAGTAATGCTTGCAGGTCCCTCCCACAGCTTGTGTTGGACAATGAAGGGTGAAACAGTAGGCTGGTGAGCTCTTCTATGTGCTGGTTCTCTCTTATCTGTCCTGAGCTATTCTATACACAATTGCTAGACATTGATATCAAGTGAAGTTTGGGATCTTACACAGTTTGCTTTTAATAGGAAATATTATTAATTAATGAATGCAGATTAATTTGTGTACATCAGCCTGTTTCAGCTTTAATTATCCAAGCCCTGTAGCTCTGGCAAATTTGGATTGGGACGGCAGCCCTTAGAGCAGGCATTAAACCCGTCCTCACTCTCAGTGACTATATAGCACAATAAATTACGAGAATCATTAAAGGGCAGAAAGACCAGGAGCCTTAACCTTTACCAAAGAGAAAAAAAAGAGAATTCTCTCTGATGTTGAAGGATGTTACATGATTAAACAAAACAGAACGTATAAAATGGATTGCGGAGAAAGGAGCTGGAACAAGAGGTCACGCCATAAGCCGCAGGATGGCGCCTGTGAAGCCGCAGGATGCAGCTTGTAGAAATAGGACAGAGCCATTGATGGTCTAGCTAACAATGAGCAAGGGGCATACCTGACCATCACATTGCATTTCAGTAGGAAATGACCTGCAATAACTAAAACCGTGACATATAAAAGAATCTCGGATACATCCATTTAGAAGAGTACAGCTTGGAGTGCATTACAGATAATCCACTCTTGCCTCTTTAACCTTTCATCATCAGAGCAAGTTTTAGAGGCAGTTGACCTGCAAGACGGTCTTTACTGGTGTCAGGTCTCTTAAATACTTCTTGACATCTTGTTAGAAACATTGGAGTCCCCAGTAAATGGGACCAGAAGTTGAGTGGGACAGAAATTTTTAATGGTTTCCATGCCCTTTTTAATTCAACATTTTTGATGAGTAGAGTCTAAAAAAAATGAAGGTGCCCAGAATTCTTTAGAAAAATGTATTTTACAGATTGAGTTATAAAAGGGATTATCATTCGGGTTGCAAAATGTGAAAATGGTTTTAAGTTTGTGACCAATTGAAATGTATAAACCTATATTTTGCAGCTGATTTAACTATATGGCCAATAGTTTGTGAGCATCAGACCATCACAAATGGCTAAAGATATGTAGACATGGGCTTAAGGGTTTTCAGCAAATGGGGCTGTTAATATTACAATATACAAAGACCTATTAGACATTTCTGCTGTTCCAACCTTCTGGTAACAGTTTGGTGAAGGCCCTTTCCTGGTTTAGCAAGACTGTGCCCCTGTGTACAAAGCAAGCTCCATAAGGACATAGTTTGACCAATCTGATATGGAAGTTGAGTAGAGCTGTGAAAGACATTTAACACCTTTTGGAATCAACTGGAATACCAATCCAGGTCTGCTCACCCAAATATTTAAAACCCAGCTCTGGGCAGTCCTTCGACACTGCAGCCCCCTCTCCATTGTATTGCCAAACTACTGATGCAATGATGCTTATTGGCACCTGGCTGTCCCAGGCCACATCATTGTGCATCTTCTGGTCCATTCAGAAAGTGGACAGCCAATTAGAAGTGTCCATTTCACTTCAGGCCCCAGAAGAAGAACCCTGCTGTATGGTAGCAAGAATTGAGAAGACCTGTGACCCGGTGTGTCCCATTATGTGTCTTTAGGTGACTTTTTTTTTTGCAAGTAGTCGGGTAGGCAAGGATCAGTGCAAAAGGGGGTTATTGTGATCACGGAGATATGGTTTTATTAAACCAATAAAACCCTGACATATGTGGGGCCCCTTAAACCTGCCAAAAAGTCTCGAAAGATTCAAATATAGCTGCTTGAGAAGCTTGATCATCGTTTGGTATGTTGGCCAACATAAAGCCCAATATGTGTAAACCAAAAATTCAGCTATCCTGATCGCTTTATCCCGCCCGCAGGCATATCCCTCCTTTCCCCGACAATTTTCCCCCCTCCTCCTAAAACCAATTAAGCCCACTCCTAACGAAACTGTTATTTTGACCTAACTAGATAGCGGCGCCTATTCACTCACTGCGGAATAAAACTGCAGTTAATCAAAAACAATTCAGGCCTCCATTACAGCAGGCCGCACGAAAAAAGGCTGGGGTAGCAATTGTCAGGTAATTGCGGGAGAGATCGCCGAGAGAAAATTGGAATATAGTCGAGGGCGGGAAGGATATTTAGAGAAGCTATCGCTCAAGGGAAAGGGGGGGAGACAGACGCATCTGTCTGGGGCTGAGTACAAAACAAACAATTCACATCTACTGCAGGAAGGAAACTTACAGCGCTATTAAAACTTGGGAGCTTGCAACCTATGCAATTTCCGCAGGGAAAATTAGTGGATCTTTCATGCCTTTTTCACTCAGGATAATAAGAAAATCATTGATATATTTTTATTTGGATTTTCGAATTACTGCAGACCTCCATCATTTTAAATACTTGACTGTATCTGCAGTCTTGTCCGGTTCTGGTGCAGCAGTATATTTGTGTAGGGGTGGTTCAATGTACCAAAAACACATCCATTGCCAAGATGGAAATAATATATTGATACGTACAAAGCGTCATTTTTGCGGTAGAGAACTATGAAGAATTTTTTATCTAGTTTGCCAAATTGGAGTCTGCTGAATTGCACATGGGCTAATGAAACAGACCGATGGGAGGGATGACCCTGTACTGCTGCTGTTTCATTACCCAATCTGGGGAGGGAGTTTTACTGAGCAGTGCTTTTCCTGCAAAGGAGGTTGCAAAGGAGTAGTAGGTTGCAAAAGAGAGCCTAGTAGGGCTGTGTGAACAATTCACTTATAGCACAGAAAAACAATCTTCTTACACTTATACCAACTGGTATTTGGATGTCTATTTGGAAATCGCCCATCAACGTTTTCAGGCACAAAATGTACCTTCTGGAAAGGATGTACAATGCTCCCCACCAAAATTCTCAAATTTTGTTAAAGAAGCAGTGAGTACACTTATCTCAAACTTTGTTGAAAAGCCAGTGAGTACACCCACCTCAAATTCTATTGGAGAACCATAGAGAGCCCACACCACAAAATGTATTAGAGAGCCAGTGGAGAGCCACCTCAAACTCTGTTGGAGAGCCATTGAGTACACCCACCTCAAACTCTGTTGGAGAGCCATTGAGTACACCCACCTCAAACTCTGTTGGAGAGCCAGTGTGTACCCCACCTCAAACTGTGCTGAAAAACCAATAAGTACACCCACCTTAAACTCTGTTGGAGAATCAATGGGTACATCCACCTCAAACTTTTTTGGAAAAACAATGGGTACACCTACCGCAAACTTTATTGGAGAGGCAATAAGTACATACAGCTCAAATTCTATTGGAGAACCAATGGGTACATCCACCTCAAACTGTATTGGAGAGGCAATATGTACACACACCTCAAACTCTATTGGAGAGCCAATGTGTACACCCGCCTCAAACTCGGAGAAGCAGTGAGTATACTCGCCTCAAACTCTGTATACCGTACATTCAACGCAAAAGTATTGCTGTGCATGTACTAAAAATAATTCTTTGAAACAATTGTGGCACATCAGTACATTGGTGAAGTCTACCCATTTCAGCTCCCTGTAACAGTGTGGCACCAAGTTGTAGCGCTTCTGAATTCAGAGCTTGCCAATCTCTGTGTAGGCTGCACCTCCGTGCACTACAGTGGGATTGGACAGTGTTGCCATGTAGTTATCGGCATCTTCATTGGGGCATATCTAATAATGGCTCCCTGGATTGACAGCCTTGCCTGGGTTTCTGAAACCCTTCCACTGTAATCTGTAGTGTCTGGGAGAGGAAGTGTGTAAGTGTAAATTGTGTATGGTATACTTTTTTTGATATGGTATTTTTATATCACAAAGTATCTGGATTTGGTTTATACCGTAGACTTTTGTTGTTGTGTTTTTTATTATTATACAATATTTTGGGGCCAAATAACTCTGTTGCCCCGACATAACCCTTTCCCAATTCTTTTACTCCGCTAACCCCCCATTTTGGGTAATTTTAACATTCTGGGATCAGCTTTGAACACCTTGTTCATAGTTGTGGAATGAGAAATAAATTCACATTGGCTGCCATTTGCCGCAATGAGTACTTTGTTTCCCAGCCTTGTTAAATAAAGGCTAACATAGGATGTAACAAACCAAACTCTTGTAAAACAGTAAAGAAAATAATAAGAAACATCTGTGCTAAAGGCTAGCAAAATATAATTACAGGTTAGAAAAAATTCACCCCTCAAATAATAATGATGCTGTCTTAATGGCTCCAGTCACCTTGCTCCAAGTAATGAGCAGATGTAATAAAATATGTAATGCCTTGTAAAACATAAGGCAAGGGGCTCTTGCATTCATTTCAATGGAAACTGTTATCTGGCTTGGGTATGGCAGTTGTAAAAAATTAAAGGTAATTAGGGACCGGCCAGCCCAGGTAAATTGTGTGAGTGTGAATTTTTTTTTTTATTGAGGAGAATGAATGGACTGGAATGAGTTACAGATTTATTTAAGGACTCTCTGATATACTGCAAGGGTAGTTGTAGCTTTCAGGGCATGTAGTAGATATACTGTACGTGGAGGCTTCCACTTCCCTGCCCGAACCTAAATTTTTAGCCTGCCATTGAATTTATCTCAAGGATGTTTGAAGCCCTCACAATGGGCACAGCAGGTGCACAGACCCGGAAGCTAATCTCAAGAATGGTTGTAGCCCCAAATAATGGTCAGTTTAGCTATACAGACTAGGACACAGCAACAGACATCAATAAAGTCTGTTAGACAGAGAGGAGACTATTGGGAACTATTAATTCCTCATATTCGTAAATATTGGCTTTGGGTCACTAAGCCCAGAAAAAGTTTTTGGTCTTTAGATGTTTTTCATCCTTACTTTGTCTTGGGTTGGTAGACAATGTTCATTTTTCCAAGCTATATTGTGCAATGGGGGAAAAAACAAGTAGCTTGCTGATCACAAACTGGTAGGCTGTCACGGATATCTGAAGTCTACTTTTGTTTCAGGTCACCAAGCATTTACAACTATGAAAGACCCATAGCTTACACCTCCAATCCAATTGAAAATTGGTGGTGGCATCCTTTGCAGCTCTACCCAGAGGGGTCCTCTTTAAAGTTCTTCAGGCCTACCTTTACGGTGTTTTGCCGAAAAGGTTAAATTTCCTCGTTTTCAACTCCCATCGCTGTCCTATAGACAATGGCAAATTACCAGCTAGGCAAGGAAGTAATTTGCATACCTTTCTGATATGTAAATGAGTCTGTCTGGCACTGTTCGTCACCCCAGCACTGAGGCCACTGTCTCTGAAATGCCACCTGCTTCATTAATGGAACGTGCCTCCCCGTATGATCCTGATAGCGCATCCTATTGCAGGAACAAAGAAAACCAACAGGGCTGATATTTTCACAGGTTGAAAGTCCACAGGCGAAACTTTTGTTGAATATCAGATGGTTTTAATAACATTTTAGAGCCGTAATTGTTATCTGCAAGTGCAAACAGAGCGCGGAGAAATGATTTAAAGGGAGCACCTGTCAAAAGAAAGAATGTGCTTTCAAGGTTTTCTGATGTCCTTGTCTATATGTATTTTTTACTGTGCAGCTTTTACTAAATTTTAAATAGTTTTGAAAAATAGTCATAACTCCATCTCTGGCCTCAACTCTTCCTTTGATTTTGGTTCCTGGAATGGGAGATTGAGTTTGATAAACTTTTTTTTAAATACACTCACCTCCTTGCTCCATTGCGGGTACCGCCATCTTCACTTCTTCGTTCGGGTTCGTATCCTTGAACATCTTAACTATCCAGGCCGGAATGACGGCACTTCTGTACATGCGTGCAACTGTTAAATAGGAACTAAAGCTCCACTATAATAATTTGGGATCAGGCAGGGCTTTATTGCAGAAAGGGTCAGGTGATGTTCCTTCACTAAGCATCCTATCCTGTCTGATCGCTCTCTCCAACCCGTTGTTTTCCAAGATACCCAGCGCATCCCGGCTTCCCCCAAAGTTGCTGGGACTGAATGAGAGGATTTACATCATCATGGCCTGGCCATGCAAGATGGCCAATCAATGCAACAGGGAAAAAAAGAAGAAAGAAGATGGCCTTACCTTTGCCTGCTCCCAATATTTAATTTTTAGGTTTAGTCCCGCTTTAAGGACTATTGAAGTGTGGCGATTCCAAAGATTCCCTTTCCTAATAGTTTCTTTAAAGTTGGGGATATATCTCTGAATACACATCAGTGCTTATTTATTGCCGAACTAATAACCGCTAAAAATAATTAGATGTGTTTGAGTCAAAGAGTTTATCTTAATTAATTGTCAGCATCCCGGCCGCCTGCCCTCTGCTAGCTTTTCAATACGCGTCCTAATTGACCGCACGTCTGGCTGTCTGATGATAGTAAGGAGCGGTCGCTGGTGCGGATTTGGATTTCAGAACTTTGAGCAGGTTATCGCTTCAAATCCTTATTGGATCCCTTCTGTGCTGGGGCGGTGCATCGCTATTGGGCATCACTTTAAAGCCTCGCAGAAAACTTGCTTTGTATCTCTTGCGTTGCAGACATCTCACTTATGGTTTGTTTGCCAGAATTCAGAAACTCCTGAAAGGAAATTTTTAGTTATTATGTAATTATCATGCAGGACATTTTGTTTTTTAAAACTGGAACCTAGTCAAGCGTGTAAAAATATTCCAATATAAACATGGCAGCTGGTATGTAATTTTGCGCGGTAAGTCTTGGGATGAAAGTACCAACATTTAATAGCCAGGCCCTAAGCCTGCAGCACACCCCATCATACTGAGTTTTTTCCCCTACGCACCCTCCTCTCGCCTCCTTTTAGCATATGTGTGCTGCAGCAGAATCTGATTGGCTGGTCCCCCCCCCCCCTTCCTGATTTTTGCTGTGTAGGACATTGCAGGAGCTGCAAGTGTGCAAATCTACGTGTTACATCCCTGGATCAGTACAAAATTACTCCATGTGGTCTCATGGAGAGAATTGCTGGATGAAAGGGAAATTTTAGGGCCCGGTGGATGTGTTTTTAGATATCTTAGCTGATTCTTCGCTCCATAGTATTGTAGGTCCATGAATTGTCTAGTGGCAGCAACTGGTATAATATTCCCACCCCCAATCATTCCCAGTGGCAGGCCTGCTTCTGTATGGCCGGGCCCATCTTGCATTATGACCCCTTTACCCTGTCTGCAGTGGGTTTGTACCCGAAGCAAAGAAAAGGTTAACTTCTCCCCGTCCATATTTAAGTCTCGTCCTTGGCTGCCTCTGAAAGTCATTCGCAGTCAATTAGCTCCACTACACACATGGATTTTTCACCGGAAGACGAGGAGGAGGAGGGAGAATGGGGGGGGGATAAGAAAAAAAAAAAAAAAAAGAGAATCACCTTTGAAAATGAGGAGCGATGCAAATCTTCAATTTTGTTTGAGTAAAGATTTAATCTGATTTAGACTGAGCGCTGATCTTGGTACGGATACAGAGGAGGGAGGTGGGGGTGCCTTAGAGGACAAATGGATTTTGCGAGAGGGCAAAATAGTCTCGGAATGGTATTGTTGCAAAATTAATAAAGAAATGATCACCTGAAATAAAAAGAATGACTCAGACAGTTAACCCAAGTAAAATATACTGTGATTATGGCATATTATTATAAATGAGAATGTAAAATGGATCGGAGGGCTTGTGTGTACCACAGTATTATATCAACTCATGTTGGAGTGACCATTTATGTATATAAGGGTATGATGAGGGTGGTCTGCCCTGGATATCATGTAGAGAAGCCACAAGTTAGATCATCCATTATAAGCTAGGGTTCCATAGATCCCTGCAGTTCTTTTAGAGATTGCATGGGATTCCTCAAACCAAGGCTTCCATTGGGTGATACCTCCATAGTTGTTGAGACATCGCCACTTGGTAGAGACAGCAGCATGAGCTCAACAATGTCGCAACTCAACCCAAAGGTCTTTAAGACCTTCATTACACTGGTCAAACCAAGTCTTGATGGAGCTGGCTTTGTAAAGGCACAGTCATCCTGGATTGAAAAAAGGGGCCTTCCTCAAATTGTTATCATGAAGCTGGAATGTCCTTTTATGATCACCCTAGCTCCATGGTCTGGTGAAGAGTCCATACTTTTTCCTGTATAGCAGATATTATGGTTGTGCCATGTCTCAGCTGGTATCTCAATCTATATATGGTGGCCCTTTTTATTTTTTGCTACACCAGTGTTTGCCCTTACCTGGACTGACCATAACTCACTTACTCCAGAAACCATAACCTGCCCATAGCTATATGTCTACAGTCCTTAGCATAGTACATGGTAGTACATAACACAAATACTGAACGTACTGTAAGGACATGACCGATAGCGCTCTTTGCACCACTAATTGATTTTTACCTATTGCCAAGAATTTCTGTTGAAAAAATCGTGGGCGCTTTTATAATGCGAGCGGCCTCGGTGACCTGTGAAAGATGCAGTAATTCAGGTGAAGCAGCATATAAAGTACATACATTTCGGTCAGAGTTGCAGAGAGAGGTGACTGACAGCTTGTCAAGGAAGAGACGGGGTGTGATTGATGGGCAAACTGCATCCCTGGCCGTTTCAATCCGGTGTTTGAGCAGAGAGAGAGAATCATTTATAACCAAACCTCTGTCTCCTGGACTCCTAGACACCTGCTTATTCTTTATCTGCCTCTTTCTCATCCTGCCTTCATCAAAAACAACACCCGTCAACGAGATGCGAGGCTGAAAGTCATTTCAAAAGCACTGTGGATTCGAGGGGGGGGGGGGGGGGGGAGTTGGTATAGGAATTGGCTTTCTGCTGTCAGGGGTCTTGTCAAAACTCTGTTTCATGGTTTAAACTGAGAATCTCTCCTTCTACCTGGACCTCATAGGGCCCTTTAGAGCTGTGCATTGTATTAATGCATGTGTGCATTTTAAAATATTTGCATTAAAAATTTCATTTGCTGCATGCTACACTTTTCTTAAGCTCACCTTCTCTGGCAAGAAAACATTGTACCGATTGTGTTATGTAAGGGTACACGTTTGTATTGAACCCTTTTAACCTTTTAAATTTGATAAAGTAATCATTGCCCCCTACCCATTTTCCAGTACAAGGGAAGTACCGCTGGTTTCTTGTATTGCAATCCTCTTTCCCTCTCCTCATTGCATGACATTATTAGTATTATTAAACAGGATTCATATAGCGCCTACATATTACACAGCGCTGTACATTAAATAGGGGTTGCAAATGACAGATGAATACAGACAGTGACACAGGAGAAGACCATACCCCGAAGAGCTTACAATCTAGTAGGTGGGGCCCTTAACACACAATAGGATGGGAGATATGTAGTGGTGGGAAGTAGTGGTAGTTTCAAGAGACAGAAGAAGATGCTCAGGCAAGTTTGAAAAAATGGATTTTGAGGGCTCTTTTGAATGAGCAGAAAGTAGGAGCAAGCCGAATAGGATGAGGAAAACCATTCCAGAGAGTCGGGGCAGCTCTAGAGAAGTCTTGTATCCATGCGAGTAATGAGGTTATGATTGAAGAAGTCATTAGTACGTCATTGGAGGAGCAAAGAGAGTGGCTGGGGGGGTATTTTATTACCAGGTCATAAAGGTAAGTGGTACAAGAACTGTGGAGGGATTTGGAGGCAAAGCACAGGAGCTTGAATTTGATCCTCAGGTGAAATGGAAACCAGTGTAAAGAACTGCAAAGAGATTCAGCAGAAGAGGAGCAGTCGGACATTGAAGGGAGATATTCTGTGGTCTCTCTGCAAATGTCCAACATGCATCATCCCCCTGTAAGATCTAAAGCCCACTAATGAGCTAGCAGCGCAATCTTTAATATATAGATCTGGCTCTGCAGGGGCATGTCTATGTGCAGGAATTGGTACCTAGAGGGCGGGGCCATCAGCACTCCGACAATACTCATTCCTAGTCCATTGAATAGACAGGTGATACAGGAAGCTGCAGTGATATATGGTAGGATTATCTGGCAGTGTTGAACAAAAATCCTGACACTTTGGCAGCAAACACAAATCCTCCAGGGCATATTTCAAAGCTTGGATGGATTCCTGTTTAATATATCAATTTAGGGCAGCGTACCTTTTTTAATGCCGGATGCAGAGCAGCCCTAGAGGACTGTGATTGCTGCCTGTTACTACAAGCGTTGAGATTGATGGCCTGTATCCCCCTCCTATAAACAGGTCTTAGGTGATCAGAGCTCTGTGTACACAAGGCTACCAGGGATTTGTATTCTGATCCTCACACACACAGTGCCTCAATCCATCCTGCCTCCCCTCCCTCCCTGCTCCGCATATTTCCCACATCCCTCCTAACACACAGAGATATGACTGTGCCGTCTCCCTCCTAACCCCCGCAACCCCTAAAAGATTATCCCAGGACCCTGGAGAATGGTCGGTGGCCTTGAATTAAAGCAGAAGGAGAGGTCACTGGAAGGAAATATTTCTCCTGTCAAAAGAATAGAAATGCATTTCCAATTGACGCACAGACTCCGGCGCGCCCCACCACGCCGGCGCAGTATATACGAGAGGCCTACAAGTGAGACGTATAATTCCGTATACACCCAGAATCCCCATTATTATCGTCTGTAAGCAGAAATATCACTTAACAGAATCTCTTCAATATTCTGTGGGCAGGATTGATCTCCTCTATGCTTTCTCAAAAGAAAAATGAATTTTTGTTGATGGTAAAAGCAAGTGAAATGGCAAGTTTTTGCGTGCAGTATGTAAGATTAGAACCACATCAGGCTGTGATTGCTTTCCTAAGGGAGGCTTTGCTTGAGTGGAATAATCACACCAACGCGTTTCGGGTTCCCTTCGTCAGGGCCGCAACTATTAGAAGGTGCAGGGGGAATCTTTTCTTTTTATGTTCTTCTCTGTAGTCCATAAGTTTCCAATACTCTTTTTTGTGACAAGCTGAATGGTAGAGTGTGAGGTTAGTAATTTACGATCGAGTTGGCTTACATAGTAAGAGTAAGCAAGTCTATGAACATCATGCACAATAAGTATTTGATGTAAGCTATACAAGCAGCATGCAGTAGCATGAGGCATGACTGGGACATAGATTGCATGAATGGGCATGGACCTTGGCTCAATGGGTAGCACTTTTGCCTTGCAACTCTTAGATCCCAGGTTTGAATCTTGGCCACTGCATGAGGATTGTACAAAATCAAATCCCACTACATCGGGTGAGTTCTCAAGGTATTCCCATATCAGACGAGTAGGTTGTCTCCCACTTCAAAATAAAAATGGCTTTAAACAATATTATATAGTCATGTGACTATGGAAGGGGCATTATATTGTGAGTTTCTCTGTGAGACAGTGGCATGTCTATGTGCCGTGCTGCTTGATATGTCAACACTATATAAATGCTAGAAAACGATAATTAATATTTCATGCTGTTTGTGTAGTTTGTTTCAGCTGTTTAGTGATTTTGCTAATCCCAGCTGTCACTTCCTAAAAATTGTAATAGTTGCAGGTTCTCACTTTGTCCCTTAATACAATGTTGCAATCTGGGGGAGAATAGACTAAGGAAAAGCTTCATTCTGCCTGTAGCAGACTGATGACGAATCTCAGCCTAGACCAAGTCACTGGAATTTGTAACTTTAACCTAGTGAGAGGACTTCCAGCTGTAAGGGGTTGAATTAGTAGCAAAGCTTTTAAATTTTGTTAAAAAAAAAAGATAGATTGATTATTTTGACATGCATAATGCATGGCATGCATTGATTATCTGTTAATAATATATTGTGGAATAATGTCCTCATAGAGGCTGTAGTGCTGCTGTGAGAAAATCAGAAACAGGGTAAGCTACCTCTAGCTTTTCAGTTTCCAGTACAAGTCTATAGACAGAGCTGTATTCTTTTTGAGATTATAGAAGCAGTAAAGCAGAATTGGCGTGCATGCGTCAGGCTGGAAGGAGACCCGCTGCTGCTGACACGTCCGTTCCCAGCTATTGTGGTTTATATAAATAAAGATGAGTTTCTCTGGCTGGTTTGCAATATATTCACATGTTTTTGTTTCATCTGTCAGTCACCGTAGCGGCCAGTCAATGTCTATATTCGTCTAACGGTTATCAGTATGGAGCAAGTCGGCGCTTCTTCCTAACACCAGCAACCCCTGTGGCATCTCCATATTGTATTGTCCATACATTTGTTATTGTTTTAATTCTTAAAGCTTAACTTCATGCAGATGTAAAAGTTCAATTAATTTTCTTAATGTATTAATTTTTCATTATATGCAAGCAGTGTAACCCAAATTTATCCTATACAGCAGAGCTCAGGCTGGGGATTGGATAGCTGCACAAGTAACTAATCAGATGTGCTGCAGTGCAAGTAGGCCCATAGCAGGAGAAAGCAGAGTGATGGGGAGATGAGCTCCTCTGTCTGCTTCTTCTTTTTTCACTGTACACTCAAAGGCTGGGGGGAGTTTCTTAACCGCAGCAAAGAAAATAGAGATTTGCTGCCCTTTCCAAGTGGGTACCTTTTGTGGTATAGTAACCACAAGGATTTGGCATGCATTGTTGAAGCAGTGCAAATGGCACAAGGTTTTGCCTGCCCCGATAAGTAACAGACTGGAAAAGGAATGTTCAGAATGATGCTGAGGACAGCGGTCCCAAGGCGGCTCCTGGCATCTGGCACATTGGCAGCTGTTTGCCAGCCCCAACCACTATACCTTTACAAAATAGCCCACTACTGCCCCTAGTGGCTTGATATGAGTTCAAACCGGTGACACCCTACATGTAGCCATTCATCAACAGGCACACTTGGGCACAAAGAAGCTTATTCTCGCATTATGATTACATCTTTGCATTGTCCATGTCTCTGGACAAGAACCCTCTGATTCCTGTGAATGTCAAGTTGGTAAAATCTGTAACTTTTCCCCCAAAAAAAAAGAATGAACTAAAATATCTTCAGGTTCTCCAAGTTTAGTTCTGCTATAACGCAGTCCGGTGCTTTTTTTTCCCGCCGCTTGTTATTCCTGCACTTCCTGAAGTTTTGCCAATGCTCCCAGCATAGCTGCCCTTTTCACTGCTGATTGAGTGCGCAATTTTGGAAAGCGACCAGGAAAGTCAGCACCGCGTGAAGGATTAATCCCTCTGGAGAGGCTTCGAATGTTTAGAATACTTTATGAAGAGCATTCGCCGCATCAGCCAATCAGAGAACTCCAGCTGCCTTCACCTGCGTTTACCGATGATCTGTAGGTACAAAGTGAGGCTCAGCATCCTGGCACTGGCTGCAAATATAATTAATTTCTGAGTGATACAATTTCCTTCATCTAGGCAATTGTTTTATCAAGTGGTCTCATCATTCATTCTTCATTTCATTTTAGTTCTACACATTGGAAGGATAAAGGGGGAAGTCTTTCTGTTTTTTTTTTTTTTTTTTGGGGGGGGGGCTTCAAGAACAGTTTCCCCTTTTTTATTTTATTTTCAATTCAATAAACATATATTCTTGAGTATAAAAGAAATATTAAAAAAAATCATTTTATACTTGTGTCACACCACTAGGTGGTGCTGTGTCCTCATGTAAAGTGTGTAACAATCTCTTGCCTTCTGAGACATTATTACAGTTTGTTACAGACATTACATAGACACAGAACCATCTGCTGGTGATTAACAATAATGCTTAGAAGATCATTTAGGGCAAATGACCCTTCATAATTAACTCAAAAGTACAAAATACTTCAACTAGAAAAAGAGGGGAAAAGATAAACAGACTGAGTCCATGTGATTTTATTTTTACCCTTTAAATGAACGTTTTACAAATAACACACCCGATTTACACTAGAATTACTGTTCTCATAGGGTACTGGTTCCACACACCTACCCCTTCCGCTCTTTTAAAGAATGTCTGACACTCTAATCCCCCCCCCCCCCCCCCCCACCCTCTTCTTAAACTTCACATTCCTTGTTTTCAAACCCCATACAAAATAATTCAGACCCGAGACCGATTGTGGTTGTTATTTTGTTTTTTTTTTCTTTATTGTATATTTAGATTCAGAAATTTTACTAGACATTCCCCAAATAATGTTCGAGCTATTATATTTAATGTTCTATTTTATATTATATTTGGAACAGTTTATATTTGAGTATATACAGTAATTTATATATTCATAATTGCACTCCAGCAAGTACAACTGTGCAATTTCAGTTCTCTCCAATAGAACATTAGAAAAGGTTGTACAATCTTTTTAAGAGATGGCAAAAACTTATTTTGACAAAACTTTAGCAGCCTGACCTTTCCTTTGTCAACTTTTTAGCCCCCACTTCCTAGTTTGAAATGTTTTCGATTACAGCGAAGGCCGATTTGGCCTCCTGGTTACCTCCGGGGATGTGAGGGAGGTGCAAGGTTTTTGTCTGACTGAGTGACAGAGCTATGTGGCTGCCTTGGAACAGCAAAAATCCATCTTTAGCGGAGGTACAGTAATGGTATCATGAAATATTCACTGATTTTCCTCCTAATCCATGGTCAGCCAGAAGGGACCGGAGGGAAGAAAATAAAACCTCAAATTTAAAAGCAACTGCAAATGAGCTTTTCCTGAGTGTTCATAGCTTGATCTGCCTACACAAGGCTTTGACGGGCGGCTGGAGGCAAGCGGGGGGAACACACAGTCTAAAAATCACATATTGATTCCTATGTGTATGTACCCGGCTGAATGTTAGCAGCTTCACTCTGCTTTTAAGTTGCTAAAAATCCGGCTTTTGTTTCGGTTCAAAAGCATGATATTGATTAGAGGAATGTTTGTACATTTTTACATATATGTTGTGCTGCCCGCCTGGTAGTTCAGCACAATGTTTGTGTTTGTTGCATAGAAGTCCAGCACATCCCTTGCCTTGCCTGCCTGGAATTCAAACAGAGCAGTCCGGTCAAATAGTGCAGCATAGTGACCGGTTGTATTCTTGGTAGTGCTGCACAGTCACAGATTATCTACCTGATTGTGCATCGTAGTGGTTGTGTTACCTACTTGCTACATGTTGCCTGCTTGGTAGCACAACACAGCATAGTATTAAATTGCCTTCCTCATAGTACATAGTCGACTAGTTGCATGGCTGGTAGTGCAGCACAGTTGCCTCCTTATTATTATAGCACAGGGGTCCAATGGCCTGCCTAGTAGTATAGCACAGTGGTGTGTTGCCTGCCTCTTAGTTAAAAAAAGTTAAGGTAACTGCTTGCAAATACAGAACAGTGGTCTTTTTTCCTGCCTGGTAGTACAGTACAGCGGCTCAATAGCCTGCCTATAGTACAGCACAGTGGCTCAATGGCCTGCCTGTAGTATAGCACAGCGGCTCAATAACCTGCCTGTAGTACTGCACAGTGGCTCAATAGCCTGACTATATTACAGCACAGCGGCTCAATGGCTTGCATGGTAGTACAGCACAGTGGTTCAATGGCCTGCCTGGTAGTACAGCACAGTGGTTAAATGGCCTGCCTATAATACAACACAGTGGTGTGTGGCCTGCCAGGTAGTGCAGCACAACGGTCCTCTTGCCTCCTTAAGGTGCGTACACACTTCCAATTTTTATCGTTCCAATCGAACGACGAACGATCGATTGGGCAAAAAATCGTTCGTAAAAAAGTAACCAACGACGCCGACGAACGAGGAAAATTGTTGGAAACGAACGACCGGACCGGCGGATCGGATTGGGCGACGATCGTTGAACATCGTTCGTGTGTACGGTCGTTCGTTGATCGTCCAAGTTCAGAGCATGCGTAATGAACGAACGTTCGTTCACTTTCCTGTCGTGCACATAGTTCCTCTATCGCTCAAACGATCGTATCTATTGTGTGTACAATATCTACGAACGATCGTGTCGTTAACTCTATGTGCAGGATCGGTGCTATACGATCGTTCGTATATATCGTGCATGAACGTTCGTCGTTCGTTTTCCAACGATAATAATTGGAAGTGTGTATGTAGCTTTAGGAGTACAGCACAGCAACCAGATTGCTCCCCCCCAGTGCAGTACAGTGGTCTTTGTTGCCTTCCTCGTAGTGCAACACAGTTGTTGCATTACCTATCTGATATTCCTGTAGCCATGTAGTAATTGTACTTTTTAGCTTCTCTTGATGGAGCTTTTATCTGATCTCTAGCAATCTGCCTCTTCTCTTTTATGCCCCCTGTAACTAATTAGTATTTTCTTCTGGTTGGGCAGAAGCTGTATTTTGACCCAACTTTTCGGTAACCACCTAAAAACAGCCAGGTGGTTACTGAAAATTGCCGGGTGGTGCACCCAGCTAAAAGAGGCTGGGGAGAAATGCTGATGGTAATCTTCAGCTTTTGGCATTCTCCTCATTGTAACCATTTTCTGGGTCACATCACAGAACCACCATCAGTCCAGCATGCTTAAACTGTTTCAATTTCTGTCCACCAGAACCGGAACGGTCAGTACAGGTTACCGCTCTTCACTCATCTTCTCTGAACTTCTTAGCTGAATAATACATTTTTACTTTGTGTGCTCTGCTGCGCCTGTCAATATTTCATTCCTTACTTTAGCTGTAGCACCCAAATCCCTGGAGTGTATCACAAGTCTGAAATTTTTTCCATTGTCTCAGAAATCCTTTTTCCTTTCGGTATTAGCAGACCCGCGGGTGGGTGTAGACTCATTACCGCGACACACTTACAACTACAGAGCGCTCGTTAACCGTTCTTGTATACGTAACAAGCTCCACTCACCAAACCATCAAAAAAAAAAAATATAAATATACAGATTTTTAGCCAGCTTCATAAGAAGTTTTTTTTCTCCTGTTTCTTACTTTTTTTTTCTTTTTACCTAATAACACCAACTTTTCCATACATGGGTAGGTAGGATTAAGTGCATTAGGATAAGTTTACCGTATGCATCTTTTTTGCTTCTGAGGGCCTCCAAGATTTGTGAAAATGACAAGAAACAGTTGTTAGAGGAAGCGGATCGTCCCTTTTTTTTCTTTTTTTCCATCGAAGGTTGAGGCCTGCTTCCCCTGGACCAGTGCTGTGCGAATGAGCTTAAGCTTTGATTGCTGAGCAATTGACCGTAATCAAACTGCAGCCATTTGCGGCCAGTGGCGTTCGGGAGTCAAGAGGATTAGCAAAATTGTAGTTGGTGGTCAGATGGCAGCGGGGGCTGCGTTCTGTGTTTATTGCGATGTAATGATTTATTATGGATCGAGCTCTGGTTTGTTTTTACATTGTTCCCATGTTTACTGTTAAAAAATAAAAAAATGTACAGAAGTATTTTTGAAAAGAAAATATTGATGCATTAAAATGAAGAGCGTAAACCAAGAGAAAGACGCGTTTCGGTGGTTGAAGAAATCCTCCTTTGCCAGGGAAAGCGAAAAAGCATTTCCTCTCCAGGTCAAATTGCAACCTTGTAACTTTGTGGATTGTCATAAAGTAATGGTTTTATTCGATTCACATGGCTACATCATCAGAGCTGGCATCTCATTTCAGGAGGTGGGTGGTGATCCTGGACAATGCTTGGGCATTATGGTACGTTATGGGAGAGAAAAAGCATTGTTGGAGGTAAGGGGGGCTGTGATCCCTGGTATAATAAGGTTACGTTATCATATTACTTAGCATGCACTTACATGACAAAATATATCTGATGGAGTCACTTTAAGTTACCTTTTAGAAATTGGTATTTAAAGGACAATTTAAAGTCACAATTATTACATTTAGAAATGAGAAACAAGGAACAGCCACACAATCCTATATCCGCAATAAATTGTATTCATACTTAAAAAAA
The DNA here is from genome assembly GCF_032062135.1 of Pyxicephalus adspersus. Taxonomy (NCBI): domain Eukaryota; kingdom Metazoa; phylum Chordata; class Amphibia; order Anura; family Pyxicephalidae; genus Pyxicephalus; species Pyxicephalus adspersus. The sequence goes on along the minus strand of NC_092860.1, from coordinate 7,892,082 downwards.
AAAAAGGAGAGCAAAGGAGCATTTCTGGCTGAACACTAGAGGGCAGCAGAGTAGCTGTAATGCCATCGTCCTGCCTATAGGAATGCCTTGTATTGTGTATATTAGATAGAGGTGGTTACATTTGTAGTCTCAGCTCTCTACAGCACAATGGGGTGGCTACAAGTAAAGACATGCTGAATGGAGCATGAGTTGTAGCCACAGGCATTAGGACATGCAGCTTTTTGAATATGGGGACTAATTTGAAACATATTGTAGAACAGGAGGAAGGAATGTATCATGATATATAAAATATTTTTTTTGTAACACCTAAAAGATAGCAATGTATGATTGCACTTTTAGAAATAAATATAAATCGGATAATTCTCTGCCCTCTTTGCGTTGCCTATGTCTTCCCAATGCCACCCTGGCCTCTGCTTGTATTATCACATCTTACGATAAGATTGCCTTCTCCGAACATTCTGATATCATATTAATGTCACTGACCGCTGGGACTGGAGGCAGAATCTTTACATGGTTATTTATAAGCCCCCCAAAGTCAGACATAGTGCCGGGTTAATAAAATTATAAAAGCTGCATGCTATATATCAGATAAGCGAGCACATCTGCCCTGCAGAGCTAGCTATCTAAACAAGATCTTACCAGGGATTAATTCAATCCTCATCCTGCCCTGGGGAATGGTTTCCTTGCTCTTTGCCTTCTCTTACAGAACGCAGGCCATGTCTTTGCACCCTGACTGAGATGATGGCATGCTGGGGGGGTGAGAAGGAGCATTTCTGCCTCAAGTTATCCCACATGTCAGCTGCATTTGTACTTGTAACTCGGCACTTTCCTACCTGCTCTCTTATTTCCTGCACAACCAATACCAGACATGACAGGAGAATGGGGAAAGTCACAGCTTTCCTCTAAATTGCTTTTTTTCCGGAAAAGATTGCCTTCGCTCACAGACAACATCATGTTGTTTTGTTACCTTGTGTGTGCGTTTTTTTTTTTTAGTTACTTTGAGTTGCCATTTTTCTTTTGTAAAATGTTCTATATGATAATCTTTTTTGTTTTTGCCTCTCCTATTTCCCTCTCTCCTCTCCTCTCCTCCTGCTATTTTCTTATCTTTCCTTCTATTTCCTCACCTTGCCTCTTCTTTGCCTCAGTTTTTCTCTTTTTTTTCTTTATCACTCTTCTTTTTTTGTCCACTCTCATTTTTTTCCTCCCCCTATATTTCCCCTATACTTTAATCTTTCTAGCCCCTTTTCCTCTCCTTATCTCTGTATCTTTTCTCTTCTTTTTTTTTTTTTCCATTCTCTCACTGTTGTTTCTTTTCTGCCATTTTTTCTGCTACCCTTCTTTCTTTTGTCTTCTCTTTTAGCTCCTCTCTTCTCCCACTCTTCTGTTCTTTTCACATTTTTTGACCTACTTATCTTTCTCTCGTTTTCCACTTCTCTTTCTTTCACTCTTACTTTTTTCTTCTCTGTACTCTCATTCTCTCCCTTATCATCCTTATTCTCTCTCCCTTACTCTTCTTTCCTTTTCTCCACCTTCCTCTTCCCTCCCTTACTTCTCTTTACTCTTCTCTCTCTTACAATTCTTTCTTCTTCTCTACCTTACTCTTCTTTCTTTTTCTCTTCCTTACTCATCTTTCCTCTTCTCTACCTTACTCATCTTTCATCTTCTCTACCTTCCTCTTCTTGCCTCTTTATTCTGTAGCAAACAGAAATAAATGATGCCAAATTCAGAGCATATTTGGCATCATGTGCCTCAATTTTTCTTGGAAAAGGGAATAAAGGACCCGGATCTCAAGGAAAGTGTTGCAAATTTACAAATACACCATTCATTATGGCCCTCTCCAGGCCCTTTAATTCTTTTCCAGCTACTTGCCGGTTCCATACTGGACCTCCAATGTCTGTCCTGGACTTTGCAATAAGTAATCATTAGGTGAAGTCTAAACTCTTAATCTGGACAATTGCTTCAGGTCATTGGATCAGCATGGCAGCTGGTAAGTAATAGTGGTGAGCAATGATAACTTAATAATGTGTGAGCAAGCTGTGAGAAGACTTAATAGGAGTTGTAAGTCAGAGATCCATTTTTTTTTCATATTGCCGTCTTGAAAACAAATTGAACCCCTATTGAACCCCTCTATTCTTTAGCACAAACTGATCAGCGCAAACAAGTCAGTTAAATATCACCATGGCTGATGTAATAATAGTATGTGAGATGTAACATCATGATTGGTTTCTGCTGAGGATATAAGCAGGAGAGACTTGAATCATGTTGAAAAAGTAATGGTATCTTTCAGTTATGGATTGGATAAACCTGCCATCTTGTCTTGTCTTCCCCATGGCTTCGACTTGCAAGAGTTAAACCAGCGATCTAGGCAACAACACAAGCTACAAGGAAACAATTCAGTTCTCCGACTCCTGTGAAATATTTCACCTCTGATTAATAATTCCTGGTGGGGCCTGGAACGTATAAGCCGTGGGTGATTGGTTTCCCCGAGCGCACAGCGCGCACATCAAACATTTAAAATGTTTAAGTTGACAATTTGGAGTTTGTTCGGCTGAGCGGCGCTGCAGGGCCAACCAGAGCTCATCAAATATACATACCATCCGAGGATGAATCACGCACTCTGCCAGGTTGGGTGCGCAAAAGGGTTCCTTTTAGAACCAGAGTAGATTTTGTTAATGGCTGCTCTGATAGCTTTATGCGGCTGGCTGAGATAATGAGACGTGTCACCACAAGAAAGGGAAGCCCGGTCCCAAGAGCTTACGATTAGAGGCTCTCTTAAAGAATAGTTGGCGGCGGTGCGGAGGGGTTAGGTATCATTATTTCCAGCGCGTTACATCTATAATTCACCAAAAGAGATGCCGTTAGTTGGTTTGATCTCCAAAACTGCAAAGCAAATCTTAGCGCTTTTTGATCTCTTTTTTTTTTTTTTTCACCCACATGAAGTTTATAAAACAGAATATTAAAGGGTGCATCCTGTGCAAAAAAAACTTAGGAAATTGTACACTATCATTTTTTAATCTATTACCCCTACCCAAGCTGATGCCACTTGGTTTCTGTTCCCTTCATGATAAAATATTTCACCCTGAAGACTGTGACATCACTTTTAGTCTGCTCCGCTTACTTTAGCAAATGCCAAATTTTCACTGTTCTGTTAAATACATAATACAATATTTTGGCCAGGATTTGGTCTTTAATACCTTTCTTCCTCAGTGACTGAAGCATGGGACAGGCAATATCCAGTAAAAGATAGGGCTGTATGGAGAAAAGAAAGTTCGTATATGGGGGTCACCATTGGTGAAGAGTTTGGATACCTGACTTGCATACCTGTTACATGCCAGTGACTTATCAAGCTGCTGTAAGCAAGAATAATAATGACAGCAGTAGATTGTGTACCTTCTAAAAGCTGAACTACAACTATAGATTTACTTTGTCCACACATTGAGGTTTATCTGAAGAACAGTCTCCCCCATATGTGGAGGGTATCTAATCCCTTTGTGGAACAATTTCACTTTCACTTACAGGTCTCTTCCCCATATTCATTTTTTGAATAGACAGTGAAAGGAAGAAGCAGCAGAACTGAGCTCATCCCTCATATTCTCTGTTGGCTTGCTTCTTGTTCTGCAACACACCCAACTGGCTTCTTGTGCTGCTTCTCCTTCTTTGGGCTCTGTTGGATCAATGCAACTCAATCAGTGCATCAGAGGATTGCAAAAGCTGAGAAAAAGTAAAACTGAAAAAAATGCAATAAATGATGTGTTAATAAATATGGAGTTGCATTGATTTCCGTCCTTTATATCTGCCTGGAACAATAAATACTCCCACATTTCCCAAAATGAGTCCTATCGTTGCTCCTACTCCTCCTCAATAGCAGCCATCAGTGCAGGTAGTCCAGGTGCAATCATTATCAGCCTGACCAGGGGCAGGTGCACAGGAGATGATGGAGATATTAGAAAGCGATGGGCAAATCAATTAAAAATCAGAGATCTGCAAATTGATTCTCTTCAATGTGAGTGCTGATCCAAGCTGTAGAGATTCATGCAGTTCATGAGTCACAATCGCATTATGATTATCATCTGTAGATGAAACAAGCCTGGATGCAGATAAAAAAAAGCAAAATGGCAATTCCTCTGACTTGCAATCAGAAGAATTACAGGGTACGATGCAAAGCAAAAAAACTGATGGTATTAAGGCGACTTTATCCAGATCTAACAGAAGCTTAATTGAAACGCACAGAAACAAATTTGCAAACAAGAAGAAGAAAGGTTGAAACCTGATTTAGGTGGACTCCATCTGCTGGCTCCTTCAGTAATCAGTGGGTGGCGGATCCTTCAGCCTTCATGCTGGTGGAAATTTTATTTATAAGCTCCGCCATTCATTCCTATGACACCTCACAAGTAACTTAGGGCCCATTTTTAGGAAAATATCAAACCCCTTACACCCCCCAATGCATACAGAGGTCTGTCCTGTGATAGTCCAAGACCCTGCTGTTGTTTCTCTAGTGCTGGCAATGGTGGGTCCTCCATTTTTAGGAGTAAGGTACTCATGTAACGCAAGATTCTCTGGAGAAATGTCCTGGAAGCCCAGGACAATTTGGTAACATCCCCCATTGAGTGTGCCCATGATGCCCTGAGTTCAATAAGTGAGTTTAGGAATGTTGAGTGGCATTCAACCCAGAACATTACCACACTGGACCACAAACAAATGTGTTTTCTGGGACAGTGCCCAGAGAAAAGGTGAGTATTGCAACATAATATATGCATTTTGTAATTTAAAATATAGTAGTCTACTAACTTTATATCCTGTTCCAAATTAATTATTTTCCTTAAGTCCACCCAAGCCTGTGACCCATCTGGTGGATTAGGTCTTGGGGTATCCAATGGTGAATCTTCAGCTTTGTAGACTTGTTGGATCCATTACCATAATGTCATACTTTGGCTTAATATGGAGAGCATGCCCAGGGGGATGGGAAAAGCCCAAATTTCTCAGGATGACAGGGCCTGGAACTGTGGTGGAAAGATTTCATTACTGGGGGACACCAAGGCATATAACAAGCCTTGTAGCTAAAAAAAAAAAAGTGTGACTTCCCCCTTGGCAGACAAACACTATTGCCCAATGGTAGGTGCCTCCAAAAGCTTCCAAGTGCCTTTATATATATATATATATATATATATATATATATATATATATATATATATATATATATATTTTATTTTTTTTACAAAAGTCCAGTTTATTTGACAGTATTAGGCCATGATGAAGATTGCCTCTTTGAAACCAAGAGATGTGTTGGCATGTTTTAATACAGGATTCTGAAATAAATAGACCATACTGCATTTTTTCACTTTCCTCCACGTACACCTAGCAATAAAAACTAAAGAAACAAAGTTTCCTGAACACATTAAGTTGTACATTTTCCATTATGTGTATCATAGAACATGTTGACACTCCGCACTATACTTGTTTCCCTGTGGCTCCGTGTAGCACACCTCTCTACCACACAACACAATGCCGTGTTTGCCGCTAATCCAACAGCACATAAATCTCGCAGGATGAGATGTAAAGTAAACCGTAATTGCTTAAAACATCCCTCTCTCAGACCCCTGGCGTGCCTGGCAATCTAAGTAAGTGTCTGCTTTACTGGTTACATCGGATTATAGCCTGCTGGGCACGAATGGGCCAGGAATTATTTTAAACAGTAAGCCGGCATTCAGTCCGCAGTTGCAGAGGGGTGCAGAAAAAAAGAAGGCAAAACAATTTGTAGCAACATCAAGCTGGGAATTTCCCCTGAGGAGGTGTAAATGATGGATCTGGGGAGAGATTTTCAGTCTGCTGTTTAGAATGCATAAACTGGACTTTTTTTTAAATGGTCCATGGAAGAGATTCCGAAATGGTATCTGTCTCCTTTCATTGTTCTAAATTAACGTCAGCACCTTCTTCATAATATTACCACTGGTGACAAATTCCAGTTTTACTGGCCAGGCCAGTACAATACAGGCAAGATGTCAAACTGAAACATGATGGACCCCATTAGTTTTGGGCCCGGGGTAAAAGGGATTTAAGATTCACCTCCTGGGATGTTGCACATGATTGGCCACTAGGCTTTGTCCCTTAGAATAGCTCAAGAACCAAAAGGACCATAGGAGGAGGGCTGGACATGAGAAGGGCCAAGGCAGGGAATGGTTAAGGTGTAATGGAAAAGATGTGGAAGAAAGTGAAGGCCATTGGATTGATCCAAAAGAGGTCATAAAAGGGTTTAAAGGAAGAAAAGAGGTCAGTTGGAGAAGAAGTCCTGGGAAGAAAAGTCACCTCCCCACCGAGAAGCTGGACAAATCCTCCCAGTGAGTTTTATGTGTGGGGATACACTTAGGGGATGTTGGAAAGGTTGGCAGGTGCTCAAGGGTGGTATCTGTGAATTGTCTGGGCATTGGAGAACCACCCTAGGTGTGGCATCTCCAGAAGATTAAGAAGTTGCAGGTCGGTGTATCTATGGGCTTTATGTTGGTGAAAGGGGCTGCACTGTGGTTGGTAGCATTACCGACTTGGTGTGGTGCGAATGGGAACATAGGATTTAGGGCTTTGCAGACCCCATTTTGGTTGGTGTTTCTGGATGACCCCCTTGAGGACCAAGAGCCAACTGTCAGGGTGGTTGAAGGGCGCTGCTGTTCCTTTGGTTATGAGAGGGATTATTATGGTTGAGGTTTGGGTGTACTTATATGAAATAAAAGTATATGTGGACTAGAAGATGTTGTGGTTGTATATGTGTATGTATGTATGTATATATATATATTAACATTTAATAAAGTGGCTGCTTTAGCCATTCATTCCAAGAATTGGTAGGTGTGCATTATTATGGTTTTTAGGGGAACAAGGTGGAAGACCATCTAGCAGGTGCTGGGGATGTGAGCTTTCCTGCACATGTGATGGTAGTGTCTAGTTGCTAAAAGCAAAAGAGCCCCTAATTTTAATAGGATGCAATTAAGTTGCATAAATCAAATAATACATAGTAAATAACTTTTAATAAAAGTTTGGTGGCTGAAACCATTCACTTACATTTATTTCTTCTTTTTTAAAGAGGAAGTGAACTGAAAAATGCCCAAAACAAAAAAAAATCCACTTACCTTCAATCCCACAGTACAGTCGATCAGTCCAGAGGTCTCTTCCATCAGCTCCCGCATCATCCCAGCATCGGTCCCCAAGCCAGCGCGCCGGGCACCGCCATCTCCGCTTCTTCTTAGGGGTTCTTCTTTGCCCACGCCTGAGATTAGCATTTTGTTCTCCTTCTGTGCATGATGAGATGCTCAAGCACAGAAGGAGCACCCAAGAGCCTCCCAGGATGCGTGACATAGGTATCCCGGGAGGCTTTGCACTCCCATTCATTATCAATCACCTAGACGATCGAGAATTAGGAGGGCAGTGCTGCACCTTTTTTCTTTTTTTTTAAAAAGGTTGCAAAAAACAAACCGAATTTTTACTTTACTTAAAAGGGTTGTCTCTAAACTTCGAGTTTAGGTTCGCTTAAAGGCTGTTTGGCTAGACTTTGGATTTAGAACATTTAGGCACAGGTTTCCTTTAAATGTGAACTGATAATCTGCAGTATGCCTAATGAGCACAGGGTGATGCTGCAGAGCCCATGGGCCTCGGTAATGTATAGCCGTCCTCTGGCAGAAGGATTTAGTGCTTTGGCGTGTTTGTTTGCATGTTTATAGTAACAATATACCCAGAAATTAGCTGAGCAGCATGTCTATACATACGGTCGATTGGCGCTTGGTGGCGGCTGGTGCTTTAATGCACCAGCTCCAATTTCTTCTCATCTCCCCGGCTCTCTACTCTGACCTTTTGTTCTCCGTTCTGCAGCTTTTGAAATATGCTTTTTTGTGTACATCACTGCTTCGTTGTGTTTGAAATTCTTTTTTCTTGTTGCGGGCACCTTTCATATTTCGTGCATCATGTATTAATCATGAGCGTTGGTGATGGAAGGAGAAGCCGTCACTCCTAATTTAGTTTTGTCAACTTGGTGGGAGCTCCTACAGACAGGAAAAGTGATGGAGGAGTTTAGTTTTAAAAAGGGGAGCTGAGCACTAGGCTGACCAGTTTTGGGCATCGCTTTGGAAAGAACAGAGAAAGGTCAAAATGGGGCACAGAGGAACTTGGCTATAAGACTATCCAAAATGAATTTACTCTTAAGTTATTTATGAATTTATTTATTTATTTATTTATGAATTTATTGTTAAGTAGAAGCAATGGGAAGTAATGATCACCTTCTACATAAACATATAAATTGTCCTAACTTGGTGCCAAGTTGCTTGCTTTAAAGTGAACCTAGAACAGAAGGTCCTCTTTTCCAGGCTCATCACCCCTTCTAAATTCACTCATATTTAGTAGATGGAAATGTAGCTAAAATGCAAAAGAGTGGAATTATAGTTATCCTGGTCTTCTGCATTGCTGGGCATGATGCCCATCCTCCTTGGAAGAGTCCTGTGAATACAGAGCAGTGGAGAAGATGCTCCAGTCCATTCCAAGAGCATCTTCCAAATTTTGGCTGCTCTACATTCAACAGGCACCTTCTTGGAAGGTCGGTGTCTTCACCTCTCTCTTACACAGGTGAAAGCTATAGCGTATGGTATCTGTAATTACTTTTTTTCACCTACAATATTAATGATTTTGGAAGGGGGCCCAGAGATTGTAAGTGGACCTTCAGGAGCTAGTTCTGTCTAACACTTTTTTAGGAAAAGGACCAGATGTGTTTCCAAATGCAAAGCATACGACTGATTGGTAATATTTGTAAAAAAAAATACTGATAATTGTTATTCTTGAAGTATTGAATTACATTAAGTGCTATTTGGATTAAGTGCTAATTTAGAGTTTTGAAGATTCAGACTTTTATTTATGTATTTTTGTCTTTTGGATGTGGAAATTTTAAGTAGTAGAAGTTGGCAATGCACCTGCAACACAGCACATATACCATTCATTTTGGTGTCAAAAAAATATTTTCCAGTTTTTGATGCATTATTGTACCTTGGATGAGTTCTCTTAGCAAATCGTAATGCAGCACAGTATGAATAGGCTCTCAATGTCACCAATTTCATGAGCTTTGTCACAACTGATTGCTCACTTTTACTAAATATATACATTTATTTTCCTGCAGACGATGTGCCGCCATACTTCAAGACGGAGCCGGTGCGGAGTCAGGTCCACCTGGAGGGCAATCGTTTGGTTCTTACCTGCATGGCCGAGGGGAGCTGGCCTCTTGAATTTAAATGGTTGCATGACCACAAGGAGTTGACCAAGTTTTCCCTGGAATACAGGTCTGTGCGTTCTTTTGAACATTTTACAATACGCTATATAAAGTACCATTGAGAAACCTGCTCACCCATTGTTGTAACTGTTCAACTGGTCAATGTGGAATCATGAAGGGTCTACATTGTAGCTCCCAAGTTCGCCAACCCAATGAGATGTCACACCATCACCGTACTGTCATGTGATTGATTTTTTAGATTTCACTTCCATTAACATTTTGTTGCTGGAAAAAGAATCTTTAATCCATGAAGGTATTCCTGTTGCAGCAACCTCATTTATAGATTGAATGATAGCTTTTTAACCAGCTACTACGGGAAATCTGTAGACCATTGCAATTCCCTTGGGTCAAAAAAAAATTCATATGGACTTTATACAATGTTGTTACAGGTTACACAAGTTACAAAATGTTGTGTGAATATTGTTTGTTGGTGACTAGGAGGCCAGGAAGTCAGTTTATGCTAACAGTTTGTATATTTATACCCAAGGGTGATACAGAAATGTTGCAAATTTCAGTTTTCATATCAGGGTTGAGTAATGTAACCAGAAGAGGACAAAGGAGACAGCTGCCAAGTATGGAGGTCATGCTACTGATGTAGCAGATATGGAACGGCGCCTGTTTTGGTTTTTTTTTGAAGGTTTTGGGTTTAATATACAAACTCTTTGTCCAAGGGGTCATGATGGGGAGGGGGGGTTATCAGCTTCAAATGGAGGAATGATGGTAATATCACTGGTAAAGAAATGGGAAGAGCAGATTAACCTGTGGAGTAGATGGGGAAACTGTGAGCTGGTTTATCTGCAATATGAGAGTGAAATATGGAATAGGAATGTTTTACAATGTGAGTGGTTAGGTGAGGGAAGCATTTTTTTAATGCAAGGTGCATTTAGATTTAATCTGAGGATTTCTTTAACTTTCCTTGGTGTCAGATATGATTTTATTCATTGGCATTGGGCAGATTGGGCATTTTGCTTTACCAATCACTACTATTTGTTGAAAGACAAAAAAAAAAAGTAAAGGTTTAAAATGTGAAATAATTTAGGGAAACTTTTAGGGCTCATTCACACCTTGTGCTTAATATTGGCCCAAGAGAAGCTGAATTCTTTTCTTTCCTAGGCCCTATTTATTGTGTTGGGTACAAATAGCAAATGCAATAAAATGCATCACAGCACAGTACTATGTGCATTGCAAAAATAAAGTATTTTGGGTTGCACGGCATAAAAAATTGAACTTTAAGTGTGGTTCGTGGGGTAGAGAAAATTAAAGAAGTTTGAGGCTTTTAATTTACTGCAAAAAATGTAATTATGTATTAGTACATTCTTGATCCATACATAATTATATATATAATTTAAATTCAATACATTGTATCCTATTCCTTATTACACGTCACAAGGTTTGGATACTTCTCCCAGACAATTGATTCTCTGACGTCATACAGTAATAAATATATACATAAAGTGGGATCTGTTATGGTCGCAAATTTCCCACCGCGTTTTGCCAATAATGGCTTCCTCAGGGGTTAGTTGTTGCTTTTAGACTGTATGGTTTCTATGTGATATAACCTTCTTAATCAGGTAGGTACCAAAGTAGTACTACACAAATGTCTATTTAGGTATTATGATCAACTCATCTAATATAACTCAAATAATCCCTCTAGCAGAGCACCTGCGGCCTGAAATACCTGTCTCATCTCTGTATATACTTCATTATTCTCCTATATGTAAGTAGAAGCCCTTTATTTTTATATAGCTTGATTATGTCTAGAAGATTTTACATCTTGGTAAATCCAAGACATTATACTATTAAAAAGTAATATCAGATATGAAACTACACAAATATGACACAAACATGGAGTAATCCTAATAACAATGTTACAGTGAAGCCAGTAGATATAGCTGAATATTTTGAATGTATTTGTAAGGCATTGTTTCAATATGGTCAATTATTATTATCACTAATGCTATCAATACACTTCTGATTACTTTTGTTATGAAATATGTATCAAAATGTCTTGAACGTATATGTCTCATTTAGTAGAAATGTTTAAGTTGTTTCATTTTTGCTTATATCACATTTGCTTATAGCAACAACTTGCCCCTGAGGAAGCCATTATTGACGAAACGCATCGGGAAATTTGCGACCATAACAGGTCCCTTTTTATGTATATATTTAATACTGTATGACGTCAGAGAATCAATTGTCTAGGAGAAGTATCCAAACCTTTTGACATGTAACAAGGAATAGGATACAATATATTGAATTTAAATTACATGTATAGTTATGTATGGATCAAGAATGTACTAATACATAATTACATTTTTTGCACTAAATTAGGAGCCTCAAACCTCTTTCTTTTTTTCAACCCCACGAACCACACCTAATTACGAATATACTAGAGGTGGGTCACCATAACACTTTAAGGTAAAAGGGAAGAACCAACATCCACAATTACTAAACAAGAAAAATTGAACACCAATGCAACAATGCAATAAAAAAGTGGTTTAATGCACAGTATGTATGCTTAATATAATGTGAGTGGTGAATGCATCCTTAAATTGCAACCCATTTTACTGCCCACTCCACTCTCCCAAGAATATTCTATATTTGTTGCATTTTGGGAACTAGTTTGGTAATTCAGTGTACAGAACATACATTGGTGCGATGGGTTACCATTAATTAATAATGGAAATGCATGTTGGTGTACTTGCAAGCGTTACTTTTGTGTGCAATGTGGTGCATTGGACGGCCTATTTAAATGAGTGGGCTGCTATAGTGCAACCTACTACAATTCTTGCACCAACTTTGCAGCATAAACTGCCCCTAGGGTAGCTTGTCACATGTCAAAATCAAGCATTAGAATTCTGATACAGAAGGCAGGTAATTTTTTCTTTTTTTTTACTTTTTTTGCCTTTTCAGAAGGCGGTAGGATGGGAATGAATTTTTATTAAGATCCACTTTCTTGACGCTTTTAACACAGCGATGCATCGCCCCCTTCGTTTCAATAAAAATGGTGTGTAATTTAAGGAATATTGCGCGCACTTAGGGTGATTTCATTTTTAAAGTATCAAAAAATAAAAACGCCTATAGAAAAATGGGTTATTTTAGTCCCTCTCCAACCACACTTTAGATACTTTTGTTAAATTTAATGCATCTTTCAGACATTATTTTTGCAACCAAACAAAAAAAACTTAAAAATGATGGGTGAATATGCATTCCTTAGACTGTAAGTGTTAAAAAAATAAAAATCAAGATCGAACCCGCAGCAGGTTGTGGGTATAAACTTAGAAAAAAATGCACAAAAGAGATGAAAATATACGGCTGACATTTGTAAGGACATACAAGCATAAAAGGAGATTTGAGCAAAGAGCTTCAGTTTTCTTCTTGCTTTTAGTAAAAAAAATAAAAGGATCCAAACTATCAAAAACAGCAGAAAGAAACGCCGGTGTGCGCCATCCTTACCGGTAGATTAAAATGGATAGCCAAGGTCACATTGAAGTTCAATGATCTTTATAAAAGCACTTAGCTTGTGGCTGCCTCCTTAGCCTTTTTATAATTATATTAAAGGCGATGTGCCGCATGTAACACAAATTGTGATCGGGCTCCGGTCACTAAGATGAAACATTTGTTTCATCAATGAAGGCCGAGGGGAATTGCAACAGTCGGTGGCAAGGACTTTGTGATTTGTTGTGGCAAAAAGTAATTGTTGGCAAAATTCAAAATTATAGTTGTCCATTTAAAATTACACGATGCTCCAAGACACAGGAACAACGTTGTCACCCTGCTACAGGAAGTAAATGTTTAAAGGCAAGGTCAGTAGGTAATAGAATTATTATACAGGAAAAGTGTTAATGGTTGAATTCATTATTTTTGACTTTTTATTTTGCCTTTCTTGACCTCTTTAACATGGAGAACCCTTAAAATCAGGTCTTAGGGAACCCCCTGCTACTATATCCACAGCCTACAGAATATTTGTGTGATGATCAATAGGAGGAATGTCTTTTACATTGCTGATACAGATAGCCAAAAAGATCATTGGTGTCACTTAGTCTGACCTGAGAGGCACAAAGCCAAGACTCCCCACACTAGCCAAGGAACCCCTAGCAACCTCTGGAGGAACCCTGCTTTAAATCTAAATCTTTTTTTTCTTCTTTCTTGCATCAGCTGTCAACTGGCAGTTGAGGAATAATAAAGAATAAAGGGAGAGGTCAGCTGGTATCTCAGTAGATGGCATAGGTCACATGATCTTGTCAGCTGGCTTCCTACCTGCAGGGAGCGGTGCGGCTGAGAAATACTATGAGCTGAAAAAGATGTTTTACTTTACTTATGGTAAAAAGTGATCAAATATTGCTTCTAGATTCTGCATTACAGCTAAATTCTGCATATAAATTATATATATATATATATATATATATATATATATATATAATGCAAATGATTGCAACACTGTGCCTTTGTTTTCTTCAATAGACCATCATTAACCACTTCAAACCCATATGGTATTTTTTTTATTTTAGGAGGGGAAAGGTGACTGGACTTTCCTTACAATATATATAATATATAAAGTCATGTATTAATTCTGCACTATATGTGTATATACCCTCTCATCCAAAAAAAACAAAACATAGTATATAGGTATAAGGTAATGAAGGACTAGTAAAGAATACAATGTTACAATCATTTGCATTGTATTTATATTTTTGCTCCTTTCCATCTCCCTTCTCTTCAGTGCCCAGCCATCATTTCCTGTGCGTTCATGCACGGCGTTGTCACCCGTTTGTACCCTGCGAGTCTCTTGTATTATACCTTGTTATGTAGACATTATTACACTTGTAATTGACCTCATATTTGCGAGTCCTTTGTATTGGCGTCCTCGGGGGGGGGGGGGGGGGGGCGCACTTCAGAAAAACCTCACATATGCCACAGCAAATTGCATGTATTAACGCTAACGTCTGTCACCTTTGTCTCGGCACACATCGCTCGGCATGACAAGCTGAATTATATCGACTTGAGGGATAGAGAAAAAAACAATGTGGAGCCGCTTTGCTTGGAATGTAAACGGCGGTATACTTTTTTTCCTCGTTTGGCGTCCATGTTATTTAGTTGAGGTTCACTCTCAATGAATTTAGATAATGAAATGGTTTGATGTAGGGGGGGTTCTGTAGATGGCTATTTTCACAGCCGGGGTCACCTTGCTCAGAATAGACGTTAGGGGAGCCATTGGGGCAGCGGGGTTTCCTTTCAGTATTTTGGTGTATTCGTTCTGTACTGTGATAGAGCTGTGGAGTTGGCACATTTTTGCCCTATTTGGCTCCAACTCCAGGTGCAAAAAAAAAAAGGCTCCAACTCCAGACTAAAGATCCCCAAAGTCCAGCTGTCCAGTTGCTAAGTAGCTGTGCTCCATTTCTGTGAGCTGCATTCTGTGCATTGAGTTTCTCCAACACCAGTTGAATGGTGCATTTTTTTTTTTTAAGCCTTAAAAGGTGGCTGTTGCTTGGCAGTTGAAGCCTCACCGACCACCGGTCAGCTGACACCCCATTCTCCATCTTTGAAACACATTATCGCATTTATAGAGGCTGTTTCTGCAGTTGTCAGGCATCCGTCAACCTCCGTTCCAATGTTCTCGCATGCTGCTTACAACCACCTATGTCAGCTAGGTCTAAGATTGTCATCTGTGCACCCAGAGCAGTTGTCATCCCCACGATATGTGCTGAGCAGTTTTCTTAATGTCAAATTCCCTGTCAATGGATCCCAAAATATGGTTTGTGTGCTCCCAGCAGTATTTCAGACAGGTTCTGTATGTACCCCTGCCTGTCAGGTTAATACGAAGGAACTGAATACTAAATCTTATACAATATAAGCTTAATTTAGTAATTTAGAGGATTAAATGACATTTAAAGGAAGGGTTGGACATCTAGAATAGGCAAGAACAGTGAGTAAATTGTGGTTAAGATTAGGCTGGCCGGGGTTTGTGTTGGGAGGATAGGCTACATGGTTAGGTTTAAAAAGAACAAGGCCCCGGGTAATAAGTGATCCCCAAAAAAGGTAACTTGAGCATAAATTTAGTCTAAAACAAATGCCCCTAGGGCACATGGTTAGCGTTCATAAAGGGCAAAGATAGTTAGTCAAGGCAGGAATGTTAGGATTAGGTTTTGCCAGAAGGCTGAGAATTTGGGTTAGGCTTTGTGGACTGGGCTAGGCAGTAGAGTTAGGATTAAGCTAGAAGGCTAGGGCTTTAGGGTTGGGATTAGTGCAGAAGGCTAGACTTTAGGGTTGGGATTAGAGCAGATCGGAAAGTAGGGCCACATTTTTAGAGTTATCCATACCAGAGAGATTGGTCATGGTTTAGGGTTGGACTACTGGACATTGGGCCAGGCAGCAACTTTAGGATTGGGTTTACCTAGGAGAATTCCCGGGTTAATATTTGGCTATAAGAAAGGGTAAGGGTGTAGGTAAGGCCAGTGGACTAGGCAGTAAAGGTAGGATTAGGTTTTGGCAGAAGGTTAGGCTTTGAAATGTATATTTTGCAATGAGAAATTGATAGGGTACAGGATTAGGCTAGAACATTGAGGCTGAGGATTTAGGTTATGCTTGTACAGTTCTAAATGCAGTAAATCTGGATTAAGGGGTTTCGTTTAGGGTAAGACAAGGAATAAGGCCACATTGTTATGTTTAGGCTAGGAAAGTGAGTTTGGCCAAAGAGAGTTCAGCCTCATATTAGGGTTAAACTAGAGCAGTGGGCTAGGCAGCAAGATTGAGATTGGGCTTTAGAAGACGGCCTTATTTTTAGATTTTAGGGTTAGTCAGAAAGTTAGGTTTTAGAGTTTGGATTAGGGCAAGACGGAAATTGAGACCACATTTTTGTAAGCCAAAAGGCAAGTAATGTTTGACTGGCCTTGGAGGCAGGGTTAGTTAGTTTTTGCCTGGGACAAAAGGCTTTAGGATTAGGATAGGACAACACATAATGCCGCATTTTTAGGTTTAGGCTAGGGCAGAGAGATAGATCAAAGAGTTAGAGTTAGTCTAGGGTAGTGGGCTGGACAGCAAGATCAGGGATGGGCTGGGACCGAAGGCTAGGCTTCAAGGTTGGAATTAAGGCAGGATGGAGAGTAAGGCCAAGGTTTTAGGTTTAGGTTAAAACAGAGGGATAGAATAAGAGTGTTAGGGTTAAGCAATGGCAGTGGGCATGGCAGCAGAGTTAGTATTGGGCTAGGACAGAAGACTGGGCTTTAGGGTAATATTAGGGCAGAACAGATAGTAAGACCAGGGGTTAGGGGGTTAGACTAGGGTAGTGGGCTAGGATGTATTAAACAGAATGCTAGTCTTTAGGGTCAGGGCAGAAATAGCCCAAGGGGCAGTGAGATGGACAGAAAAGATAGGCTTTAGGGTTAAGATTAAGGCAGGATGGAAATAGGGGCAGGGTTTTAGCTTTAGGTTAAAATAGAGGGGTAGACCAAAGGTGTTAGGGTTAAGCTAGGACAATGGGCTTGGAAGCAGAGTTAGTATTTGTCTAGGACAGAAGGATAGAGTTCAGGGTTAGGAATAAAGCAGGACTGAGAGGGAAGGACAATTATTCAGTCTATGCTAGAACAGAGAGAAACCCAAAAGGGCAGCAGGCTGAACAGCAGAGTTAGAATTGAGCTGGAGCAGAGACTAGGCTCCAGGATTAGTATTTGGCTATTGGAAAGGATGCTGGGTTCGGATTAGGCTAAACCTCAAGATCAAAAGTCCTAAGAACAAATATGGCAGCCATATAGGGAACACAGCTTCAAATAGTCAGTAAATCTGAAAATAACCCCCCCCCCAAAATAAAAAGGCCAGTGCTTGGATTTTCCATCTAAATCTGAAAATAAACCCCCCAAAAAAGCCAGTGCTTGGATTTTCCATCTTACAGCGTGTGAACTCTGGATGGACCAAACGTTTTCATATTGAATTGTTGGGGATCTGTGCACTGAGACGAAAGAGGAAATATTTTGCAGTTGACAAGAAACACAGCCCGAGACAAATGTCCTATCGATTTCAAAGCAACTCTTGTCTTTGATGAAAGCGAAATTAATTTTCCCCGCATTTCTTGCGTGTTTTTGCAGCTAGGCAGACCTCATAGGAAGAAAAGAAAGCCAATGTCATCGAAAGTGGGTGCCATCACAAGCCGTCTTTTCAAATCGAGGTTCTGCCACAGGGATAGACAAGCTATTGATAAAGTCGGCTTTATCTTCAGCTTAGAACGGCGCACTGTAATAATATTGTTTCCATCTGCTGTGCTGCCGTGATGTCTGCCAAAAGCTGTGCACATCTCTGAAGCTATTTCCAGCAAAATCTATGTGTGGGAAGGGGGGGGGGGGCTTTTAGCACTGCTTAAAGGCAGCTAAAGCTTGCTTAGGATTTCTTTTTTCAAAGCTACAGCCATCAGCACTTTTATATACTAAACATTGATAGTTTAGAGTTCAGAAGGGCTTTTATTAAACCAAATCTAATTATTTAAAGTTGACTTCATTTTTGGTAAGCACTCTTTTCCTGGCTCTCATGTTCTAATTGCAAAACCTCTGTTTTATAGACCAGTATGTAAGGACAGGCTACTGTGAGGACAGGTCGTTTGTGACTGATATTTCTAAACAAAAAACATAAAAAAATGTTGCTTCTGCAATGCTCAGTACTGGCGGAGCTGTGTAGCAGCCACACCCCCCAGAACACAGATTGGTGTTGCTAAGCAAGACAGGAGGGGTGTCTAACTAGGTCTGTTACTGACCGCTAATTGCTAACTGTACTGGGTCAAACTTTGGTTCCTATTGAAATGCACAGTCATATTTATACCCAAAAAAATAGGTGGGGTGTGCACTATATAAATAGTGGTTGTGCAAAGTCTTTTTGGAATTTATATCTATTTTGGCGACATTAGTTGAGCTTTAAGCTGCTGCACATTTTATAGCAAAAGATCTTCAGATCACAGACAAGGGCTTTACAGCTCCCCTTTCCTAGGGCCGCCATCAGTTGGGAGACAAGCAGTACATTTGTACCGAGCCCCTTTCAACCAAGCTTGACTATGGCAATGCTGGAAATTTAGACATAAAGTAGGGGGGCCAAGGAAGTTTACCTAGTTTAGGGCACGGAATAATTATAGCAGCCCTGCCTTCCCCCACCTCTAAAGTTTGGATCTTTGCACAGAACTTACTTAAAAGAACCACACAAGTCCATTTGGCTGCATGTCGGTGTCGGAATGAGACGCACTGTTGTCACCCACCAAAGCCCAGTAAACGGGCTCGCCATCTTTGGTGTAAAACAAGTGACAGAAACAGAATCTTCCTTCTCTCCTTTGTCTGCCTCGAAAATATAGTCGCTCGCTCCGCTTTGTAACAGAAAATCATGAAAAAGATGTTGAACTGTCAGCAGATTTCCTTTAACGTGTGTTTAGCAGGTTCCCTTGGCTGGGAGGGAGTTTGACACGGAATGAGTAAAACCTGCTGAACACAGAAAAGTTTACAAAGATGTGCGAACTGCATTCTTGGTGTTATTGGTGACACGCATTTTTAAAGATTCGCTCTGGTTGAAAAAGAAAAATTTAATGGCAGATGTTCATTTAAGGGGCTACAGCCATCTATTTGGTGGTCTTAACTCCACCTCCTGACACATGCCAAAACTCTGTGTGCTCTTTTGGCACATGAATTGCCTTTGCCAACAACAATGCATGTAATGTGATTTTAGCAAAGCTGCAGATATGACCTGCATGAGTTCCCCATGGTCTGCCAGTGCCACACCTCCATTTTTAGCCTGATTTAAAGTTTTAGCTAGTGTGCAGATGATGGGAATATAAAGGAGTGCTTAGGGTTGTCACATGACTCTGTAAAATTTAGAGAAAAGTTTATAAGGTTTCATTAGCAGGTATCTATGTAATATCTAAGGGCCTATTGCTGTTGCAGCTGCATTAATTTGAATGGGTAGCCTGATGTATTTTTTTAGCACAGCCAATTGGTAAGCCAATTTATTGCCATCCATATCCCCTTAAAATGAAAATATCTGATGGGTGGTTCGGTCCCGGGTTTCAGCACCAAAAAATGTCTTATTTGGAAGAAAGACTTCACTCTATCCAAAACTATAAAATAAAAAGTTTCACTTTCTAGGGCCCTCACTTGGACAAGGTATGTGTCGACTTATCTCGTCCAAAGCAAATTTGGCAAAAGGAGAAAACCCGGCATGCTTACAAAAACCAGGCGATAAAAGGACGCCGCACATTTTAAACAACTTGAAGCCTTATACGGATTTAATCAGCCGCAAAGTGTGAAGATTTCACATTTTTCCCCCTTCTCACCCAGCCTCCGCTAATGATAGCAACATAATTCCTTAGTACGAGGGGACTTCCAAAGAGTGCAACGTCTGCACATTTCCCTGGAAAAGGGAGGTTTTTATCAACAGTTTTATCACTCTCGATGATTGTATCTCACCGCCTGTAGAACATAAAAAAAGAAATTTCTCTGTTAAGCGCTCCAAACGCCTGTTTTCCAGAAGGTGTCAGTCACTGGCGGTTAACTCGGAGAGCGCCGGATCACTCCATTCTACACAGAGCGCGCCGAAGGCCTATTTGGTGCTCGGGTTGGGTTAATGGCGCCGGGGAGCTGTGGCGAGTGGATTTGTCAGCTGCATGGGGCAATTACAGAGGAAGAGAATGCGCAGGTGATTAGCACACATCAAACGGCGGGATTAATGGCTTGGCTGCCACCGCGAAGAGCGAGAAATCCTTTTGTTACTTAGATAAGAACATTAAAAAAAAAACAGAGGTAGAGAGTGACAAAGAGTCTGAGATGTTCTCAAGACGCCGACGCCACACGTGTACGTGTCCTTGTCAGAACCGTGACAAAAAAGAGGAAAAATAAAAAGATATACATGTATGTCTATAATGTACACGTGTGCGCGCATACGAATATATCGCCGCATTTTCACATCCATATTAGGGTATAACTAACAAAATATAGGCAGCCATATGCAGAAAATTAAGTGCCCGGCTGTCAGATTTCGGGTCACTGGTCTGCACAATTCTGGCTAGGGCTTGGCAAAATTTAGAAACATATTTTCCTGAAAAGATTTAGGTTATTTGTAAGGTCGCTAAACATGGTATCGTCAATACAATTGCTAAAGATGCAGGGAGGATGGCATGTGCCATCATAGCCCAAGGTATAGCATTGAGTTTTTTTGTAAATCACAATCAGAGTAAGATCAGGAAAACACCATTTTTAAACCACCGATTAGTTCATTGTAAAGCCCCTGGGGTTATCAACAAAATTGCATTAGAGGTCTGAGAGAGATTCCTTGTAACATGTCCCAAATTAAAAAAAATAAATAAAAGGTGAAGTAAATTTAGGAAAATATGTTTTTGAAGACAGGCTTTTTCACTCGGGGCATGTTCCCATTGTACATGTCGAGCACTTTTGGTATAATATGTTCAGGAGCTTTGCACTAAAATAAAATATTTTGGCATGAGGAGGCTTTAAAATTAGTCTTCTTCCTGATTTCTATTCTCTTTTTAAAAGGAGAGATATTACTGTAAAAAGATGATTTAGAACGTAGATTGGTTTACAAATTGTTCTCAAATCTCTCCAGTGTGCAGGAAGCACATGACATTTCTAGGGCCATTCCATACACCAGCTGCATACAGAATGCCTCCAGGTGGAAATACTGCATTGAATGTTTGAATGACAACTGTCAGGGTATGAAGTTTACCAGCAGTTACAAAGTCTCTCTGTTGCCAGCACTGGAATGCAGTAGAGCTACAGGCAAGAGGAAGCATTTGCCCAGTCTTCACCCACCCTAAATGATGCAATATTGTAACTTTGTATCAAGTCATATGATGAGAGCCTGTAGCAGGGTCTGATTAGCCAGTTGTAGAATTGCACAGGGCCCAGGATTACCATGACTGTGTCATCTCTGAGCCATCCTCATCTCATTCCAAAAAATAGGTGTTGAGACTGGAGGATGTCAAAAGAATAGCGCCGCCCTACTGGTGAGAAAAGCAAATGAGGAAAGTGTCAGGGGGAATTCTATGTAAAACATTTCTTTGTGTTAATGCCAAGAAAAAATACATAAATGTTTGGTCCATTTAGGCTGTTGATCCCACAGTTCGCCTATAATGACACCTGAACATAAGCTCGCATTTTTTCTGTCCCCGTCTTTGGATGCAGCCGAAAGACTCGATAGAACTCTGTCGTGTTCGGCGGCGCCTGCTAAAATTACCCAGAACATCCTTGAATAAAGTTTCAAAGCTTGACCTCTTGTTCTAGCACTTCTGGAAGCGAGGAATATATATTTTTTTCCATCTCTCTGTATTGATCTGTTTCATTTATTTGGAAAGTTTTTGAGGTCTCCTGTACCCCCCTCCCCTCCTCGCCGCGCCACTTCTGCGAGCAGTCAGCCTTACCAGCAGGAGATTGTAGAATGAAGGGTAACTGTTTAATCTGAGGTGTCGCGTACAATATCTACATAATATCCCTCAAGGGGTTCTGGCAAGGATCCCCTGTGAATTTTTTTTATTTTTATCTGCATCCCGCGCGGTGCCTGCGGGCTCCCTTGGGTGGCTGGCACGCTCCGAAGTCTGACTCCCCCCACAGGAACAATATTAGGCAAACATCACCATCATTTCAGAAATGCGGCAGCTCTGTGTCTTGCAGACTTTGTTTTTAAAGGGTCAGCACATGTTAAAAACTGATATGCCACTTTTTGGCAGATGGAGAAGTGAAGGTTTCAGTTACTGTACAAGACTTCGATATATTTCAGACACGTTGCAAAATACAGCAATGGGGTACAGAAGCTGTCTTTGTGATGCAGTAGAGTGACTCTGCCTAGGCTGAGAATATTCTACTGCAGGTGGAAGGAAGCATTTCCTCAGTCATAGGCTGTAACAGAAACTGGTCTGTGCAACAAGCTCTGCACATGCACTAAGACTTACACCAGTGGTGACATCGCCAACATTGGGGCCTGTGCAAATCTCACTTTGGGCTCCCCTGCTTATCTAACTTAGGGCCCCTATTGGATGGGAAGGGTCCGGGGCATTCAGCAGTGACACATTTTGTGCCTTCCCATGCCTGCATAAGTGGTGGATGTACCCAACAATGGGCTTCTGTGCAGAACTGACTGTGGGCTCCTCTGCTGAACTGACTTGGGGCCCCTATTGGTTGAGGAGGGTCCAGGGCATTCAGCAGTGGTACACTTTGTGCCTCCCTATGTCCGAATAAGTGGTGGATGTAGCCAACAGTAGACTCATGTGCAGAACTAACTTGGGGCTCCCGTTCTGAACTGACTTTAGGCCCCTATTGGTTGAGGAGGGCCCGGGACATTAATACATTGACACACTTTGCACCTCCTCATGACTGTACCAGTGGTGGATATAGCCATTATTGGGCTTCTGTACAGAACTGACTTAGGGCCCCTGTTGGCTAAGGAGGGGCCAAGGCATTCATGCAGTTGCACACTTTGTACCTGCCTTAGGCAATAACCCTGGATGATGCCTGAATAAATCTGGTATTGCCTTTTAAGGCATAACATTTGTGGGTATGTGTTTGTGGGAACATGCACCTGCGTTACATTACACAATAGATGGTAAGCTCTTCAGGCCAGGAAATAGGCTGACTGGCTGGGGTACTCCAAGATCCTCCGCTAAACAAGTAAGGATTACACACAAATGCAACATGCCCAGTTCAAAAAAATAAATACAGTGATGGTATGTAAAGGTGAAATTTACATTTATAACATTCCTCCGGAGAAATTTTGTAAAAAAACCAATTCCATTTCCATCCGTACAATTTCTAATGATGTAATACCGGAGTCTGGCAGCTGTAATCTCCGCCGCAAGGACTTCGCCTCAAGAACCGCTATTTCTTCCCCTGCACTTCTTTTCAGTCCGAAAAAGAGCAACGGAGAAAGGCAGTGCACAGAATTATATGTTTTACCTATAGAGCCATCGTTATGCTGGCCCGCAGACGCCCCTTTTTCTGGAGTGGCCTGCTGTGTCAGACGACCTTTTGATAATAAGATGGAAGACATTGGAAAGAGAGCGTTGGGTGTAGAAGAGGAAAGATATAGTTTATTGAGCAGTATTGCAGCAAAATGCGTTAAAGCGACCTGAGACCACAGGTGAGCAAAAAAAACATGCTGATGGAGAGGGGGTAATGCTGTTCGATGAGATCATTGGGGGTCAAGATTCCCCCAGCTGACGCGTCACCTGCACACACCATAAAATCGCCATCTGAAATGTCACGGGCTGCTACTTGCTGCTTGACGCAGTTGGGGTCGTGGCGCAGTGGGCAAGTCATTATGCACATACGCAGTATGTGGCGAAGGGAAAAGGTCTGTAGTGGGGGTGAAAAAAATAGAAAGGTTTTATTTAAAGCTCCATTCACTCCCCTCATCTAAGTGCATATGGCTTGAGCATGCATAACTCCCACCTACGCATTTTACCCCATGAGAAACTAAGCCCCAGCAGGGTAAAATGCAGGTCGAAGGGGACATGTCCGTCTGGATTTGGTCCAATATAGGTCTCCGGCTTCTCTGGGCAGAGCTGGGCTGTTCAGCAGCGTTGTGCAAATCTCAGCACTGGCTGCGTCAAAATGCAAAACCCTTGTCAGGTATTTCATCACTGCATTTAGCGGTGTGCCTGCAATTTTCTATGGCAGAACAGTGCCCTGACGATCTCTTTCCTATTACATATGTAACAAGTACAGTTTTTACTGGCTCAGTGGCCACCCAGTGCATAGTTGATCAGAAGTTTTGCTCTCAGCATAATATTCATCGCATTTTGAGTTTTACAAAAAATATATTAAAGTCCAAAATAAGTTCCTAATAGCGCCTTGCCAGGACAAATTTTCGCCCGTCTGACATCGCCTCCTGATCCTGCTGATGGCTCATTCGCTTGACCTACGAATGTGTGACAAATCCTCTTTGCCGCTTCCCCTTTGTTAAATCTGGCATTTTTGACACTTAGTCACCGAACGCCTTCGCGAGATAGAGCAGGGTAGCATTTGAAGGGTTAATTTTAGTTGAGTGGCTCTGACACTTTCAGCTGCTTCAGTATGACATGCGATAAATCCTCGCCACTTA
Source organism: Pyxicephalus adspersus (assembly GCF_032062135.1). Taxonomy (NCBI): domain Eukaryota; kingdom Metazoa; phylum Chordata; class Amphibia; order Anura; family Pyxicephalidae; genus Pyxicephalus; species Pyxicephalus adspersus. The sequence continues at coordinate 7,867,718 of NC_092860.1, read as the reverse complement.
CGGAAAAAAAGGAAAAAAAACACAGGAAAAAAAAAAAGAGCACTTACCATTCTCTGGAGGCTGAGGATGTGAGAGGTAGTGAAGGGACTAATTGAGGCCCCTATTAAGCTTTGAAAATGCTCGGTGTTTGATGTTTTTTATGGGCTGGCACTCGCCACCCCCCCACCTCCTCTTCTCTCTCCTGGCAGCGCACGCCGCGCTCCTGTGACAGCTCCCCGCTGTTTGTTGTGGCTCATTATAATAGAATGGGGCTATTGGAAGTGTAAAAACCGTCAGCGTAATTCAACGTATTTATTTTCCCTGTGTACATTGGCCCTTGTCATTACATCTGGCGTGTAAGTGAACAGACAAGAGAGATGAGATGGGATGTGTATGTGATACCATCAGGCTTTTCGTATGGTGGCCTTGCAAATGGGTCAAAATCAAAGGCAGTGGTGCTTTGAGCCCAGTGAGTGAATCTACGGAAAGGGACACTGATTGCAGGGTACCAACGGCAGGCCCAGGCAGACTGCAAAGGTGAGCGCAGGTGAGCTGTAAGGGGATGCAATGCCCAGTGTTCTCACCAGCCCCTTTTAGTTGGGTGCACCACCCAGCACTTTTCAGTAACAGCCCGGCTGTTTTTGAATGGTTACCGAAAAGTTGCAGTCACAACACATGGGTCGCCGACTTAGAATAAAATTCTAGGGAGAACACTGAATGCCCAGATGTCTTCATTGTAGTACCGCTGTCATATTTTATACCAGTATTCAATTTTCAAAAAGACATTAAAGTGCTTGTGCAGGTTGCAATTTGAGTTACTGAGCTCTGTAGTTTTTATAGGCCCAAATAAAAAAAAATGTAGAAATTTCCAAAAACCCTAAAGATAGGATGAACATAGGCCAGCGGTCTCCAAGATGTGATCTGCGGACCACCAGAGAAAATATTGGATGTCCCAGGCTCTGGCCGGTGCACCCCCAGTGGGGTCAGGAGAAGGACCCTGTTTAGGGGGGAACACCGCAAGAGCTGCGGACCATGTCTCATGTGTGCATCGCAGGCTCGGGGTGGTGGGTGGGTTCATTTGTCTCTCAGAGGCTCAGACCTGCGATGGGAGAGTGGGCGAGTTCTGGCATCACAACGTCACTCTAGGGGAAGTTTCTTCCCCTTTGACTGACACACGGCTCCCCGTGCATGCGCGGTATGAAGTCCCTAAATTTAGGGGTCCATGATGTCCGAAAAGGCTGGGGACCACTGACATAAGCAATAGAGATGCTTGCTTTGTACAGTTAGGAGTTAGGTGCACAGTATGAGTGGCACAACACACCACAAGTAACCACCTCTGCATGCAGCAGCAGCACCAATCTGCCAATAGCAACAAATTGGCCAAAAGCGACATTTGGCAACCAAACCACAATCTGCCGCTGCCACATGCACAAAATATATCCCAATCACTCCCATATAACTAAAGAGGAGGGGTTGGATCAACTGTTGAGCCTGCAGAAGAATGCTACAGGTCCAACATGGCCCTATTTAAAAAATGATTAAATAAAAAAAGGCAATTCGTTTCCTGTAATTATTCTGTAATAAAACTCAATTTTTCCACCCTGTTTCCTCCCTCACCTATCCCCCTGCTTGGAGTTTGTGATCGGGTGGAGAATTGCCGGGGGAGGAGACGGCGACATGGCGGGGTTGAGAAGTTAATGTCTTTGCAGTGGTTAAGATATGAGGAGGATTCTGGGTAAAGGCGAAGAAGGGTAGCGAGAAAAGGGATGCAACGAGGTATCAAGCCGAAGTCGGGTTGCCATTGTAACTTTCATGAAGGAATCTAAGAAATAACGAGGGCTGAACAGCGCGTATCATTAGCGGCCATTTACACGCTGCTTAAACTTGCTGGCTAATTAAATTCAGGGGAAGTTTTAATAAGTGTCTGGGTTATAGAAAGCTGACATACACTCGCAGGACAGCTTAATTATCTGGAAAAGATAGAGCCGTGGCACGAAGAATTGTCTGTGCGGCAAACACAAGACCTGGCGCTTAACGGTTTCCCTGCCAGTGCAGGAGCCGGCGGTAAAACCAGTGTGAGGTCAGTGTGACCCGCTTTAAAGCAAAAGTTGCACACTTCAATATTTTCATTGGGCTGCCATTAGTTTTGATTAGAGTCGTGGTATCAACTTATGCAATGTTGCATTTATTGCTGCCTATTCATTTTTCCTTTAAGATCTTGTATTGGTGACGGGAGAGTCAGAGCGCTGTGTAAACTCTTCTCCAGCTTATCCCAAAGATTCTCATGGGGTTCAGGTCAGGACTCTGTGGTGGCCAACCCATGTGTGACAATGACCCCCTATGCCTTTTGAACCACACTTTCACAATTTGAGCCCAATGAATCCTGGCATTGCCATCTTGGAATATGCCTGTGCCATCAGGGAAGAACAAATCCAATGATGGAAAATCTTGGTCATTAAGTGTATTCAGGTAGTCAGCTGACCTAATTTTTTGGGTATGTAATGTTGCTGAGCCCAGACCTGACCAACTGCATAAACTACAGATCATAAAACTGCTCTCCACAGGCACCCCAGATATTAACACTGCTCCCACAAGCACCCCAGATAATAACACTGCCCCCACAGGCACCCCAGATAATAACATTGCCAATTACAGGCACCCAGGATCATACCACTGCCCCCCACAGGCACCCCAGATAATAACACTGCCCCCACAAGCACCCCAGATAATAACACTGCCCCCCACAGGCAACCCAGATAACAAACACTGCCCCCCACAGGCACCCCAGATAACAAACACTGCCCCCCACAGGCACCCCAGATAATAACATTGCCAATTACAGGCACCCAGGATCATAACACTGCCCCCCAGATAATAACACTGCCAACCACAGGCACCCAGGATCATAACACTGCCCCCCAGAGGCACCCCAGATAATAACACTGCCCCC